>NC_080540.1:231597793-231931793 GCF_028640845.1 Ahaetulla prasina | reverse complement strand
TACTCCAAAGAACAAGGAACAATGCAGAACAAACAGCACAAAGTGAGAATTTATAAAACATGCTCCTTCCATTCAGGAAAACCTTTTCCGGATCAGAGATCCTTCTGTGGCTCAAAAGACAGCATTGCATTTGAATTAGGAGATGGCTTGGAGTTCTCTCACTGAGGTGGCTCGTGTCATGGAGAAAGTGTGAATCTCATCAAGGGACTTCATGTCATTCCGAATCCTCATTGGCAGTTCAATTAGCCTGAAGACAGTGCTGATGCTTTCAACCAGCTAGTGAAGTGAATCAACACAGTCACTTTGCTTTTAGAATCGGAGAAGATACATTATTTGTGAAGCTGCTTTGAAAGAGGGGTTCATTCAAAGCATCGTTGAACAGGACCTACAGTGACGCATTCCAAGTTCATGGTTTTATTTGTGAAGAAAATTATTTGTGTCTCAGCTAAAGGATACAAATAAGTATTCATCACAATTGGAGATTTAAATAAATGCTCCAAATATTTTCTATTTTGAACACTTTGATTTTCATGCATATTTTATTTTATTCACTTCTATTAAGATTTTGAACTGATCTATCTATAACATTTCCACTCATTTTAACTGGGGTTACGTGGGATATTTTTGGTGCAAACCTGGTCTAAGGGGAAAAAAAATATCTTAGCTGTGGGATTTCAATAATAGCTTGACTGCTTAACAGTTATCTACAACATTTTGCAATCAGTCTTACAAGCTCTTGATTCATCCCAGGTACAAAAGAAAGGAGGAAGTTCAGGTGGTTGCTTTCTGGGAGGGTAGAAAACTTCTCAGAAATCCAAAGGACTGAATACAGATTGATGTATAAAGGATTTCAGCTCAGCCTCAGATGCCTTTATTTCTATGTAGCTTAATATGCTTAAATCTTACTCGTATTTCCAAAGAAATCTATCAGAAAACAACTGAATAAGTGGAATTTCAGGAAGTAAAAATAAGTGCAACAAAGAAGGATAGATAATTTTGTATGTTGATTTTACAGTAGTCGAAGCTACTATCATGTCTGAGAAATAAAAATGCCACGTCATTCACAGAACTGTGAAACAATAAAGAACAGTACTTAAAATAAATAAATGTAACAACAGCTAAAATAATAAAAAGTTCTCGTTTTCGAGACAGGAGATTTTTATGGAGACTGTTAAAAATGGATCATATCTTCAGGGGGGAAAATGGTCTTGCAAATGCTTTTGTGGTTCATGTGATCTCTAAATGCATTACATCTCAATATATTGCATTAAGAATGGAAACGTGTCACTGCTGGTGGCTTCCAAACTCCCCTCCCCTCCCATTTTCCATTGCTTAGAATTGGTAGAGTGCATTTTTATTACTGTAAGGATACATGTAAATACATACATACAATACATACACATACACAGAATAGAAGAGTTAGAAGGAATATTGGAGGTCTTCTAATATAACTGCCTGCTCAAACAGGAGACTTTATAGGCCGGCTGCCACACAAAATATTTTACAAAAATTTGGAGATCGCCCATTTCACTCATAGGGCAACCTTATCATATCGAAGTATTATTTTACAAATTCCACCTGCATACATTGCAGTGACATTTTTATACATGCTTTCAATAGCTCTAGGAAGAGTTCAAAACCCAACTGCATTTAATTGGAGAATTTATATGTATGATAGTTCTCCATTATCAATTGGAAATCAAGATCTATGTTTTCTTGGAAGTCAGTTATTCTTCAGATTTCAAAAATAGAAAATAGTATGCATAAAAATTAACCTAAATTCTCTACTCAGCCTTTAATAACGACCACCACCAAAAGAAGTAGGGTGATAGTGCTTAAGGGGTTGTAAAAAATAATAAAAGGTAGAAAGGAGGTAATGTATTTGTTTTTCAACTTGATTAACTGTGCTGCTGTCTTCTACTAATTGGTCTATTTCTGCTTCTCTGTTTTGAAAGTCTGTTTCCATTCATGACCATTCATGACCAACAACATGATATAAAACATAAACAATCAAGGAGCTAAAGCAAAGTAACAACATTACTCCCAAGGACATGGACAGGATACTGAGGAGGCTGAATTCGACCACATGTTTATTGGACACGTGTCCCTCCTGGTTGGTACTGGCCACACAGGAGGTTACACGAGGCTGGCTCCTGGGAATTATCAACGCTTCTTTGATGGGGGGTGTCTTTCCTACTACCTTGAAAGAGGCGGTGGTGAGGCCCCTCCTCAAGAAGCCTTCCTTGGACCCAGCTGTTTTAGCAAACTATCGTCCTGTCTCCAACCTTCGTTTTGTGGCGAAGGTTGTTGAGAGTGTGGTAGCATATCAGCTTCCTCAGTACCTGGATGAAACTGTCTATCTGGACCCGTTCCAGTCCGGCTTCAGGCCCGGGTACAGCACGGAGACGACTTTGGTCACGTTGGTAGATGATCTCTAGAGGTCTCGGGACAGGGGTTGTTCCTCTGTCCTGGTCCTATTAGATCTCTCATCGACTTTCAATACCATTGACCATGGTATCTTGTGCGACAGCTGGGGGGTTTGGGAGTGGGGGGCACCGTTTTTCGGTGGTTCTCCTATCTCTCTGACCGATCACAGACGGTGTTGGCAGGGGGGCAGAGATCGACCTCGAGGCACCTCATGTGTGGGGTGCCACAGGGGTCGGTTCTCTCGCCTCTCCTGTTCAACATCTACATGAAGCCGCTGGGTGATATTATCCGTGGTTTTGGGGTGGAATGCCATCTGTACGCTGATGACACTCAGCTGTACATTTCCACCCCAAACCACCCCAACGAAGGCATCGAAGTGATGTCCCTGTGTCTGGAGGCCGTGCAGGTCTGGATGGGGAAGAACAGGCTTCAACTCAACCCTTCCAAGACGGAGTGGCTGTGGATGCCGGCATCCCGGTACAGCCAGCTGATTCCATCGCTGACTGTTGGGGGCGAATCATTGGCCCCCAGGGGGAGGGTTCACAACTTAGGCATTCTCCTGGATGATCGGCTTTCCTTAGAAGAACATATGACGGCCGTCACCAGGGGAGCTTTTTATCAGGTGCGCCTGATACGTCAGTTGCATCCCTTCCTAGACTGGGATTCCCTATGCACGGTCACTCATGCCCTTGTCACTTCCCGCCTGGATTACTGCAATGCTCCCTACATGGGGCTCCCCTTGAAGAGCACCAGGAGGCTCCAGCTGGTCCAGAATGCGGCTGCGCGGGTAATAGAGGGAGCACCATGTTGCTCCCATGTAACACCTCTCCTGCGCAAGCTGCACTGGCTGCCGGTGGTCTTCCGGGTGCAATTCAAGGTGTTGGTTATCACCTTTAAAGTGCTCCATGGCATAGGACCGGGTTACTTACGGGACCGCCTACTGCCACCAATAACCTCCCATCAACCTGTGCGCTCCCATAGGGAGGGCCTCCTCAGGATGTCGTCAGCCAAACAATGCCGACTGGCGGCCCCCAGGTGGAGGGCCTTCTCTATGGGGGCTCCTGCCCTTTGGAATGAGTTGCCTGTGGGGTTACGTCAACTCCCCGACCTCCGGATCTTCAAACGCGAGCTCAAGATCTTTTTATTCCACCGTGTGGGGCTGGCCTAACGAAATTTTAATGGGGTTTTTTATGTTGATTTACGATAGTTTTAACTTATTTGGCCAATTTTAGAATCAGTTTTTTAATATGTTTTTAATTTTTGTTTATGTCTATGTTGTTTTTATTCTGGCTGTTAACCACCCTGAGTCCTTCGGGAGAAGGGCAATATAGAAATCAAATAAATAAATAAATAAATAAATAAATTACAAGTTGTAACTTAACACTCTGACCTTCATGCTCAAGAAGCCTTCTGCTAACTCATTGGTTGATTTTTAAATTTCAGACAGGCTTCTTATACAACTTCAGGCTGGGGTTTGATTCATCACGTTTCTCTTGACGCAAAATTGGGCTATATTGAGAACATTGTTTGGGCTGAGTTTGATCCTGTGACTCCCGATGACATGGACAGGATACGGGGGAGATTGAATGCCACCACATGTTTATTGGACCCATGTCCCTCCTGGTTAGTACTGGCTACCCAGGAGGTTACACGAAGCTGGCTCCAGGGAATTATCAGCGCTTCTCTGAGGGAGGGAGTCTTCCCAGCTGCCTTGAAAGAGGCGGTGGTGAGGCCCCTCCTTAAGAAGCCTTCCCTGGACCCATCTATTTTAGCTAATTATCGTCCAGTCTCCAACCTTCGCTTTCTGGCGAAGGTTGTAGAGAGTGTGGTGGCTTGGCAACTCCCCCAGTACCTGGAGGAAACTGTTTATCTAGACCCGTGCCAGTCTGGCTTCAGGCCTGGGTACAGCACAGAGACAGCTTTGGTCACATTGGTTGACGATCTCTGGAGGGCACGGGACAGAGGTTGTTCCTCTGTTCTTGTCCTGTTAGATCTATCAGCGGCGTTCGATACCATCGACCATGGTATCCTGCTGCGGTGGTTGGAGGGCTTGGGGGTGGGAGGCACTGTTTTACGGTGGTTCTCCTCCTACCTCTCCGACCGCTCGCAGACGGTGTTGACACGGGGGCAGAGATCGACCCCTAGGCAACTCACTTGTGGGGTGCCGCAGGGGTCGATTCTCTCGCCCCTCTTGTTCAACATCTATATGAAGCCGTTGGAGAGATCATCCGTGGTTTCGGGGTGAGCTGTCAGCTGTATGCTGACGACACTCAATTGTACATCTCCACCCTGAACCACCCCAACGAAGCCGTCGATGTGATGACTCAGTGTCTTGAGGCCGTTCGGGTCTGGATGGGGACGAACAGGCTCCGACTCAACCCATCCAAGACGGAGTGGCTGTGGATGCCGGCGTCCTGGCACAGTCAGCTTACTCCATCGCTGACTGTGGGGGGCGAATCGTTAGCCCCCTGGGAATTGGTGCGCAATTTAGGCGTTCTCCTGGATGGACGGCTGTCTTTAGAAGACCATCTGACAGCCATCGCCAGGGGAGCTTTTCATCAGGTTCGCCTGATTTGCCAATTGCGCCCTTTCCTGGATCGGGACGCGTTATGCACAGTCACTCATGCCCTCGTCACTTCCCGTCTGGATTACTGCAATGCTCTCTACATGGGGCTCCCCTTGAGGAGCACCCGGAGGCTCCAACTGGTGCAGAATGCGGCCGCGCAGGGGATTGAGGGAGCTCCTCATAGCTCCCATGTAACACCTCTCCTGTGTAGGCTGCATTGGTTGCCGGTGGTCTTCTGGGTGCGCTTCAAAGTGTTGGTTATCACCTTTAAAGCGCTCCATGGCATTGGACCGGGATATTTACGGGACCTCCTGCTGCCGACAGTTACCTCCCATTGTCCAATACGTCCAGTGCGCATCCACAGGGAGAGTCTTCTTAGGGTGCCGTCGGCTAGTCAATGTCGGCTGGCGGCCCCCAGGGGAAGGGCATTCTCTGTGGGGGCCCCGGCTTTATGGAATGAGCTGCCGGTGGGACTCCGTCTCCTCCCTGATCTCCGGACCTTTAAGCGCGAGCTCAAGACTTTCTTTTTTCACCAAGCGGGGCTGGCCTGATTGATTTTAGTATGGGGATTTTAGTGGGTTTTTTATAGGGTTTTACCTAGGTTTTAGTTTTGATAAATTTTAGCTAATATTTTAATGTTACAGCGATTGAATCAGTTTTTTAAATTTGATAGTGTATTTTAAATTTTTGGGGATTCTTGTCGTTTTATTGGCTGTACACCGCCCTGAGTCTTCGGAGAAGGGCGGTATAAAAATATGAATAAATAAATAAATAATAAATAAATAAATATGCCTGCAAGTTCTTTTTCTGATGGGAAAGGAGGTTCTTGTACTCATAGCTATCCACATTTAATAAATGAGCTCATTCTGATGTAGAATAATGGGTCTGTGGATGTAGGACAGAAGCAACTACTTCGGATTCCCACTTATAACTTGTCTGCATTAGGGTGGTATGCAGGGATCAGACTCACTTTATACTGATACATGAATACTGACCCTTTATCTTATTTTAACTGAAATTTTAGTTTACTGCATGTGGGTCAACTGGAAGTAACACATGCAAGCTCCCTTCATAAGGCACTTAGCTTCAGAAGTCTATATGGGAACTATTTTAATATTTATGACTTGTTTCTATAGTATAAGAATTTCATGCTGTAATACAGGTTTGGCCTCACACTACATCAGGTTTGCTTTATCTAGTCAATCGTACACCTATCTGAAGAAATATCTTTGGACTATTAGCTATATTAGCAAGGATGTGTTTGCCTCCCCCTACCCCACACCCCCGAGCCAACTCTACTAAACTCTAATAAATGTTTTAAACTCAAATAGGTTATATAGCTGGAGACTGACAGGTTTCATTGTTTGAGATGTTTGGTTTCAAATCTGTCTAGGATACAGCCTGAGTAGAACTGTAGCCAAATTGAGATTGTGGTGTTTCCATGACCCAAAATATTTCCCGTTCTCTGAAAGCTTCCATGTTAGGGCCGAAACATCTGGTTGTTTTCCAGCTCCACTAGATCCCCTTCTAGTGCCTGTGAACCAAGGAAGATGAAACCTCATATGTCTGATGATTCCTTATAGTTGAAGCTAGGGAACCCTCCCCTTCCTCCCATAGCTTTGAGAAGGAGCCTTAATTCCTCACTAGTTTCTCTGCCTCTCTTTTTCATATTCCTCCGACTTATTCTCCACGCTTCTGAAGAAATATGCTCTTCCTGTCTTCCTTCTCATTTTCCTCAGCTCTAATTCTGTTTTTCTCCCCACCCTCTTGCATTACTCAGTTAGCCTTTTTCCTTCTTCTTTTATTCATTTTTTTTGTCAATCATTTCACCTTCCATTTTCTGACTCCTATATATTTTAGTAATCTGCTCACTTCCAGCTGGCCAAGTCTTTCCTTCCAGTCTTGATGCAGCCATGTTCATTCCCAGCAGCCATTTAACAAGCAGTATGTTTGGACCATCTGTGTTATCAGCTTGGGATTCCTCCATCTGCAGCTATTCCAGTTCTCTCTTTCTTCCATCGGAAGGGGTGGCTTGCACTGATAAGCTGCCACAATTCTTCACCTCTGAGAAAAGTTTCCATAGACCGCTTCTCTAATCTCATGGTAAAACTGGACTTTGCTTTAGGGGGAAAAAATTCCAAAAGGAGTGATGTAGAGCATATGTATTTGATGCAAAAAAGTTATGGGGATGCAATTGTCCTAGTCCTATCCATAGACAAAATGTTTATTGCTAAAGTCATGCTCACTTTTGATTTCTCTAAAGCTGGATGACGGAAGGTTTCTCTCTAAACTGCTTACTGAAATCTTCTTTAGGGCAAATGTTGGAGAAGGTCTGAGGTTTAAAACTTGACAAAACAAAAGACGTTCTTGAAAGTTAATCTGTCCTACCATGTATTCCCAAATAGAAAAAGCTCCATTCAAATCAGGACACCTTAGCTGGTAAGTTATTGACTCAAGTTCAAGTGAGGTGAGTCTGACCTCTTTTACACGATACTATTCTATTTTTTTTAATTGACAATGTTCGCATCTTTGATTTTTTTTTAGATTTCGACTTTGATAAAATTGGCTTGCAAAGGCAGATGGCAGGCTGTTATTTTTAATTCACAAGCAATGTTAAATATATGGCATATGTTAAAGAACTTCTCAGGCGCAGCCTTTGAATGCTTCCACAATAAACTTACAAACTCACATCAAAAAGCATTCTGACAGGGAGAATTATGCATACTTCTTTTTTTTCTCTGGAAAATGAGGCAAATGGTTAGACATCTTATTTGATGAAATTATACGAAATCCATCAAACTACCTTTGTAAAGATACTGCCTCATAAGTAAAAAAAAAAATTGGAGATCTTGGTAGAAGCAATCAGAAATAATTTTAAATAGAATTATTTAGGGGTTTTTAAATGGAAAATGCTATGATCATGTTTCTTTTGGTTTTTTCCATCTGCAAGCAAAGAAGGTGATCATAAGAACACTACAACTAAATTATCACTGGTCTAGATCAAGGGTGGGCTACCATGGCAACTTTATGACCTGTGGACTTCAAGTTAAAGTCCATAGGTCGTAAAGTTGCCATAGTTGCCCACCTCTGGTTTAGACCAGTGTTTTTTAAGCTTTCCTACTTTAATATATGGCCTTTAATTCTAGAATTGCCAATTGCAAGTTGGCTAGAGAATTCTGGGAACTGAAGTCCACACTCCTGGAGAATCCTAGGAGTTGAAGGCTACACGTGTTCAAGCTGCCAAGTGTGAAAACCATTGGCCTAGATTTTACACCATCATGGGCCTTTGTGTATTGAATCTTGTTTCATTTGGAAACAAGGAGACATCCATCATGGCTGCCACACAAAGAGGTAGCCTTCTTCAACAAGGCTTGAAGGAAACTATCTTCAGAGCATCTTTACAAAGGAAGATGACAGTCTGGGAATGAAACAGAACAGCCATCTTGCTTCACTTGTCTCTTAAAAAATGTCCTCTGGCAGCTCCAACTGCCATTGATGCTAACTCAGGTGGCTTCTGAAGGGATGCCAAGCAAAGCAACCAGTCCAGTGAATTTATCTGGTATCTTTGCCTTAGTGAGAAGCATGCCACACCATGATGTGAAGCAACTCACTGAAACCAAGCCAAACTGCCTCATGGGAGCTTAACATGCATAGATTCTCATTGTATTAGTCACTGTGCAAACATTGTTTTATTATATTATTGTTATAATATAAATAAATAATAAATTGCAAGCTGAAACCTTTCAAAAGCAAGGCTTTATTATCCTGGAATGCCTTCTGACCCTACAAAATAAGGCGATAACTTGAAGTGCTCCAATTTGTTTGAAAATGAACCTAGTTTCAAAATAGAAGAAAAAAATAGAAAGGTTAGGAGATCCTGGGGATCAGAGAAAAGAGATTGCTTTTTGATGAAAGACAGTTCACAATTGGCCAGGCCCATTTTAATAGGTGCTTTGGGAGCTATTCTTTCATGGCAGCCATTTTGTAAAAGTGTCCATGATATGGTCCAAAACAAATTCAAAAAGATTAGAGACAGTCTGTGAACTTCAACTCCCAGAATTGTGCTGGAGGCAATATATAGACTTTAACTGCCAGAATTATTAAAGTCCACACTGCTGTGTCGGTGGAGCTGCCGAAGGAGCATTGAGCATGCTCACGTGATGCGATCTGATTGGTTTATTTCCACATCCTTTCAGGTGGGAAAATTAGGGCTTTGCTATTGGTTGTTGTTTTGGACAGCTCAGTATTTTAAGAGCTGTCAACTCTTTTTCTAGTGTTGATTCTGTTCTGGAATTGCCTTGTTGTCAATAAATGGTTCGTGTTACAAGCCATCTCCTCATTCATGCTGGGCCTCGCTGAGATTATAATACACACATCTTAAGAGTTGTCAAGTTTGAAAAACTGGCCTATGTGGTCATCAACAATCAAGTTTACCTCAACAGACTGTCCACTTATCTTTAAAATATAGACAGACATTTTTATTAATTTTATTATTATTAATTTTTTATCCCTTTATTGTTTTTACAAATAATTTAGTTTGGTGAATATATCCAACACACCTTCCTCCTCCTATTTTCCTCACAACAACAACCCTGTAAGGCTGAGTGAAAGCAGCTGGGCTCAGAGTCACCCAGCTGGCTTTCAGGCATAATCTTCTGCTATCAGGATAACAAGGTCCAAATAAGGCACCATGATTACCTTTTTTATATTCTCTGTTGTAATTTTGACACTGCCTGTAAAACGTCAGAGAATTATATATAGTGTGCCCATTGGATTGGTAATCTGCCTTTAAATCTCTAGCCAAAATTCAAAAGTAACATCTGCAAGCTAATCAAGTGTGGCAGAGTCTAATCAAAATTTAAAACTTCCGTATATAAATTCTTTTGTCAAGAATCCCATACAGAACAAGCAAATACACCTACTCAGTACCCATAAGAAGAAAAAAAAAACCCACAAGAGAGTGAAGAAAATAAATGCATCATGAGAAATGCAATGATTGCAATCAAGTAACCATGGTAGTTCTTATCCGCCTTTTTAACAATCACAAGGAAAAGCACTACTACGAATTGCTGGGATTCTAGGAACAGGAAAAGATGACTTACTATATTATGTAGGCTGGTAGATAGTTACTCTGTCTATTCCTAAAGATGTTGGGGAAATTACAGTTATTTTTGACAGGGTAAATAGTCACACAGCATCTGATGGAGAAGAACTGTAATAAATCTCCACTATATTGTAACTGTTCTTCAACAAGGCAATGTTATCTGGCACAAAACAGATTCTTCCTGGCCCTTTCCTTTCCCTAGATACCTATTCATTGACTTTTTCATGCATTTGCATCACTTTTCATAGACCTGGGATTACGATCGGCTTGCCTGGAAAGAGAGGCAGAGGGGTCTACCTCACATGATGTTCAAACACAGACATCTACTCCTCCGGTGCACCGATGCAGCCCCTTGTGGCAAACTGGATTGACAATTAGCCTAAGTTATTTTGAGAGGGTAGTTCATTGTGATTGCAGATTTTATTCCAGATTCTAGTGCACTTGAACTGCTGAAAACTGCCTGAAGCCACTGGGATGGAAGTTTTAAAGAAATATTATAAATGAGTGCCAAGGAGCAAGTGCATTTTCTAGGCAGAGTTAGAATGGCTGGAGTTGTTCATTATAAATAATTTATCCTTTCAGCATTGGGTTTTTTTAAATGAATAAATTATTTGAGGTTTTTATTTACTAATAAATTAGATAGCTAACTATTCAGCAAATAGATTTTTATTCTCCATCATGGATGAAAAAGTGAAGAAGTTCCCTTATATTAACTGAATTTAGCATTTTAGCATATAACAGTTATGCAGTGCATATTAAACAATCAATTAAAACAGTGCTGTGTGTCATATATATAAGAGAATGACAAGAGATATTTTTTTATTATAAGCTAAATACAAATTAATATACACAGAAGACACAGAAATGTAATATGATGTTGTCTGAGACTTTAATACCTTTCGTGTGTCTAAACTTCTGCAGAATTAATGAAATGATTTAAAGATTTCTTTTCCATTTTACCGAATTGAGAAGCTGCTTAATCTAGGAAATTAAATCTAGTTGTAACTTGCAATCCAAGATCAGTATCCTATTGATATTTATTGGATAAACATGAAAGGTAGGACTTTTGATCTTGAAACTATGGTTCTGGAAGGCACCACAGCCTTTTTTTTTGCCAGCTTTATAACAGAGGCAACTCTGTGGGAGAGCAAGTCAGGTGACAAATGATAACACATATACTGTATTATTACTGATGCAATTTTGCACCATCTGTGTTACATACATAATACATGCAACTTAGTACCTGCAGCAAATACATGCATTGTGTTATTGCCTGATGGCAACATGTGAATGAATTATATCTGTTATTAAAACCAAAGCATTTTTGTGGCACTGCTAGAAGCAGAGAACTGGGCCTAGCCTAGAAGTGGACAGATAATTACCACTTTCATAAAATTCTATCCAGTGGTAGGATTCAAGTAATTTAACAACCGGTTCTCTGCCCTAATGATTTCTTCCAACAACCAGTTTACCAAACTGCTCAGAAAGTTAACAACCGGTTCTCCCGAAGTGGTGCGAACTGGCTGAATCCCACCACTGGTTCTATCTTGTCTCATTTGACAGTCATTGCCTACTCTGCTTATTTCTCCATATGATTAATTATGTCAATATACAATTCCAAAATTTATAAGTATGTAGTAGCATAGATTTCCTTTGGAATAAGGCATTTCTTAATTTTAAATGATACTTTGTAGATATTGATAATAATGAGACCAATTTCACTGAACACTTATTTAAAAAAAATAGTGAGCATTATGGAACAATCATTTTATTGAACCAAAGGTGCTTTTTCAACTGGACTTTCTTTGATAATGTTTTCCTTGAAGATATTTTGCTTGTCATCCAAGAAAATTCTTCAGCTTCTCATCCAAGAAGCTTCTTCAGCTGAAAAATGCAGGCCACCTTATTCATGGATAGCATTTTTCAGGGTATTTTAGTTAAAAATTTGAGGGCCTGCTTATCCACCCTTAGGGTTGTATGTAACTTCATTTGTTGCAATTAGAGTTTGTGGCAAGATATTGAAGGAGAAAGAAGGAGAAGACTTAAGGAAAGGATTTTTTCCCAGATGTCAAACGAACATAATTATTTATTTATTTATTTATTTATTAATCATATTTATATACCGCCCTATCTCCCGAAGAACTCAGGGCGGTTCACAGGCACTTAAAAATACATAACACAAATACAATATAAAAACAATTAAAAAACTTATTCTAAAGCCCGTTATTAAAATATAAAAACAGAACCCAATTAAAACCCATAAATTTAAAATCTAGCTCAGTCCTGCACAATTAAATAGATATGTTTTAAGCCCGCGGCGGAAGGTCCGGAGGTCCGAAAGCTGACGAAGTCCGGGGGGTAGTTCGTTCCCGAGAGTGGGAGCCCCCACAGAGAAGGCCCTTCCCCTGGGCATCGCCAGACGACATTGCCTCGCTGACGGCACCCTGAGGAGACCCTCTCTATGAGAGCGCACGGGTCGGTGAGAGGTATTCGGTAGCAGTAGGCGGTCCCAGAATAACCCGCCCAATGCCATGGAGCGCTTTAAAGGTGGTCACCAGAACCTTGAAGCGCACCCGAAGGCCACAGGTAGCCAGTGCAGTCTGCGCAGGATGGGTGTCATGCGGAGCCACGAGGGCTCCATCTATCACCCGCGCAGCCGCATTCTGGACTAACTGTAGCCTCCGGATGCCCTTCAAGGAGCCCCATGTAGAGAGCATTGCAGTAATCCAGGCGAGACGTCACGAGTGCGTGGTGACCGTGCATAGGCATCCCGTCCAGAAAGGGGCGAACTGGCGTACCAGGCGAACCTGGTAAACGCTCTCCTGGAGACGGCCGTCAAATGATCTTCTAGAGACAGCCGTTCATCCAGGAGGACGCCTGTTGCGAACCCTCTCCATCGGGGCCACTGACTCGCCACCGATGGTCAGCTGCGGATTTAGCTGACTGTACCGGGATGCCGCATCCACAGCCACTCTGTCTTGGCGGATTGAGCTTGAGCCTGTTTCTCCCCATCCAGACCCGTACGGCCTCCAGACACCGGGACAGCACTTGATGGCCGTTGGGGTGGTCCGTGTAGAGAAGTACAGCTGGGTGTCATCCGCATACAGCTGGTACTTCACACGAAACCACTGATGATCTCACCCAGCGGCTTCATGTAGATGTTAAACAGTAGGCGAGGATCGACCCCTGCGGCAACCCACAAGTGAGGCGCCTCGGGGCCGACCTCTGCCCCCCTGTCAACACCGACTGCGACCGGTCGGAGAGATAGGAGGAGAACCACCGATAAACGGTGCCTCCCACTCCCAATCCCTCCAACCGGCGCAGCAGGATACCATGGTCGATGGGATCGGAAGCCGCTGAGAGGTCTAATAGGACCAGGGCAGAGGAACAACCCCTATCCCTGGCCCTCCAGAGATCATCCACCAACGCGACCAAAGCCGTCTCCGTGCTGTAACCAGGCCGGAAACCGGACTGGAACGGGTCTAGATAGACAGTTTCATCCAGGTGTAAGGGAAACTGATATGCCACCATACTCTCTACAACCTTCGCCGCGAAGCGAAGGTTGGAGACCGGACGATAATTACCTAAAACAGCCGGGTCCAGGGAAGGCTTCTTAAGGAGGGGCCTCACCACCGCCTCTTTCAAGGCGGCCGGGAAGACGCCCTCCACCAAAGAAGCGATCGTAATCGCCTGGAGCCAGCCTCGTGTCACCTCCCGAGTGGCCAGCACCAGCCAGGAGGGGCACGGGTCCAGTAAACACGTGGTGGCATTCAGCCTACTTAATTAATTAGCCTAATTAAAAGTGGGAAAACAAACCTGCCATGTTGCCTTACATTGTTTTCTCCATCACTGGTCCAGGTTTGCTCCCTGTAGCTTTGACACTGATCAAAAAACCTTCCCAATACTTTTTGCTAGACTTCGCTTCACTTGTCTAAATGCAGCAATTGCTATTCACTAGTGATTCTTATTGTCACGCCCTCCTACCTCAACGGTGGGGCTTGGCAGGACAACCTTCCATCATCTAGAGTAAGAAGTAAACAGATAACTGTTATCATCAATGTTATGGAACTAATACCAGCAGCTGCTACTCCATTTTCTCTCCCTGTGTTACCAGCTGTTATGGGCAGCAGTGACTGCTGGCAGAAGGAAAGGCTGGGAGATTTTATTTCTCTCTTCAATCTATCCTTAATAAAAATGGAACCTCACAGGTTGCCATCTTATTAAATCACCTTCCCCAACCTGGAACCCTTCATCCCAGGTTGCATGAGGAAATTTGGACACTAATTATTCACACTTGTAATGTAAAGAGGTACCATCTATTTTATTCAGCTGCATGGTTTGAAATAATTGAAATCTACTTGGTTCACATCTCCAAGAAATTCACAGGGGGCCTTGAGTCTGTTGCTAAGTCTCAGATAAAACGAAGTGCAGAAAGTACAAGGGCATAAACATATATAGCATATATAGTTTTTTTGGGAGGAAAATGAAATATAAATGAAATAAAGGGATAAAATTCATTCCATGAAAGGTTGATTTGAATTTTTACCTTACTATATTTGCCTTTAAAAAAATAGCAGAGCATTGATGTTGACAGAACAAGAAACATGGGGTGATACTTTAATCATGATTCTTTAATTGGCCTGATGTGATTAGTGTGTGAAGCAATCTTTCTAGAAAACAAGAGTTATGTGGAAACATCTCATGGAAAAATAAAACATAATGTCAGTAACTCGGAGAAAACATAAGAGTTCAAAGCAAGTCTGAGTAATACAGAAGATCTCAGATGTTGGGATCTTTTGTGAGGGGGTTAGGCTGAAGGAAGAACAATTACTTTGCATCCCCATGCATGAATGAACCCCATTATTAACCCTATTAGTATTTGAAATAATCACATAAAATAATCTATATTTTATACAAGGTGGCAAATGTAATTACTTAAAAATACAATGTTTATTTGCATTTCTGACCATTCTGAATTATTGGTTTCTTCCTGGAGCTGTGGTGGCACAGTGGTTTGAATGCAGTATTGCAGGCTAGTTCAGTTCTGTAAACTGCTGAGAGCTGTAAAGCACTATGAAGCGGTATATAAATTTAAGTGCTATTGCATAGAGGAAATCATTGCATTGAGGTGCTGTGAAAAGGGAGATGCATGGCTAAGGGTTAGATGGGTGGTTAAGAAGTGTGAAATATAAATAAAAAGAATCACCTGGGACACTGAGATGAGGGGCATATAAATTGAATAAATAAATAAAAAGAAAATGGCAGGCATGCTGGCATTCAAACCTACTGCCTCTAAAGCAGGGAGTTCCAACCTTAGCAACTTTCAGACCTATGAACTTCAACTCCCAGAATTCCCCAGCTGGCATTTATGCTTATACCATGACAGTAAACATGCTAGGACTGTGTTCTCCCTTCTATATTGTATCATAAAATTCCAATCAGAGTTCTATATCCTCATTTTGCTTAATTCTGCTTACCTCCTATCCTGGCATGGACGCCCGTATTTATTTCCACAGCCAAATTACTGCAGTTACAAAGGATCTGTAATGGCATAATAAGGAGAAGGTGTTTCTCATAAGATTGAGAACTTGAAGTTAAATGAGCATTTTTATGGAACACGGTAATTATTATAGTAATGTATACTTTTCCTCTGGATTGGCTGCTACCTACCACACTAATCTAGAAAACACTAACGCATTTGTAAATAGCATCATTAGGCACTGCAGTAAATAAGCAGCTGATCTGCCTCATACTAGGCACGAGGCCTTGAGACTTTTCTTTCCTCAGCTCTTCCCCCCTCCTTGTTTGCACTCATTAATTCAGTTTTCATGGCTGCTGCAGCAGGTGGAGTATTTTATCTTCTCATCTCATTAATCACTAGAGGCTTGCTGAGGAGAACTCTATTAATACTTGGTCAGGAGACAGCCCCACGATAATATATAAAACCTCCTTCAATAGCACAACCAGTGGGACTGTGCAGTGTTGTATGGCCATATAATATGGATCAAGTAATGTGTGCGGCTTGAATGTGAGACATCTGTATGTTAAACTTGGATTAATTTAAACAACAGGCTAACATATTTTGGGGATCAGAGGAACAAACCTATAATTGGGGAACAGGATTCTTTAAAAAAGAAAGAAAGCTGGGGAATTTTCTATATTGACTATATGGTGGGGGCCATGCATTCTGCTGAAAATGTTTATATACTGGCAAAACAGAGACCAAGAGGGAGTCTTTGGATGAATTATGTTTTATCCTTCTCATCTTTACAAAGAAAGGTTCCATAATGCATTATTTCAATAATAGAGGAAACTTTCTTTTCTATTTCCTGCTATAATATACTGAGGCCGTATAATTGTGGCCAGTTTGAGAAAAATAATATTCAGGCAAGCGTTAAGTTCTTGAAGCTATTTCCTCAAACCTCTTTATCCATAACAGTCAAACTGGAAAAAAAATGTTGGATCCCCATTTATTCGTTCTGTAATTATGCTATGAGCTATTAACAAGTGGAAAGAAGTATACTTTTTTAAAAAGATAAATATATTTAGTTAAAAACCAAGTTGTGTAAAGCATCAGAATGGATAGTGTTATCATGAATGCCATTTAAGGCATAGCAGAGGCAACCTATTTTCCTGCAAAATGTTTTGAAAATTAGTCAGAAAGGACTCTCTAGATGGAAAACATATCAGATATCATCTTCACCAAAGGATCAATTGGATTCTTAGTTTGTGTTGAAGATTCATCACAAGTCTGGAAAATTTCATTTGTCATGTCAACACACCTTTCTTGTTATTCACTCTGACTGAATTTCTTTCATTAGAAGCTTTTCTATTTTCAATATATCGAGCAAAAGTTGCTTTAAAGGGAGTCCCAAATATATAAGCCACTTACACTGCACTTCTTTATATATTTCCGTTTATGAAATCACTCATAGGATAAACCTACTGAGCTACCAACTTTTTAACTGGGTTCTCCAGATAAGTCCTTAACACATCTTATATGCACATTTAGCAGATGAATATTTTCACCTGATGAAAAATCATGTTATATGCATAACAATATGCATCCATAACAATATGTACCGGGACTGTACTGGCGTCCCGGTACAGTCAGCTTATGCCATCGCTGACTGTTGGGGGTGAAGTATTGACCCCCAGGGGGAGGGTGCACAACTTCTCCTGGACGATCGGCTGTCCTTAGAGGAACATTTGACGGCCGTCGCCAGGGGAGCATTTTATCAGGTTCGCCTGGTTCACCAGTTGCGCCCCTTCCTTGACCGGGACTCCTTACGCACGGTCACTCACGCCCTCGTAACTTCCCGCCTGGACTATTGCAATGCTCTCTACATGGCGCTCCCCTTGAAGAGCACCAGGAGGCTCCAGCTAGTCCAGAATGCAGCTGCACGGGTGATAGAGGGAGCACCGCGTTGCTCCCATATAACACCTATCCTGCGCGGCCTACACTGGCTGCCGGTAGTCTTCCGGGTGCAATTCAAGGTGTTGGTTACCACCTTTAAAGCGCTCCATGGCTTAGGACCAGGTTATTTATGAGACCGCCTTCTGCCACCGATAGCCTCCCAACGACCTGTGTGCTCCCATAGAGTGGGCCCTGAGTCCTTCGGGAGAAGGGCAGTATAGAAATTAAATTATAAAAAAAAAATAGTGATGTTTATGAGAAGGTCCCATTGAAACTTGTAAACACCTCTTCTCTAAAAATCATATGAATAAGGCACTTTCCACATAGTGGCAAAGAGTAAAATTTAATATTTTTATTCTTTTTTTATAATTTTTATATTTTTTCTGAGTGGAGGAAGGCAAGAAATGATACCACAAGGATCACAAAAGCAGTTTGGACCACTGCTTTTGATTTGTTCATAAATTTTCTTGATATAACAGTAAGTGATGAGTTAGCCAAGTATCCAGATGATGCCAAACTATGCCAAGTGATGAAAACTATGCCAAGTGATCATGAAGTGCTTCAGAAGAAGCTCTTTAAATTGAATAAACCAAATGGTAAATGCAACTCAATTTAAATAAGTGTAAAGCAAAACACTTTGCAGCAAAACCTTTAACTTCATGTATACATTGATGGGTCTGAACTTCTATAACTAACCGGGAAAAGAACTTGGGGTCATACAGATAGCTCGGCAAAGATGTCACTTCAATGTGCAGCAATTGTGAAAAAAGGCAAATCCATACTAGGGATAATTAAGAAAATAAAACTGCCAACATTGCAATGCCCTTAAACAAATCCATGATATAAATCTTTGATAAAAAAAATTAAAGGAAAAAGAATGCAAGTGAGGTGAAAAAGTGCAGAAGAAGACAGACAAAGTGATCAGGGATTTCCAACAGCTTCATATATTTTTAAAAAACCCAAATAATTGGGGTTTGGGTTTTTGTTTTTTGCTTAAAAAAGAAAAATTTTGGGGGATATGACTGAAGTTATAAAGTCAGGCATGGTAAGATATAAATGAACATCCCCCCAAAATACATTATCAAGGGCTATCCAGTGATAAGAAAACAGACAAAGAAAGTGAACCTTTATATATTCCATTAACTAGTGGGATTCCTTGGCAGTGTTGTGATATTGCAATAGCCACTAACTAGTCTTGAAGAGCCAATGCTATTGTGATTTGGAGAAAGCATTCTAACAAATGGCAGTTGGAGAAGAGTGGTAGGGAAAAGTAGGCCTCTTCTTCTTGTGCATCTTCCAATAGCATCCGATGGCAATTGTGAGAAATAAAATGTTGGAGAAGATAAGCCTTGGCCTGATCAGAGTCATTCTCATATTCTCCTTTAGCTATTCTCATGCTGTTTATGAAAGTTAGTAGCTAGCATCTCATAGGGGTGGTACATGTTTCAAGTACCATGTTATTTTACAACAAGGTATAGAACAGTTTTCAGACTGCAGCATGCTTGAAGTTTGAATCAGTGACTTAACATAACATAACATAACATAACATCAGAGTTGGAAGGGACCTTGGAGGCCTTCTAGTCCAACCCCCTGCCCAGGCAGGAAACCCTACACCATCTCAGTCAGATGGTTATCCAACATTTTCTTAAAAATTTCCAGTGTTGGAGCATTCACAACTTCTGAAGGCAAGTCGTTCCACTTATTAATTGTTCTAACTGTCAGGAAATTTCTCCTTAGTTCTAAGTTGCTTCTTTCTTTGATCAGTTTCCACCCATTGCTTCTTGTTCTACCCTCAGGTGCTTTGGTGAACAGTCTGACTCCCTCTTCTTTGTGGCAGCCCCTAAGATATTGGAACACAGCTATCATGTCTCCCCTAGTCCTTCTTTTTGTTAAACTAGACATACCCAGTTCCTGCAACCGTTCTTCATATGTTTTATCCTCCAGTCCCCTAATCATCTTTGTTGCTCTTCTCTGCACTTAGTGGGACCAACACTAAAAAGTGAAGACAGACAGTTGGCAGAAGAAAAACTAGATTTGATTCAATTTGACTGTAATGAGATGTCACTAATTAACTGCAATTAATGTTATTACTCCATGTGTTTTCATAGCTTACTCTCATAGGCCACACTCCTTATCTCATCCGTTAGATGCAGCTTTCAGCAGGTTGAATCTGCAGGGTGATCTAGGAGGCCTTGAGGAGGTTTCCATGGGGTTCTCAACTCCAGATTAAGCTCTTTCTGTATAGACATTTAGGCACAGCAAAGTCTTGTATGTATGTGTGTTTCATTATGTACCATTAGTTCAGCTTTTCTCTAGGGAGGGACAATATTAGGCTTGGACAATATTACAGCCATTTATATACTCTATTTATATACTCTAATTGTATGATAGAAGTCAAATATTTTCAAATGTTACCTTTGGGTGGGTGGGAAACAGTTTTACTCTTCAAAATGAGGACCTATTGATCTGGCCACACACTTTGACTTATTCCAATATCATTCTGGTTAAAATTGTCAGAAAGCTTTCAGCCTCATCTCAAACCCAAGGAATATGAAAAAAACCCAGCCTTTCTGTCACCTCTGACCTTCCATCCCTCACCCAGAACAAAATCTCACTCCACCCAATAAATAAGGGGGAATCGCCAAGATAGATTTGTCCCGGTGATAAATTATTAGCAGAACTCATTCTGACAAACTGGTGTGATCATTGGCCTGCCTCAGAACCAACCCCCCCTTTTTAATCAGTTGTCCCATTATCAACTTCTTTTGACATCTAAGATGTTTTGTATGCTTCCAAGAAAATGCAGAACTTTTGTGAGTCATTAGCATACAGCTGCTGGGTGGCAGTGCACAGCCAGATTTTATCCCTCCCATCCTTCTCCCTAAAAAAAAATAAAAGATTTGCATGCCAGAGATTTTATACCAAAATTTCAAATCGATGAACATCTGTTGGCTAAGTGACTGGATCCATTACAATTAAGAAAGGCCCAAGAACTGAAGTCAGCAGTAGCCCAATCGATACATGTAGACCAGAGTTGACCATCTGAGATTTCAAAGGCTTTTCAGTGACATACAGTACACACTAGGCCACTAACCATTCTTGATTTGATGATACATTTGAATACTAATCCCCTCTGAATAGGGATTAAGCTTCAATGAGCGGGGAAAGAAGTCATTAGAATTCATCTCATCTTCTTGTTTGAAAAAAAAAAAGTCTGTAGTCCAGTTTGTACTACTCTCTTTTTTTAGAGCTGGCAACCAATTGCCCAGACTAGCCAAATTAAGTGTCAATAACATGTTGAAACAAACTGCAACCATTTATTGTTGTTGTTCTTGTTCACTCGAAAAAGCCTCATTTTCTATGGACAGAGAGACACCATTTCAACACATAATATCCACCGTCACAACAGCAAGTTCTTGATCTGGCAATAAATAGAGACGTGCTCTTTAAGTAGGGAAAGAAGTATAGCAGTGGACTCAAAAGAAGGCAATCTCCTCTTGCCTCCTGCACTCTGGTGGCTGCATTCATATAATTCAGGAGCACAGAAGACAGCGAGATCAAGTGTTCTGGTGCAACACGTCCTTGGAAAAAGTAGAAGATACTTGATAAAATCCTTGATAAAAGTCAGCAATATTTATTTATTAAACAAATTTATTTGGCTGCCCAACTCATGCATGGTTGGTCTGGGCAGAGTACAACATTAAAAAAATTACAGCATTAAATTCACACAATCCCATCTACACACACACACACACACATACACAGATGTATGCATATACACTTGTATTGCACCAACAAACACAATCATATCAATCACTTAATTTTGGCTTTTTAGCAGGCTGGAGTTCCCAAACCTGCCGAAGGAACCTCATAATCCATGAGGAGGAGACTACCACTGAGAAGGCCCTTTTTCTTGGTCTCACCAAGAAAATTTCTCCAATAAATGGGACCCACAAAATGCCCTGCCTTCAATCCCTAGTGGGTCTGGTAGTTGCAACTAAGGTGATACAGTCCTTCAAATTACCTGGGTCCAAGCCATCTAGGGCTTTAAAATATGATACATCATTGGCTGAAGTATTTTAATCTCTTAAATAGCAGGGACAAGAGCCAGATTGGTCTAGTAGCTGGTTAGAAATCAGAAAACTGAATTCTATTTTTCCCTTAGTATGAAAAGCAGCTGGGTGACTTTGCGCCAGACACACACTGTCTCAGCCAAACTCACCTCACAGGATTGTTGTTGTGAGGAAGATGAGAGGAGAAAGGACTATTAGGTATGTTGGTTGCTTTGAGTTATTTATAAAAATAATAAAAGGATAAAAAAAATTGAAAACAACAAAAAAAAAATCTCCAGTTTCTCAGCAGAATGAACCTGTGGATAATCTCTCAAGGATGATTTAGGCTAATAGCACTCTTATAGATTGATTGAACATCTCTAATGCAATAGAACAAGTGTGTACATTTTTTCCCAGGCTAAAGCTCACACTTTTAATGGCAAGCTGGGTGAAAATTTTGGCCATAAGTGGAAATAAGACAGAGAAGGTGTTTGACCAGGGGAGAAAAAAAATCCAGATTGCATTATATTTGACTACTTGAAATTAAATTGTGTTGATGTGATTAATGCTCATTTAATAATAATGAAATAATTTATTATCAAAATAAATTATTTTCTCTTTAAAAAAGTAAAATTCAGAGTCAACTTTTTGAGGCTTCAGCATCCTCAGTTCTTTTAGAATTACCATTGTTGTCAATGGTTCTGTCTCTTGAAGTTACCAAACGTTGTCAGCTTGAAGTTACCAAACTTTCCCATAAAGGCTTTTGTACTTTTTAAACCTTGGAATTTGAACAGACGTATGATTTGTGCCCCTTTGGTTACCTATTTACCTATGTAATGTTAAAATTGAGTATTTATTTTATTATATAATATGTTGCTAAGGTTTCCCAATTGGAATAAAGTTCAAAGTAATGGTGAGCTGTTTCTTACAGGTGAAAACAAACTAGTAGCTGAATGGATGAAGCCTAGATGTGCAAATCACATCTACAGAATAACAGAGTTGGAAGGGACCTTGGAGGTCTTCTAATCCAACCTCCTGCTCAGGCAGGCAAAAACAATTCCAGACAAATGTCCAACCCCCTGCTCAGACAGACAAATACTTATACCATTCCAGACAAATATCCAATCTCTTCTTAAAAACTTCCAGTGAAGGAGGACCCACAATTCCTGGAGGTAAGCCTTTCCACTGATTAATTGTTCTGTCAGGAAATTTCTTCTTAATTCTAAGTTGATTCTCTGACAAGTTTCCATCTGTCACTTCTTGTCCTGCCCTCAGGTGCTTTGGAGAATAGGTTGACCTTCTCTTCTTTATGGCAGGCCCTCAAATAATTGAAGACTGCTATCATGTCATCCCTAGTCCTTCTCTTTCTTAGACTAGACATATCCATGTTCTTGCAACTGTGGGGATGGGAGTCACCACACAAAAGAATTTTTAATACAAAAATTGCTACTAGCCAGCAGAGTTGCAGCAAAAACGGAATTGACTACTCTGATTTTACTAGGGATACTGAAGCTTGTACTTTGGTCAAACTAGGATATTAAATAACTGACATTGTAAACCCTTACCAATCTACTGCATAGATCCCGTAAATCTTCACTTATCTCTTCCCAACCCCATGTTTAAAATTTGGCTTGCTATCCTACTTAACTATAGGGAATAGAAAGCATTACATTTGCCAACTGCACTTTAAACTTATTTGAACAGTTGGAAGTTGTATTCCTCACTGGAATAAGTTATCAAAAGATAAGGCCTGGTACCTGGGAAAATATTCATTACAAATTATTTGTCTACTTTTAAAGTTAAACAGTCACTCATTATAATTAGCTAGCCTATCTCCCAACATGAAGACCACACAGCTCATTTTAATTACATATTTTTTCCCTCAGTTATGCAGGCCAAAATGTTACAGACCCACATTGTTTATTGACCACATAATTTTAATTACAGTTCTATCCTGGTCTCATATTGATTGTGGCAATTAAGTGGCTGGGCGGTGCATCCTGCCATTGTCAAAGATAAGAGAGGCAAATGGAATGCTAGGTGCAAAAATTAAAGACTGTATGTGGCCACAGCTACAGTTTACAGTCTAGTGCAAAAAAGAATCAATATAGATCCAATAAAGGCAATGTCAGTTGTAACAATTTAAAAAATGGAAATGAATGTGCACATACAAACAACATAATATCTTAATTTAGAAACTTAACAATGATAATCTAAAAAATGAAATATTAATTAGAATAGTAACTATTATTGCAGTGTCCAGCTATAAAATCAGCTTAATATAAGCTAATTTTAGATTATCAGCCTGTACTTATTACATACAATTGTTCTGATACTGGTTTTAAAAGGGGCTTCTCCATAAGCTATGGATCTACAGCTATAGGCAACCTCTGAAATTCCAATTGGAAGCCTTTGGTCTTAATATGTCTACATTAAAATGTGCAAACCAGTGGAAATTCACCCCATAGTACTGTCTGCATAGGTTTTTTAATGAGAACTGTAAGACGAATATTTACCATTGTTTGTTAGGAACTTTCATAGAGAGGTTTGGTACACAATTTTGTCTAAGGTGTATCTTAATAGGGCTGCGCAAAGCTTCAAAACAATGCTGATTCCCTCAAGATTCAGCATAATCAGTCCATCATGGGGATGCACTTTGAAGCAGTGGAAAGAATTAGGTGATTTCAGCCTGCTTCATAGCCTTTCAAAGCACTTCACAGATGCAATGCTTTTTTTTTTCTTTTGCTGTTTTCAGAGCGTTACAGATAAAATCCAATAGTGTAATTGCCGTTTCATATATGGAGAATAGCAGAAGAATGTGACTTGGGTGATTGAGGATCCGTTTAATATTGGTAGAGAACTAGAAGGGACCTTGGAGGTCTTCTAGTCCAGCCCCCTGCTCAAACAGGAGAACCTATACCATTTCAGACAAGTGACTGTTCCGTCTCTTCTAAAAAACCTCCAGTGGTAAAGCACCTACAGCTTCTAAAGGCAATCTATTTCACTGATTAATTGTTCTCACTGTTAGGAAGTTTCTCCTCAACCCCAGGTTGTTTCTCTCCTTGATTAGTTTCCATTCATTGTTTCTTGTCCTGTCCTCTAGTGCTTTGGACAATAAGTTGAACCAGTGGTGAATCCAATTTTTTTTACTACCAGTTCTGTGGACTTGGCTTGGTGGGCATGGTGTGGCTTGGTGGATATGGCTTGGAGGGCATGGCAAGGGAAGGATATTGCAAAATCTCCATTCCCACCCAACTCTGGGGCCAGCCAGAGGTGGTATTTGCTGGTTCTTCGAACTACTAAAAATTTCCACTACCAGTTTTCCAGAACCTGTCAGAATCTGCTGGATTTCACCCCTGAGTTGAACCCCTCTTGTTTGTGGCATCCCCTTAAATATTGAAATACTGCTATCATGTCACTCATAGTCCTTTCTAGACTAGCCAAACCCAAATCCTGCAACCATTCTTCATATGTTTTTGTCTCCAGGCCTTTAATCATTTTAGTTGCTGTTCTCTGCACTTTTTCCAAAGTCTTAACATATTTTTTGTAGCATGGTCACCAAAACTGGATGTATTATTCCAGGTGTGGAATTATTCCACTTTATAAACCTTACTAAGGTTTACAAAGTGGTACTAATATTTCACATGATTTTGATTCTATGCCTCTGTTTATACAACCAAGCATTGTATTAGCTTTTGTAACTGCTGTCGCATACTGCTGGCTCATATTAAAGTGACTGTCCACTAGGAACAGTCCCTCTCACAATTATTGTTTTTGAGCCAAGCTTCATCTAATTTGTATTTGTACCTTTGGTTTTTCCTGCCTAAATGTAAAACTTTGTTTTTTTCCCACATTAAATTTCATTTTGTTGGATAGAGCCCATTGTTCAAGTCTGTCAAGATCCTTTTGGATCCTGAGCTTGCCTTCTGGGGTGTTGGCTATTCCTGTCAGTTTAGTGTCATCTGCAAATTTGATGAGTTCCCCTTCTATTCCCTCATCTAAGTTATTTATGAAGGTATTGAAGAGTACTGGGCCTAAGATGGAACTTTATATTACCCCACTGCTTACTTCCCTTTATGTAGATGTAGTACCATTAAGGATTATTTGTTGAGTATGGTTTATCAGCCAGTTACAAATCCATCTGGCGGTGATGCTGTCTATTCCACATTTTTCTATCTTACCAAGAAGTAGGTTTGGTCTACTTTGCCAAATAGGTTTTACTGAAAACTAAATATACTATGTCCACATCATATTGCTGGTCTATTAATTTTTCAAAGAATGAATAAGATTGGTTTGGCATGATCTGTTTTTAACAAGCCCACGTTAGCTTCTACTTATAATTTTATTTGGTTCTAGATGTTTACAGATCTGTTTTTTTACTATTTTTTCCAGTGTCTTCCTAGGTATTGATGTAAGTCTGATTGGTCTGTAGTTTCCAGAGTCTGGTGTTTTTTTGTTTTTTTTGAAGATGGGAATCACAGTCCTCAAGTAGTTTCCCATTGCTACAGGATTTTTGAAAGATATGGTACAATGGTTCTGAAATAACATCTGCCAGTTCTGCTTCAGAACTCTGGGATTTAATCCACTAGATCCCGGTGATTTATGTTCATCAAGATCAGACTGGTGGTTTTTTTTCTTCCTGATTTTAATTTTTATTTCAGTCAGTCTTTTATGGTTATGTTAGCCTGTCTTTTATAGTTATGTTCTGTCTTTTAGATTTTGTTATATTAGAATTTAAGAGAACCCTTAAAGGAAGGTAAAGCAAATAAAACTCATCTACTTTTCAGTTAATCTAATAGTGCTTCTCAACCTTGGCAACGTTCAGGTGTGTGAACTTCAATTCCCAGAATTCGCCAGACTGCATGGTGAAAAACACTGATCTAATAGATCTATCCAGTGGTGAAATCTGAACTGATTTACTACCAGTTTGCTGGCTGCACATGCACACTGCATGCCAAATGCGTGCTGCGTGTGCGCATACATAGTGCGTACCACACACTAACTGTGAGGTACGCGTGTGCAATGCATGCAAAAGGGAGATATGGGGTAAGTAAAACAGCATATGGTGTGTGTGTGTATGATCAGCTGTGGCGCATGATATTTTTTACTTTTAAAAGCAAATTTTTACAACCTATTCACCCAAATAGGTTGTAAAAAATGCTTTTAAAAGGTTAATAAAAGGCTCTGATGATCACAGCTGAGCTGTGTGATCGTCAAAGCCTTTTTTTTTAACTTTTAAAAGCATTTTTTATCATCTATCTCATTTTAAAGTTAAATTGTTTTGGAAAAGCTCTGCCTTCCTTAAGGTAAACCTAATAGGGCTGTTAAGGATTCAAAAGCAGAAAGATATGTCAGAGGATTTATTAATGAAATTGCACTGATACATAGTACTTTAAAGCAGCCATACCTTTTCCTGGGATCAGGGAACTCTGGAGATGTATGAATCTGTTACTTTAAGGTTTAAGTATATATAGTGACATATTCATCTTAGAGCGATTCATTTATTGCATAATATGCCTATTAGGTTGTAATCTAACTATGCACAAGCAGAATTTCACATGTGTGACAAACCTGCCTTTCTCTCCACACCAGCGTTTCTCAACCTTGGCAGCCTGAAGATGTGTGGACTTCAGCTCCCAGAATTCCCCAACCGATTCCCCATGCAGGCTTGGACATCCTGGGAATTGAAGCCCACACATCTTTAAGTTGCCGAAGTTGGGAAACACGGCTTCAGACTGTTGATAGAATCAATTTGGTTGACTATTATTTTTTTGTCTATTTGTTTTGTCGCTGTATTTTTGTACACTGCTCAAAGCAGCAATTGTTTGGGTTGGGCAATCATGTAAACTGTTTCAATAAAATAAAATAGATAACAATAAAATAATTGGTGCTTATCGGCCATTTTTCTATCTAGAAGACCAACTCGATTCTGAACCCTAAGGAAACTTTGCATAACGTGAAGGGGGAGAAGGACACTTATCAAATAAGCACTCTTCCCTGAGACTATTGGGATTTTAGATCAGATAATGTATGGTTCCTAGGCAAGTTTACAGATTCTGAATAAACAATGATAAACAAATAGCACATAAATAAAAATGACTTTGAAGCTGGTAGACAGGATGCTGCTGAAAATGTCCCAGATTTTCCAAATACTTACACTAGTAGTGGTTCCTAGAACCTATGTTTGCAAATTATTACACAGTATGTTTGTGTTAATTCCTGGCGTGAGGAATACAGACAAGAATCACAACTAGGACCTACCTCCTCTAGCTTTAAACTTACTGTATACTAAAAGAATCTTGCAAGACTGCATATATTTATCTCCTTCTTTCTTTCTTTTTTTACTCTCTGGGAAACTAGGAGTGTCCCTTCTAAAATGTTTCCCACATCCTCCCTCCCTCTGTGGACTGAGATACACCAATTGTCCAAGCTGTGTCTCTTCCTCTTATCAACCCCAAGGTTATTCTCACATGCCATTACAGACTGTAGATTAATCTGCCCTAATAAGGAAGAATCTGATAAACAGACACATTAGTGGGCTGTTGGTTTTAGATTTAACTTTTAAGTCAGCTCCATCATTATACTTTAATGGCATGTTTCATTCAATACTCTGTTGAAATTTGCCATCCAGTAAACCCAAAGCTTTAATTTTTCCAAATTCATTCACCTTCTTTACAATTTTCTGGGGTGGAAGTCTTGCACTTTATTATTATTGAAGGGTAGCAGAAAGTATTGATGTTGCACTGTTTATCTCTTTATTATTCTTTTTATCATTTTACTGGCTGACTGAAACAACCCATAGAAGACTGTCCTGTTGTCTATCTTTGGGATTAAAGGAAAACCTAGCAGGAAAGGATGTGGACCAGGGGTGAAATGCTCCCGGTTCGGACTAGATCAGGCGATCCAGTAGCGATGGGGGCGGGTAGTTCAGAGAACCAGTAGCAAAAATCCCTGCCCCCCCCCTGCCTATGCACCTCCAATTACCCAGTCCTCATTTCCCTACTTGGCAGCTTCCTGCTTCTTTAGGTCTCGCTCGCTATTCCGGCCTTGCTTCGGCTGCTGCAATCAATTCCATCAGCTAGCAGCTGAACCTGCCTTGCTGCAATCCATCTCATCGGTGAGCAACTCAATCTGCTTGCCTTTTCCCTTGAATTGTAAGGCAGGGGGTGGGGTAGAGCTTTAAAAAAAATAGTTAATTGGAGGTTTTTTTAGGAGTTTTTTTTTAGACATAACAATTTAGAGTTAAGGAAGTTTTAAAATTAAGGAAGTTTTAAAGTTAAGGAAGTTTTAAATTTAGCTGCTTTTATCTAAAAATATAAATAAAATAAAATAATAAAATAAAGTAAAATAAATTTAAATCTGGATGGGGAGGAATAGGCTCCAACTCAACCCTACCAAGACAGAGTGGCTGTGGGTTCCGGCGTCCCGGTACAGTCAGCTTACGCCTTCGCTGACTGTGGGGGGTGAAGTTCTAACCCCCAGGGGAAGGGTGCGCAACTTGGGCGTTCTCCTGGATGATCGGCTGTCTTTAGAAGAACATTTGACGGCCGTCTCCAGGGGAGCATTTTATCAGGTTCGCCTGATGCACCAGTTGCGCCCCTTTCTTGACCGGGACTCCTTACGCACGGTCACTCACGCCCTCGTTACCTCTCGCCTGGACTATTGCAATGCTCTCTACATGGGGCTCCCCTTGAAGAGCACTGGGAGGCTCCAGCTAGTCCAGAATGCGGCTGCACGGGTAATTGTGGGAGCATCACTTTGCTCCCATATAACACCTATCCTGCACGGCCTGCACTGGCTGCCGGTAGCCTTCCGGGTGCAATTCAAGGTGTTAGTGCTCACCTTTAAAGCGCTCCATGGCTTAGGACCAGGCTATTTACGAGACTGCCTTCTGCCACCGATAGCCTCCCAACGACCTGTGCGCTCCCACAGAGTGGGCCTGCTCCGGGTGCCATCAGCCAAACAGTGCCGGCTGGTGACCCCCAGGGGGACAGCCTTCTCTGTGGCAGCACCGATCCTATGGAATGAGTTACCTCTTGGGTTACGCCAACTTCCCGACCTCCGTACCTTCAAGCGGGAACTGAAGACTCTGCTATTCAATCAGGCGGGACTAGCCTAAATATTATTTTAATTTGATATTTTAGTTTAACTTAGTTTTAATTGAATTTTAAACTGTATTAATTTATTTATAATTTTATAGTTTAGGGTTTTATATCGGTCATTTGACCGTTTTAGTTTTAAATTGGCCAGTTAAATATTTCATTTTAAATGTATTTTAAATTTATTGTGTTCCTATGTGTTTTAATAAGGCTGTACACCGCCCTGAGTCCTTCGGGAGAAGGGCGGTCTAGAAATCTAATAAATAAATAAATAAATAAATAAAATAAAATAAAATAAAATAAATAAATAAATAAATTTAAATCTGGATGGGGAGGAATAGGCTCCAACTCAACCCTACCAAGACAGAGTGGCTGTGGGTTCCAGCGTCCCGGTACAGTCAGCTTACGCCTTCGCTGACTGTGGGGGGTAAAGTTCTAACTCCCAGGGGAAGGGTGCGCAACTTGGGCGTTCTCCTGGACAATCGGCTGTCTTTAGAAGAACATTTGACAGCCGTCGCCGGGGAGCATTTTATCAGGTTTGCCTGATGCTCCAGTTGCGCCCCTTTCTTGACCGGGACTCCTTACGCACGGTCAATCACGCCCTCGTTACCTCTCACCTGGACTATTGCAATGCTCTCTACATGGGGCTCCCCTTGAAGAGCACCAGGAGGCTCCAGCTAGTCCAGAATGCGGCTGCACGGGTAATTGTGGGAGCATCACATTGCTCTCATATAGCACCTATCCTGAGCGGCCTGCACTGGCTGCCGGTAGCCTTCCAGGTGAAATTCAAGGTGTTAGTTCTCACCTTTAAAGTGCTTCATGGCTTAGGACCAGGCTATTTACGAGACCGCCTTCTGCCACCGATAGCCTCCCAACGACCTGTGCGTTCCCACAGAGCAGGCCTGCTCCGGGTGCCATCAGCCAAACAGTGCCGGCTGGTGACCCCCAGGGGGAGAGCCTTCTCTGTGGCAGCACCGACCCTATGGAATGAGTTACCTCCTGGGTTACGCCAACTTCCCGACCTCCATACCTTCAAGCGGGAACTGAAGACTCTGCTATTCAATCAGGCGGGACTAGCCTAAATATTATTTTAATTTGATATTTTAGTTTAACTTAGTTTTAATTGAATTTTAAACTGTATAAATTTATTTATAATTTTATAGTTTAGGGTTTTATATCGGTCGTTTGACCGTTTTAGTTTTAAATTGGCCAGTTAAATATTTCATTTTAAATGTATTTTAAATTTATTGTGTTCCTATGTGTTTTAATAAGGCTGTACATCGCCCTGAGTCCTTCGGGAGAAGGGCGGTCTAGAAATCTAATAAATAAATAAATAAATAAATAAATAAATAAATTAAATAAAATATTTGTGCAGCTTTCTGAGATTTGTTATATTTCTGTACTGTTTCACGCTAACTACACAAACACATAAAATCTCACAAAGCTGTATGTGGCATTTTGTGTGTGTGTGTGAGAGAGTCAGTTGTGTTGTGTTGTGTTGTGTGTAAAGTGTGAAAGTTGGTTTTGGAGCTTTTTGTGGCTGTGTGAGGTTCCTGCTTGTTACAGGGGCCATTTTGGGTGAAGTGCAGTTGTTTTTACATTGTGTGTGTGAGTTAGTTATGTTGTGTTGTGTGTGTATAAAGTGTGAAAGTTGGTTTTTGGTACCTCTTATTGTTTTGTGTACTTTGTTTATTTTTATTATTTATTGTTATTGACCACACCCACATGGTCACCTGACCACCAAGCCACACCCACCAATTAAACCACGCCCACAGAACCGGTAGAGAAAATTTTTAGATTTCACTCTTGATGTGGATCCACTACAAAACCATACAATGACAGTCAAAACTTTGACACAAACTCTGGCCACCTTGTAAATAGGTACAGGAATCTAATATTCCGGTCATGAGAATTTCACTGAAATATTATCCGAGGGGGAAAAAAAACCCCAAAGCTATTTCTCCCCCATCCAGCTGAATGACAATGGTTTTAAAAATGTAGAGGGAATTTTCAGCATAGCGCTAATTAAATCTCTGGTGCTTCCTGAAAAGCTATCTATCAAGAACACAGAAGGACATTATCAATGGCAAACTCACAGTCATAAAAGTATGAGCTGGTAAAATATTACTGTGTCGTTCTAGTCAGCTGTAGAAAAGGCTGGTGTAATTTCAGCTCACTTTGGAAACAGCCATAGATATCATCCTCTTACCAAGAGTTTTAAGCCACTTTGCATAAATAAATGTGTGATGGAGTCCTGCCATTTGTGAGCCCTGCCATCAGAGGTGCCCTGGATGTAGTGAGGAACTTACGTTTGCATAAGAAATACCGGGTAGCTTTTCATATGTGATTTTCAACTTCATAAATGTTAATTTATATTGCTAGTCCATTCATGATTTGCCGTACATGAAATAAATAAATTCAACTTGATTGTTTCTCTTACCTTTAGTCACAAACTGTGTGCTACCTGGGATTGTGGCTTGTCATTTGGTATTAAGAACAGAAAAAAATCCTTAAAAAAATCTTCCTAAACATCTATAAAATTAATCTTTCACTTATTAACTTCATTGGACAGATTCTGAAGGGCAAGGACCTTACTTATTCAGTAATCCAAGTTAGTTTTTCAAATACACTCACCTTAAAATGTTTCAAGTCTTCCCTTTGAGATACAAAGATTCTTCCAGACACGTCAAGTTTTCATCAGCCTAATATGTTTTTTAAAGACTCATAGTTTTTCACCCCCTACCCAGCAGAAATCTTCCCTCTGTATCTCCATCTCATGCATAGCTAAGACCAGCTAATAAAATCCATCGTAACAATGGTGAAAAGTGGGAGAGATGGATGTGCAAATTCATAATGGATTAATTTGCTAACATAGATAACCACTGCCCAATTTAACATCTCAATTAAACAGCACTGTATGTGGCTGAAGCTTCTGGAGTTTTGGAATAAAGATGATGAGATATGATTAGCTGAGCTGCAATGCAGCTTTATTAGATCTCAGATTCAGAAGAGAAAAATATCCTCACTGGTAGCCATTTTAGGAGGAGGAAAATGATAATCTTCTGATTCCTGTTGCTATCCCCATTTTAGCAATCAAAAAAAAATGTCTGGCTGATACAATGCTCTGATATTAAATAAAAATACCAGGTTGGAAACAAATACAATATATAGACTTTAAAGCACATCAATCTAACATAGTTTAATTATAGAAATGTCAGTAAATGGCTGGGCTTCAGTTACTGTTTTTGTCTATGGGCATTGAGAAATAATTTTATTGACAACTGTCTATTAAATAATGAATGATAATCTTGTTGGATTAGTCTACATACAATGTTCTGCCATATTTACAACTGCATGTGTGCAGATTGCAATGAGTCCTTGTATAAAACAAGGACTGCATATATTAGGCTCCGAGGTCTTGTTTGCTTTTCACAAACAAACAAGCTAACCCCTTGAAGTTTTCTGATTGCAGCCAGAAATAGGATCACAATTTGGCCAAGTGGATATACCTAAAACTAAAAAATTGATACCTCAGAGGGCTTTGCAAGCAATCCTAGAATCAAACTCATGGATCATATAAAAAATACAGCCCTCAAAACAAAAACCCAACCCATCCTCAGCTGTACATCCCCAGTGTATTTTCTTGGCTACTTAATTTTAATGAAAATGTTTGGATTTACTGTGCTTAGGTGGTTTAAAGCCAAATTTTCATAAATTGCTGTCTACTTTTGATCTACCTATTTAGGGATTTCAAACTGAACAATGAGAACAGAAGACATGATGAATTTGCTGCAAAACATAGGTGACCAGTGAAGAAGTACTTGGTCGACAGTGTGAAGAAACACCACATCCAGAGAAAATAACGGGTATTTTTTTGTCACTGTTGACAACAATATTAAATAAGAATTCCTTCAGATCTATCAGTGTCCAAATTGCACAATGGTTAAAATCTCATTGAGTGGAAGTGCTCAGTTCTAAGCTCTTTTTATTGACCTGGACCAAAGATAGATAGACTTGATCTTGAATGGGGATCTCAATTGCAATCAATGGGAGAAAAATAGTCAACACATACAATTATCCCTCTGCGTGCGTTGGGGCTATAGGAATCAGTTGGGCTTGGTGATCGCGTACCTGGCTCCTTGCTACATGACCACAGCCCTGCCCGAGCTGTTGGAGGTACTGGCTGCTGTGGCGGTTGAGACCCCCAGACTTATAGTCATGGGGGATTTCAACTTGCCATCAGTTGGCTTGTCATCGACGGCAGCTCGGGAGTTCAAACTTCCATGACGGCCTTGGACCTGATTCGAGTAAATGATGGCCCTACGCACACGGGGGGAGGCATGCTGGATCTGATTTTTATCTCTGGACAGTGGTTAAATGATCTGGTATTAGATGATTTAGTAACAGAACCAATGTCATGGTCGGATCATTTTCTCCTTCGCCTAGACTTCCGAACCGCCATTCACCACCGCAGGGAGACGGAACCTATACGGTGGTTCCGTCCCAGGCGCCTGATGGACCCTGAGAGGTTCCAGACGGAGCTTGGGCCATTCCCTGAGGATCTGGCCCACGGCACGGCTGAGGAACTGGTCGTGGCCTGGGAGCGGGCCGCGGCCGGGGCCCTGGACAGTGTCGCGCCTTTGCGGCCTCTGACCCGGCGTAGATCTCGTCCGGCCCCTTGGTTCTCCGAGGGGCTGAGGGAGATGAAACGCCGGAGAAGACGCCTAGAGAGCACCTGGAGGTCCAGTCGCCCGGTTGATCGGACACTAGTTAGGACCTATTCTAGGACCTACCTAGTGGCAATGAGGGAAGCGAGGCGCTCCTACGCCTCCACCCTCATTGCGTCGGCAGATAACCGCCCGGCCGCCCTGTTTCGGGTGACCCGCTCTCTCCTACATCAGGAGGTGCGGGATGACCCTTTGCAGGGACGAGCCGAGGAGTTTAGTGGTTATCTATACGATAAAATCGCTCAGCTGAGGGACGGTCTGGACCGAATTTGGGATGATCCAAGCGAGGGAGAGGAGGCACGTCTTGTTGAGCACATTTGGGATGAGTTTGACCCTGTGGCTCCGAGGGCGTGGACAGGTTGTTGGGGAGGCTTCACGGCACGACATGTTTACTGGACCCGTGCCCTTCCTGGCTGGTACTGGCCACTCAGGCGGTGACACGAGGCTGGCTCAGAGGATTATCAACGCTTCTTTGTTGGACGGGTTTTCCTGCCGCCTTGAAAGAGGCGGTGGTGAGACCCTCCTTAAGAAGCCCTCTTTGGACCCAGCTATTTTGGGTAATTATCGTCCAGTCTCCAACCTTCGCTTTGTTGCGAAGGTTGTAGAGAGTGCCGTGGCGCGACAGCTGCCCCAACACCTGGATGAAGATGTCTATCTAGACCCGTTCCAGTCCGGCTTCCGACCCGGATACAGCACGGAGACAGCTTTGGTCGCATTGGTGGATGATCTCTGGAGGGCCAGGGACAGGGGATATTCCTCTGCCCTGGTCCTATTAGACCTCTCAGCGGCGTTCGATACCATCGATCATGGTATCCTGCTGCGCTGGTTGGGGGGATTGGGAGTGGGAGGCACCGTATATCGGTGGTTCTCCTCCTATCTCTCCGACCGGTCGCAGACGGTGTTGACAGGGGGGCAGAGGTCGACCGCGAGGGGCCTCACTTGTGGGGTCCCACAGGGGTCGATTCTCTCGCCCCTGCTGTTCAACATCTACATGAAACCGTTGGGTGAGATCATCAGTGGTTTCGGGGTGAGATACCAGCAGTACGCTGATGACACCCAGCTGTACTTTTCCACCCCGGACCACCCCAATGAAGTTGTTGAAGTGCTGTCCCGGTGTTTGGAAGCTGTACGGGTCTGGATGGGGAGAAACAGGCTCAAGCTTAATCCCTCCAAGACGGAGTGGCTGTGGATGCCGGCACCCCGATTCAGTCAGCTGCAGCCGCGGCTGGCTGTTGGAGGCGAGTTACTGGCCCCAAAGGATAGGGTGCGCAACTTGGGTGTCCTCCTGGATGATCGGCTGTCGTTTGAAGATCATTTGACGGCCGTCTCAGGAGGGCCTTCCACCAGGTTCGCCTGGTTCGCAGTTGCGCCTTCCTTGATCGGGATGCCTTATGCACAGTCACTCATGCTCGTTACCTCTCGCTTGGATTACTGTAATGCTCTCTACATGGGGCTCCCTTGAAGTGCACTCGGAGGCTTCAGTTAGTCAGAATGCAGCTGCGCGGGTTATAGAGGAGCTACACGTAGCTCCCATGTAACACCGCTCCTGCGCAGACTGCACTGGCTGCCTGTGGCCTTCGGGTGCACTTTAAGGTGTTGGTTATGCAACCGAATTGCATTTGATCTCCAGCAAATTTGTCACTCTATACCTTTGATTTTATTTAAAAAAAAAACTGCAGTAGCTTGGAAGACTTTGAAGGTATTGTTCTGCTCTGATGTGAAGTTAATGGATTTACTAAAAATGAGAGTCTCATCATTTAATGTTATATATTGGGGCAGTGTAAGTATTATGCTGAGAGAAAAGATACATCTCCATGGCATAAATGAAACCATTCAGAGGATATCAGAGGATACTTTCTCAGAACTAGTGCCACCCATTGAACTTCAACTCCTAGGATCCTTAGCTATTTGTCCAGCAAAACTGCAGTGGCGCAGTGGTTAGAGCCGCAGTGGCGCATTGGTTAAAGTGCAGTACTGCAGGCTACTTCTGCTGATCACCGGCTGCCAGCAGTTTGGCAGATCGAATCTCACCAGGCTTAAGGTTGACTCAGCCTTCCATCCTTCCGAGGTAGGTAAAATGAGGACCCAGATTGTTGGGGGCAATATGCTGACTCTGTAAACTCCTTAGAGAAAGCTGTAAAGCACTATGAAGCAGTATATAAGTCCAAGTGCTATTGCTATTCTTAAAACTGGTGAGTGCTAGTTTAAAAATTATGCATATACTTTATAATTTATATTATAAAGTTAATTTAAAACTAAATTTGTGCTATAAAGTAGACAAGAGAATTTCATTATGTTACCACATTATTCTTAGAAAATACTTCATTAGCTTTCTTTCCAAACTCTAATTTAAAAGGATATATTATTTTGATCAGAAATGAGTTTGTTGAAAAATTCTTCTTTCAATCTTAACACTATTTATTCAGAAATAGACTTCATAAAATTCATAGACTAATGTACCAATAGACCAAAGGGTTATATTGTAATAGGTAACATATATAAACCATCAATTTATATATGTTACCTATTATCTTTCTACCAGCACTTAAAATTTCTCTACTCATTTCCCCATGTTTAGTAAGCAGTTCGCTTATTTAAAAAATACATTTCAATGATAAACAACTTAAAATAAAAGCTATTTCAATTATTTATTTTTATAATGCATTGAGGCTTCATATATTTCATAAATTCAATACAATAGTTTTGTGTTTCCATAGCTTTTGTCTTACTTGATTGTGGGATCCACCTGCTTTTACATTGTGCTTACCTAGTTCATATAACGAAGCTTTTGGTACATAATGTGATGAAAGGTTTCATTTATTAGCCAGTTTGCTTCTGAGTCTGATGCTGATGCGGAGAGAATGTGACTGGTTCAAGGTCACTCAGATGGCTTCTGTGCCTAAGGCAGGATTGGAACCCAGCTCTCCTTGTCCCTCTGACACATTATTTTTTTCCTTCATATTATAATTGAATGCTACTCTTATGAAGAAGTAATCATTTGGGTAAATTGCAATCTGACATGGTACATCTCAGAGACAAGTTTTCCACCTCAGTGAAAACTGGCAATTTGTCTTTCCAGAAAGACAATTTCTCTGCTTGGTTTCTAAAAAAATGGTCAGTACGAAAATAAGCTTGGTTTTGCTTCTTAGTGCAAGCTTATCTCCCTTAGTATCTCTCTATACTGTATTTCTTCTCCTTCTTGTTTTCAGTTGCAGAACGACACCAGTTACAGAGGAATTACCTTATTGATGATCCTGCTCATCACAGTAGAAGTGTGGAGAAAACGTACACAACATGGTCTCAAATTTCTATTTCAAATTTCTATGTAACACCCCTCCCCCCCCGGAAAACATACAAAAGGAGACAAAAAATTCCTACCACCTGACATGTGAAAAATTTGGACAAGGTAGATAAGCTTCTGCTTATGTGTCTATTATTCATTAATTTATTTCATGCACAAATTCAAAATACATCTCTTGCCTTCTATTTTTACCTACAACAACTTTGACAAGAAATTGGGCGAAAAGGAAATAGCCCCCAAAGCACTAAGTCTACTTGTTAAACAGAAATAACATCAATACTGGATTCAAAAACTTTACTTTGACCACACCTTCCTTAAGAAATCTAATAGAAAAATTTAAAAAAGCCTCATGTATGAACGGTATTTGGGCCAGTTACCAGATTGATAGTTCTCAAAATACACAGGGATGAAGTGCCAGAAAGGCCTGGATGGGTTTTGTTTTGTTTTTTACTTGTGTGTGCATGTGTGTTGAGTTGAACAACCCTTCAACTCAAACTTAATTCAAAAGCAAACCAAAACATATTATGGGATTTTCTTAGTATATATATATATGATGGCAAATCAACGAAATACTTCAGATAAACAGTGTTGGAGTAGCTTCATTCCACAAAGTATTATTCTTTGCATAATAATATTTATTAATTTTTCTTTAAACAATTTCTTTAAAAAAATGTTTGGCTTTCATGGGATAGTGTCAGGTGCAAAAGATCAGGTCTAAATGTGAAGGTCCAATTAAAGTGATATCTTGCTAATTATGCCTATGCATAGGAATCTCCTCAACTTACAATTAGTGCTGCTTGGATTTGGATACGGTCCATGGAATTCAACAGGGTTTCATTTGTGGCTACATAGGGAATTTAGGCTGATCCCTTTTTTAATTCTGCCCCAAATTCTGCCAGCTCTCCCCTACAGATAGAAATCTAACAAATAAGCAAATACATTTACTGCTATTTATATACTATTGAGTTCCAACAACATTAATAACAGTCAACTTGTTAGCCACTGACCCAGTGAGAAAAACAGTCCTAGCAGTAAGATTCTCTTACTGCAGAAAGGGGAGCTTCCATGCCATCAGTTCCAAAGGCTTCCCAGAATAAGTTTCTTGGAAAACATAGCACTAGATAAGTGTGCATTAAAATATAAATCAAATTCATGCTTTCTGTATCCCTTAGGATGCCAAATAGTATTGGAATTAGCACAGGCAGTTGCCAAGACTTGAGACTGTTGTCAGTACACACCCACACACACACCCACACCCACACACCCCTTATAAAAGAGATAAGTTATGTTCCTAGGTAAAGACCAAACATCACAACCATAGTTGTTATGGGTTCTTCTTATTTTAAGTAGCCCTCTTAAGGCCCTGACATTTTAAAAAAACCACTAGGTTCAATATTTAAATTCTGTTTTAAACTGAACTGTACATTTCCCTTGTAAATCACCATGGCTTCAATAAAATCCTTATTTTAAACTGTACTTGGGTTATGAAAAAAAATCATAATGCGTTTGTATTGTGGTTATTGTTTAAATGGAATAGAATGAGGTTATAATTAGGGTCCTAAATGAATAAGATGTGGAGTATAGTAGCAAAGAGGGGGGTATAAGGTACAGTGGGAGAGTCTGTGGAAAAATTATATATACTGTATTTTTCCAAACTTATATTCTGCTACTCATGTGGATCTGGCATCTATTTCAAAGGATTGACCAAGCTGTTCTTTTTCCTTCCAAAAGGAAAAGAACATCTAAGGGTTTGTTTCTGTCACTGGCTGAGAAGATTCGTAAAAACTTTGTTTTTTGCCCTTAGCAGAAATAATTTGCACTCTTCAATTTTTTGAAACTTCTTTCAGTCTTCTTGTCTTTCCTTTCCTTTTTTTTTTAAGTCATGTAAAGTTAGTTGCTGACTTTGCCTCTTTTTCAGCTGTAGCCCCTTGAGGTGTGTTATTGAGGCTGTGAAGTTGGTTATGTTAGGTGTAGGGTTTATGAATATGAAAAGCGGGAAATTTGCATGATTGTAGTGTATCAGTCATTGAAATTCTCTCCGAGAACATCAAGAGAATATCAACGCATGAAACATTCCATTAATGAAAACTAAATCCTTAAAGACAAAAGAACAAACTATAAAAAAAAAATAACCAGGAAGAAGAACACAAAAAAAACACAAAGCATAGGATGGTGCTTCTAAACTACAAAATCTTTAAAGATAGAATTTGAAGTTCCTCTGTCCACACTATCATGCCTTCAAATCTTAGCACCGCTGCAGATTATCTCAGCATTTCACACTTTTGCTCCTCAAACCAAAACAAGGGAATGTCCCCTCCCAATTGAGGATTTTGCTTTCACAAAATGAAAACCTTTGAATGGCACAAGAGTAGCAATTATATCATCTCAAATCATGAAAAAAGTGCTTGAGAGGACAGTAGCAGTATTTAAAGGAAGAAGAAGAAAAAAAACTGGAAAAAAGAAAGCCCAAGATTAGGGACACCAGCAAGTTATACCCAGCAATGGGTAATTTCATTTATTTACATCTGTGATTTGCATGAAAACAAATAAAAGATCAAGCCAAAGTGGTCTCATTCTCACAGAGAACATGAAGGACTTGAGAGGAAGTAAATAACTCTTAATTAACCAACTATATTACCCGCTGTTTGCAGACATGATAGTGGCTCTAGTTTGAACTGGTTTGAACTTCTGTTTTTATCTCGTTGCCACACTAATCTTGTAACTAGGGATTTACAGTATGCTGATACATTTAGAGTTAAAAACCTTGACTTGTATGACATCTGTGTGAATCAAAACTGATAACATAAGGAAAGCTGGATCATTCCATAACTTTGATCTTCTTCTGGTGATGCCATTCTTTTGTTGATTTGGAGGTTTGTTCTTGGTCATTGTATTGTACTGAAAAATGGAATCCCTTTTTACCTAGCAGGGCCCTGAAGGTTGTGTGCCAAAATTAAATGAGATCTAGAAGTGTTCATAATTCCCTCCACCTCGATCAAAATCCCAGCTGAATAAAAGCAACCCCAAAGTATAATGTGTCACCATTGTGCTTCGCTGTGAGTACGCTGTAGTTTTGGTAATGTGCAGTGTTGTTTTTGTGCCAGGCATAACTTTCTGAAATTATGACCCAAAAGTTCAGTGTTGGTCTCATCAGACCATAACATATTTTTCCACATGTTTTTTCTCAGACTTGATGTAAGATGTGTAAAATGTCGCTGGGCTTGGATGTTTTTCTTTGTAAGAAAAGGCTTCTGCCTTGCCACCCCACCTCGTAGCCCAGAAATATGACGAACACAGAAGATTGTTGTCACTTGCCTTAGTACATTATCAGTACTCGTCAGAAATTCCTGCAGTTCCTTTAGTGTGCTGTAGGGCTCTTGATGGGCTCTAAGAATCAATTTTCTTCTTGTTTTTTCATTATGTTTGGAAGAACATCCAGTGCTTGATAATGTCACTGTTGTACCATTTTTTTTCTCCATTTGTTGATGATTGTCTTCACTATGTTTCATGATATCTCCAATGCCTTGACAATATTTTAATATCCTTTTCTTGACTGATACTGTCCAACAATGAGATACCTTTGATGTTTTGTAAGCTCTTGGCAAACCATGGCTTTTGCTATATAAGCAATGGAGTAAATGTCAGAAAAATCCTGCTAGAACAACTGAACTTTATATGAGCTTGATCAGAGTCACTTTAATTGATAGCATGTATATACTGACTGTGGGACACAGTGGCTCAGGACGTTGAGCTTGTCGATCGAAAGGTCGGCAGCTCAGCGGTTCGAATCCCTAGTGCTGCCGTGTAACGGGGTGAGCTCCCGTTACTTGTCCCAGCTTCTGCCAACCTAGCGGTTTCGAAAGCACGTAAAAATGCAAGTAGAAAAAATAGGGATCACCTTTGGTGGGAACGTAACAGCGTTCCATGCGCCTTTGGTGTTGAGTCATGCCGGCCACATGACCACGGAGACGTCTTCGGACAACGCTGGCTCTTCGGCTTTGAAACGGAGATGAGCACCGCCCCCCTAGAGTCGGCAACGACTAGCATGTATGTGCGAGGGGAACCTTTACCTTTACCTTATATACTGACTAGGCAGTTCTTGATTTACAACAGTTCATTTAGTGACTGTTCAAAGTTACAACAGCACTGAAAAAAGTGATTTATGACAGTTTTTCACACTTATGACTGTTGCAGCATCCTCATGGTCATGTTGTTAAAATTCAGACACTTGGCAACTGACTCATATTTATGGCTGTTGCAGTGTCCCTGGCCCATGTGATCACCTTTTGCAACTTCTGACAAGCAATGGGAAAACCAGATTCACTTAACAACTGTATTACTAACTTAACTGCAATGATTCACTTAACAACTGGAGCAAGAAAGATCATAAAATGGAGCAAAACTCACTTTACAAATCTTTCACTTAACGGCAGAAATTTTGGACTCGGTTGTCGTTGTAAGTTGAGGACTACCTGTATTTAACATCAGTTTAAATATGATTGGTTAATTCTGAACACAACTAGATCCCTATTTAGAATAGGGTGCAACGTTATATTTTTTTTACTTTTATTGCTCTTCCTTCCAGGGTGGTTTTCAATTGAATTATATAGCTTATTGAAGGTGGAAAAAATTATGAAGTCATTCATCTTGGTCTGATTTTTTTTTACATCTAAAAAACCAGGCCTTTTAACAAGGGTATGTAGATTTTTTATATCCACTGTCTTCTGAAAACTCTTTGCCATATTGATGGATTTAACCTTTTATCCTACTTATATAAAAACAAACAAATTCATTTACTTCTTTTTTTAAAAGAAAAATTAAAACTAGAAAATGCAATTAAAATAGAATATGATCATCTGAAAGATAATATGCAAGGGTAGTGATCTAATAAAATCATTTTTAAAAGATTATTATTTTTAATGTCCTAAGCAGGATTTTAATTTAGAGATAATTTTTGTTCTGTTTGTTCCTTTCAGATAGGATTATAATTTTTAGGTTAGGTTCTGTGAGTGAATGTATTTATTTTTGAATACATAGTTTATCAACTCTGCTTTGGAGCAGGGTTGGCAACTTTAAGACTTTTTTTTAAAGAATAATATAGAATTCTTTATTGGCCAAGTGTGATTGGACACACAAGGAATTTGTACTCTCGGACTTGTGGACTTCTGGGGAGTTCTGGGAGCTAAAGTCCACTCTTCTTAAAGTTGCTAAGTTTGGAGACCCCTGCTTTAGAGAATCAGTGGGCAATGTTAATTTAGGATTGGGTGTAGGTCCATACTTTTATTGGCCACTCAAACTGCTTAATCTGGTCCTGTAGTGTGCTGTATTATTTCATAGCTGTATGTTGTAGCTAAACACAGATGGGATCTTCTCAGTTAGACATGATGATCTTGTACAGCCATGAAACTCTGTGGGAAACAATAGTTTTCCAAAAGTGAGGAACTATGAAGTTTATGGAAAGAGAGAGAAAGAAAAAGCCGGTGAACATTGTTGAACAAGGCAGCTTTAGAAAAGCTGAATCATTTGCCGCTTCCAGGAGAGTCCAAGACACACTTCTTGATGTGATTATGGATCTAATCTATAGAAAATCATTGAAAAAGAAGATGGATGGAGAGATCTTTGCTTCAAGGGATCCTTTCCAAATGAAGAAGTAATTTGAGGTGGGATCATATCACACAAGAAAAGTTATAGAGATCGAGTGTTGTCATCAGAATCCATAATGGGGCAGAAAAGTAGGAATTTCTATGCTCTTTCATGCTAAAATCAGAGGTTTTATTTTTCAAGTAAGACTGTTACTTAGATACACTCTCAAAGAGTAGCTCATAAATCCAATCCACTAGTACAATAGAAGAAGGAAGGAGGATTTGACACTGCTTATGCATGCTTATTCAGACTGGCTGAAATCAATGTCTTGGAAATGAAGCTAATAAGCAATCTCTTGTACGACTGAAGACGAAACCAACAAACAAAAAGCAAAAAAGCCACTGGAAGACTTGATGTATGCTGAAGTGCTTGCATAAAGCAGTGAGCCCAAGTACTCATTGTAGTGGCAATGTTGATAACAAAACCCATCAGAAAAATCTCAAATTCATACATCTACCAAGTGTTGCCTAGCATCGTATAACAAGTAATCAGGATGTGAAAGTTCAGCTGATATATGTGGCTACAGGCACACAAACACACCTCTTACAAATCAGTCACTGGGCTGTGCTGAAGAAAAGAGTTTTTACAATAGAATCATAATGTTAAAAATAGGAGCTTTAGGGAAAGTGCAAGGCTGAAATCTCTCTGTAGCCATCCACAACCCAGGGCTACTTTTTTTGCTTTATAATTTTGGGCAGTTCAACTTCCTGAGATATACACTACAAAAATACTGCAATATCTTAAATTTATTTGATTGGAATCTCTCCAGGAGTTCTTGTGGTACAATTTTTCACCTCAAGTGAAAGCATCCATCCCACTCTCTTCTTTGGATAGATCTAGTACTATATATTCATCTGCAGGAGAAGTGGCTCTGGAGGAATTAAGCAAGCAAACCAAGTTGAATTAAACTCTGACAGCATCCTGATTGCCCCAAGCTGATTGTCCTTTGAGGTCAGTTCTCCACTTGGGAATCACTCTTTGCCCACTCTTGGGTCTTCGGCATAAAAAAGGGGTAAAAATGCACCATCACTCATGGTTCTGTTTGTGGACTTTGGTGATTGGGGTGGGCTGGGCTGAGTGGATAAAAGTGTTTTAATAAATACACTTTTATTACACTACAGGAACCTTGGGGGCAAGTGACCACGCAATATTGGAATTCAACATTAAGCAAATACAAGTAGTAGAACAAAGTCAAACTAGAGTCTTGGACTTTAAGAGAGCTAATTTCAATAAACTTAGAGAGATCTTGAGAAGGATTCAATGGATGAGAATCCTCAGGGGGAAAACAGCTCAAGAAGCTTGGGAAATTTTGAAAAGTGAGATTATAAAAGCACAGTCTAACACAATACCAATGAAGAAGAAAAATAGTAGATCACAAAAGAAACCAGCATGGATGCATAAAGAACTATCTGACAAATTGAAAGACAAAAAGGACAAATATAAAAAATGGAAAGAGGGGCAAATAACTAAGGCAGAATATCAGCAACAGCCCGAGCCTGTAAAGATGAAGTGAGGAAAGCTAAGGCTCACAATGAACAAAGGCTAGCGACAAAAGTAAAAATAATAATAATTATTATCAGGCTTTTTTTAAAAAAAATGTTATTTTGTTAAGATATCAGAATCATTATTTTTCCAAAGAGAACAATTGGATGTTTAAAGTACAAAATCCTGATTAACAAAAGGAGAAAGTTTAAAGCATCTCTAAGATATGAAATGACTATTTTCCATTGCTCTTTGGCAGAGTACAAATTGTCCTTTCATGAATAAAAAGTGGCAATAATATTAAAAATAATAATAATTATTATTATCAGGCTGCTTTTTTTAAAAAAAAAAATCTAAGTGTACTCTCAGGAAAAAAAAAGCACAGGTAGCAAAACTTCATCTCCCCAAAATGCACTTCAATACATTTTATGTCTAAAAACCTAATTTAAAATAATGTCAGCATCTTTCAGCTGCAGAATATGAAGCTCAGCATCTTTCAGCTGCAGAATATGAAGCTCAGCATCTTTCAGCTGCAGAATATGAAGCTCAGCATCTTTCAGCTGCAGAATATGAAGCTCAGCATCTTTCAGCTGCAGAATATGAAGCTCAGCATCTTTCAGCTGCAGAATATGAAGCTCAGCATCTTTCAGCTGCAGAATATGAAGCTCAGCATCTTTCAGCTGCAGAATATGAAGCTCAGCATCTTTAAATTATTTAAGAGGTCCTCAGAGAGTCGGTTATGCTTATAGCATCAGATTTACTCAAAGCAATGGAAAGAGCCAAAGCAAAATGTCGAATCAGGGTTTCCTAAGAGATTTCACAGAGGATCCTTTCTTTTTTTACTTCACTGCAATTGAAACCTTATGAAATTTTTGTGCAAAAATATGTATCCTTCAAGATAGGTTTACTGACAAGCTTTGTTTTTCACTTAATTTAAAAGAGCCGATCTTTGAGAGGACTCCAGTGAATGTCTCCATCAAGAATGTATCAGGCTAATTTGAATATGAAACATGCAAGTCTATCAAACTCTAAATGATTGATCTGGATTTCCTGGGTAGCTCCTCTCCTGAGGTATTTTCTCTCCGAAGTTCAAGAGGGATGCTCTGTCACAAAAGTACCATGCTGTATTTGGATGTACTGTATAGCAGGAGTTTAATTGAACTGAATAACATTGATGCTTATTGGTGAATAGTGATACTGTTATTCAGTTGAATAAACTGGAATTGAATAACCTTGGAAATTAGCTTTTGTCAGCCCCCACTAAGTAGACCAGAAACTACTTTTATTGAGAACTGGCTATCATAACAGAGCTATAATATTGTATTATACATAATATATATAAAACCAGTTTGGGTTGTGGTCAGCCAGCAGCCTGCGGAGCTGGGAACCGAGTCAGACAGCGATGAGGCTGAGGAAGAGCATGGACCAGTCCTGGAGACTGGGTAAGGCCCAGATGAAGGCTCTATGTTGGAGGCAGAGTTGGGACCAGGGCCATTGGGAAGTGATATGTGGACTCCAGAGTCTCCAGAGGCTGGCAGTAGTGAGGCAGAGGAACAGGAGGAGCCTGTTCCTAATGCACGCATAAGAAGAGCTGCCAGAAGGCAAGAGCAGCTAAAGCAAAGACGATGACTCTGGAGTAAGGCCAAGAGACAATTGGCCCCTCCCATAAGGCTTAAAAGACCAGTGATGGCGTTTGGACTCTTTGCCGGAAAACAAGGTTGACAGCTTTGTCTTGTTGCATTTGTTTTATATCAGTGTCTTCTGAACTTTTGCCAAGAAAGGCCTTTGGCAGTTTTCGAGTATGGTGCCCAGTTTCACCATTATAACTCGAGATAATTTATAGTCTGCTTTAATTATCTTAGTGAGCCCACATCTACTGCTTTCTACTGCATGAAAAATATATGAACATGCCTTTGAAGGAAGAGCTTTTTTTAAAAAAAATGTTATTTTGTTAAGATATCAGAATCACTATTTTTCCAAAGAGAACAATTGGATGTTTAAAGTACAAAATCCTGATTAACAAAAGGAGAAAGTTTAAAGCATCTCTAAGATATGAAATGACTATTTTCCAAAGAGAACAATTGGATGTTTAAAGTACAAAATCCTGATTAACAAAAGGAGAAAGTTTAAAGCATCTCTAAGATATGAAATGACTATTTTCCATTGCTCTTTGGCAGAGTACAAATTGTCCTTTCATGAATAAAAATAATAATTATTATCAGGCTTTTTTTAAAAAAAATGTTATTTTGTTAAGATATCAGAATCACTATTTTTCCAAAGAGAACAATTGGATGTTTAAAGTACAAAATCCTGATTAACAAAAGGAGAAAGTTTAAAGCATCTCTAAGATATGAAATGACTATTTTCCATTGCTCTTTGGCAGAGTACAAATTGTCCTTTCATGAATAAAAAGTGGCAATAATATTAAAAATAATAATAATTATTATCAGGCTGCTTTTTTTAAAAAATGTTATTTTGTTAAGATATCAGAATCATTATTTTTCCAAAGAGAACTAGATAAAGTAGAAAAATGTGGGTTAGACAGCACCACCACCAGATGGATTCGTAACTGGCTGACCAACCGCACTCAACGTGTAGTCCTCAACGGAACTACATCCACATGGAGGGAAGTATGCAGTGGAGTACCCCAAGGCTCTGTTTTAGGCCCAGTACTCTTCAACATCTTCATCAATGACTTGGACGAGGGGATAGATGGGGAACTCATCAAATTTGCAGATGACACCAAGCTGGCAGGAATAGCCAACACTCCAGAAGATAGGCTCAAGTTACAGAAAGATCTTGACAGACTTGAACATTGGGCGCTATCTAACAAAATGAAATTCAACAGTGAAAAAAGTAAGGTTCTACATTTAGGCCAAAAAAACAAAATGCACCAGTACCGTATATGTGGTACCTTGCTCAATAGTAGTACCTGTGAGAGGGATCTTGGAGTCCTAGTGGATAACCATCTAGATATGAGCCAGCAGTGTGCAGCAGCTGTTAAAAAAGCCAACACAGTTCTGGGCTGCATAAACAGATGGATAGAATCAAGATCACGTGAAGTGCTAGTACCACTTTATAATGCCTTGGTAAGGCCACACTTGGAATATTGCATCCAGTTTTGGTCGCCACGATGTAAAAAAGATGTTGAGACTCTAGAAAGAGTGCAGAGAAGAGCAACAAAGATGATTAGGGGACTGGAGGATAAAACATATGAAGAACGGTTGCAGGAACTGGGTATGTCTAGTTTAACAAAAAGAAGGACTAGGGAGACATGATAGCAGTGTTCCAATATCTCAGGGGCTGCCACAGACAAATGGGAGTCGGGCTGTTCTCCAGAGCACCTGGGGGTAGAACAAGAAGCAATGGGTGGAAACTGATCAAGGAAAGAAGCAACTTAGAACTAAGGAGGAATTTGCTTTAATTTAATTGGACTACGCTGAGAATGAGTTAATTCTCAGCTGTTATAATAAAGTTTGTTTGTTTTTACACCGACTGAGTTTCCTACTACCTACTTGGGCCTGAGTCACAACAGGTTGCTCTAGTAGTTAAGGTATTGGAAAGCAGAAGACCATGGGTTCTAGTCCCACCTTAGCCATAAAAGCCAGCTGGCTTTTTTTTTTATTGTTCAGTGTGCAATCTAGTTGGTGTGCTAATGATGTCATAATGTATTATTACTTTATTGTATAGACTGCGTATTCTGCTTTTGCTTAGATTCAGTTTTGACTGAAGTAGCATAAAAGCACTTGCAACAAGTGACTTAATACAATACACAATACTTTGAAAGTGGTGCTTATTCAAAGGGATGGCCCCAGTTTTACTCTATCCTTATAACGTTCTTTGGCAATGCTTTGTTTACATCCTTATTCTAGAGTCTAAACAAAGCAAGAAAGAAGGAACGTATAAGATTGGCTATAGTTTTGCAAATGCGTAGGATGACAAATGTGTAGCCAACAGCAGGTTGTTGCTGCCCTCAACATTCTTCTCCTGTGATCATCACATATACAGGTAGTCCTCAACTTACGGCCACAACTGAGCCCCAAACTTCTGTTGGTGAGACATTTGTAAGTGAGTTTTGCCCCTATTTTATGACCATTTTTGCCACAGTTGTTAAGTGAATCCCTGCAGATGTTAAGTTAGCAACACAGTTGTTAAGTGAATCTGGCTTCTCCATTGACTTTGCTTGTCAGAAGCTCACAAAAGAGATCCTGTGACTTTGGGACGCTGCAACCATCATAAATGTGAGTCAGTTGCCAAGCGTCTGAATTTTGATCCCATGACCACGGGGATGCTTGCAACAGTCGTAAGTGTGAGAAATGGTCTTAAGACACCTTTTCCAGAGCTGTTGTAACTTTGAATGGTCACTAAACAAATTGTTGTGCTGCAGAAATATTTAGTTTTCAATGGAGGTGTCGTGTCCCACTCCTCCACTGACAGCTGGGTCAGGGAAATCCGAATCAGGCTTGCCTCTGCAGCTCTGCCCAAAGTCCTAGCAAAGTCCTCAGAGCAGGCAGGAGACCAGTAAGTGACTTCAGCAAGATAAGTTCGACTTTTGCCTGACTCAGAGACTGCCAGAAAGTAGATCCTTTATATAGGCCATGGGGTGTGGCTCCATGACTCAGCACTCATTAAGGCCTGCCCCTCCCTTCCTTCTGTTGCCTCCGCCTATCCAGCCTTCTGATGCGAGGGTCACTCCAATCAGCTGTTGGTAATAAACCCTCCTCAGGCTCACATGCTGTGGAGGAGGGGGAGGGGTCTAGCTGCTCCGTTTGCCTGGGCATGGAGTCAGGGCTGGGGCCGGGAGATGCTCCTTCTTCTGCAGTTTGTGTGGGCATGGAGCCAGGACTTGGGCCGGGAGGCATACATTCCTCAGTGTTCGGGAGCAGGTAAGAAGGCCCCGGCTGCTCTGAGGGCGGGCAAGACACAACAGGAGGAGACAAGACCACGAAGGATAAGAGAAACAAGAATTATTTATTTAATTCTTTGCGCAAAGAAGGAACAGATCCCCACTCATGTGGAAAACAAGATCTGGACCCTGGGCAACGCCCAGGGCTTAACTTATATAGGTTTTGGTACAAAAGGCATCAAAGACAAAAGGAGAAGTAACTCTAATTGGATATCATAAAGGTTGTCCATATATGGGATATATCTTACACCTTACGTTACATCTCTCACTTACGGTACTCTTTCCTTACAAAATCATGTTATTGGAACAAACTGGTAAACAGGTTACAAACAATAGCATTTAGAAATCTTTCCAGATTGCTTGCAACACCAACTCCAGATCTGCCAAGCACTATACTTTTGCTTTTATGTGACACGTAGAATTCTATATGCGATACACATTTGTAAGATCTAGCTTTTTGGGGTATCCATACTGGGGTTCCTCTTCAGTTGTATCATGATAGGGGCATGAGGAATGCATATGGAGTAAACAAACAAGGTCAACAAAGCTTATGTTTCATGGATATCAGCCTTAGCTATAGAAACATCTATTTTAGGTACCACCAAATCTGGGTTGCAAAAATCCAGGCAACCTCTAGATGTCAGCAGGGGGTTGGTGTTTTCTGAGTCTCTTTTCTGGCAATTTTTTTCCCCATCTAGATATGGTCGCCCTAAGAAGTTGGAGTGACTGAACATCTGTTGTGGCAGCTGTGGGTTAGAAAGCCGGAGTCAGGCAGTCTAATTAAAATTAGACTTAAAACTATATCTCTTACAAGTCATATGGTTCTTTGGACTGAACAAAGAGGAGACACTGTACGTCCATGGCTTTGTTTCTTTTGTGTGTTGTCCTCCTTTATGTCAGTTACTGCTGTTGTCTTCCTGTTCCAATAATGCCTCGGTCTTTGGAAGACGATGGGTAAGATTTGGTTCTAACATGCTGCATTAAAGAGAAAAGACCAGATTTTATTATGCTTGTTTGCTATGTTTCCTAGGGTGTTTATAAAACCTGGAATTTTTCTCATATCCCCATTCAGTTATCCGTTTGTGCATGTGTGTGTGTGTGCTTGTATGCATACATGTATTTTGTATTGATAATTTGTATTGATAATTATATCCATATTTTCCTAAACCTTTATTTTACTTTTTACATGTACAAAATGTTTAGATTTCTGTCCTTCAGGTTATTAGACATCTAAGAGCTCTGTGCTTCTAGCAATCAGGACCTCAATCCATCTAAATGATAATTGGGGTAGTTAAGATTTCAGCTGATTTTTTTAACAATCAAGCACTTTGTCCAAGGGGGGAAAAAAACTGGCTTAAATTCTTTCAACTGGATCACTTGAAGTGTTAGAAACTGCATGGGAAGAAAAAAAATCATTCTAGTTTTGGCCATTGGCTGGAAATGAAATTTAGTTTCTTTTGCCATTGATACGAATGAACTTGTTCCTTTTGCCATATATCTTAGTGATCCAATTAGATATTTCAAAAATTTTTATTCTGAAGCAAAAAGATAAGACTTCTCATCCCGTTTTAATAATACATGTACCCCTACTTGCCCTATTATCTCTTTATTAGAAGTGGCATTTAATTAAATCAAATTTAAGAGTGAGCTCGGTGGATTTGTTGATGAGGAATTCATCTGCCGGAAGTGTTAACTGAAATATATAACATATTTGTAAGGGGGGAAAAAATGATGGTTAAAAAGAAGGGTAACTTCAAATCTTTCCTCCATTAAATTAAAAGATAAATGCTTATATTGCTGCCGAGAGCAATGCCTTCCCAAGATTACAGATATATTGCCCCTTCTTCAGAGATACATGAATGAAGAATTAGTGATACCAATCAATACAATTAATAGCTATTTTCATTCTCTGGATTTAGCTATTAAGGGCTTTCATCGTGAGCCAACATGTGAATGTTGTGAAAAGTGAAAATGCTGAAGTGGGTTGTGGTCCAGAACTGATACATGATTAAGTGAATGTGAAGGATGTGAAAGAGGCTGGATGCTTTTCTTGTCATTCTGACAAAAGGTTGGATATTTCTGATTGGAAAAATGACTTTGTTTAAGGCAGCAGCTTCCAGGCTTACAGCTTTGCAGCCTGACGGGGAAAAGAGAGGTGAAACAGCCCATGCAAGTGGTGGGCTGGCATGTGTGCGTGCATGTGCCAGTCTGCCCCATGCAAATCAAGTCCTACATGTGTGTGCCAGCCAGTCACTCAGTGGCCTGATACTGAACAGGCCATAGCCCAAGGATTGGGGACCCTTCCTTTAAAGAACATAAAACCAGGGGTGAAATGCTCCCGGTTCGCACCAGCTCGCGTGATTAGGTAGCGATGGCGGCTGCTGGTTCGGAGGACTGGTAGCAAAAATCCCTCCCCCCCTCGCCTCTGCTGAGCCGCACCATCAGCAGAGGCTTTTTTTTTTTACTTTTAAAAGCAGTTTTTCTTCAGCCGAAACATGCCTTTAAAAGTAAAAAAAAACCTCTGATGATTGCGGGGCTGAGCAGAGATCATTAAAACCCTTTAAAAGTTTTTTTTAAAAAAAATCCTCTTCAGCTGAAGGGGGAAAAAAAGGAAAAAACCCGAGGTTTTAAAAGCCTCCTCTGGCGATCCCAGAAGAGTTTCCTGTTCCTCACAGGCTTTTAAACTCACTTTTTAACAGCCCCCACTTACAAGAGCCCCCACTCATGCCCAGCCAATTCCCCCTCCTCACTTACCTATAATTACTGCTCCTTTCTGGCTGCAACGGCATGCTTTTCTTCAGCTACTAAAGAAAAAAAAAGCTTGCTTTGACTTCCTGCTTTGCTGAATGAGGAACTCTGGGAGTTGAAGTCCACAAACTAAGTTACTAAGGTTGGAGACCCCAATCTAAAAAAATAAATAAAAATAATAAAATAAAATATTTGTGCAGCTTTCTGAGATTTGGTGTGTTTCTGTAGTGTTTCACTCTAACTACACAAACACATAAAATCTCACAAAGCTGTATGTGGCATTGTTTGTGTCTGTGTTTGTGTGTGTGTGTGTGAGAGAGAGAGTCAGTTGTGTTGTGTGTGTGTAACGTGTGAAAGTGTTAGGTTCCTGCTTGTTGCAGGGGCCATTTTGGGTGAAGTGCAGCTGCTTTTACATTGTGTGTGAGTCAGTTGTGTTGTATTGTGTGTGTGTAAACTGTGAAAGTTGGTTTTTGGTACCTCTTATTGTTTTGTATACCTTATTTATTATTTTTATTATTTATTGTTATTGGCCACGCCCACCCAGTCATCTGACCACCAAGCAACGCCCACCAATTAAGCCACGCCCACAGAACCAGTAGGGAAAATTTTTAGATTTCACCCCTGCATAAAACCCATTTTTTTTATTTGATGTTCTTTCCACTCCTATTATATGTAGATTAGGTTACAAACCCTCATTCTTCCCTGCTAGCATTCTGGACATAACAATATAGAACAGGGGTGTCCAGCCCCTAGTCTGTGAGCTGTGTGTGGCCCTGGACAACTAGTAATGCAGCCCACAAGATCATATACTTTAACATTATTATTAGAGGTGAAATGCTACCGGTTCTCTCCAGTTTGGGGACCAGTAGTGATAAAAACTACCAGTTCGGGCGAACCAGTACTAAAAAAAAGCTACCGGTTCGGTCGAATCGGTAGTTAAAAAAGCTACTGGTTCATGTGAACCAGTATTTCTGACCATCAGCTGTGCTGCACGATTTATATTCGCTAGAAAGCAGGAAATCCTGCCTTCCAGCAAAGCTAAATCACGCGGCACAGTTGTTCCTCACCTCCCTGTTCAACTTACCTAGTGGTCTTCTTTTTCCATGTAGAAGCGCACGTTGGGAGTGCACTGTGCATACACACATTTGGTGCACACCGCACATATGTGGGCAGCGAACCAGTAGTGATCTGCGGAGGATTTCACCACTAATTATTATGTGATTTATATATATTTGCTATATTTTTTTAACTATATTATATATTTTGTGGGTGCAGTGGCTCAGCTGGAAAACTGGTGGCCCAGGTTTGAGACCTGAATGTCACATGATTGTGTAAATTCCTGTTACTTGCCTCAGCTCCTGTCCACCTAGCAGTTCAAAGCATGCAAATGCAATTCGAGAAATAGGTGCAATTCGGTAGGAAGGTAATAGAGTTCTGTGAGCCTTGGCATACAGTCATGGTGGCCACATCACCATAGAAATATTTTCAGACAATACTGGCTCCCTCAGCTAAGAAATGGAGTTGAACATTGCCCACTAGAGCTGGAAATGACTGGAAAAGGGAAAATCTTTACTTTATTATATATTTTACAGCATCATTCCCCAACCTTTCTGACTTGGTGGACCAGCGACGGCGGGGGGAGAGGGGATCACTTTCATAAATGCAGCTTTTCACAGATGTGCATGTCCACCCACCACTTCGGTGGCTTGGTTCCGAATAGGCTGTGGTGTGGCACTGGGCTGCAGACCCCTGTTTTATAGGCAGCCCAAAACAATTCCTCTTCACTCCATGCAGCCTGGAAAGCCAAAAGGTGGGACACCAGAGGTGGGTCTCAGCAGGTTCTGACCAGTTCTGGAGAACCGGTAGTGAAAATTTTGAGTAGTTCGGAGAACCGGTAAATACCACCTCTGACTGGCCCCGCCCCCATCTATTCTTTGCCTCCTGAGTCCCAGCTGATCAGGAGGAAATGGGGATTTTGCAGTAACCTTCCCCTAGAGTGGAGTGGGAATGGAGTTTTTGCAGTATCCTTCCCCTGGAATGGGGTGGAAATGGAGATTTTGCAGTATCCTTCCCCTGCCAAGCCCACCAAGTCATGCCCACCAAGCCATGCCATGCCCACCAAGCCACACTCACAGAACCGGTAACCACCACTGTTGGACACCCATGATACAGAGTGTAGTGTAGATAACAATGGAATCAGTGGAATCAGTGGAACGACTTTCCTCTAGAAGTTGTGGGTGCTGGAGGTTTTAAAGGAGAGTTTGGACAAGCATTTGTCTGAAATGGTATAGGGTTTCCTGCCTGAGCAGATGGTTGGACTAGAAGACCTCCAAGATTCCTTCCAACTCTGTTATTCTGTTAATAGTAATGTAGTTCAATGCTCCTTAAAAACATTTTTGTTTCATTTCCTAGATTAATGTACTGTCTTTATTTTGAAAAACTGTGGACAGAATGTTCCTTCCTCTTTTTTTCTCCAGACGAACAACTCACTGAGGCAGGGGTGAAATTCAATTATCTTCCCTACCAGTTCGCCAATGTACGTGCACCATGCGCGTGCTCGCTTTGCAAGCGCTCGCCATTGTCAAACATGTGCAAAACCTTCTGCACATGCGCAGAGGCTTAAAATGTCGCAAAAAGTGACATCATGATGCCCGCACAGGTGGGCGGAGCCTCCCGCAGCCGCTGCTACTAGTTTGCCCAAGCCGGATAGAATTGGCTGAATTTCACCCATGCACTGAGGTTAATTGGGCTAAAGAGACTGACTGGCTCAAAGTCCACACCACCACTTGTTCCTGAAGAGAGGATTAACTGGGGGAGGCCATATCTGACTAAATAGAAAAACAGGAGCAGTAATGGGAATTAAAGCTTAAGAATTTCTGCAGGCATTTTTTGCATTCCCCCTCCTTCCCAGAATTTCACTGTTAAAATAAAGCCAGTTAAACCACTTAGCAAGGTGGCAAGGTCTATATTTGCATTTCTCTTTGTGCAGAGTGACACAAGTACAGGTCCCAAATATTTATTAAGAGTACCAGCTCTAACTACGGAACATTGATGGATGAGGACAGGCTCAACTCTTGTGCTACTTTTTCAAGAGGAAGAAGAAAGTAAACAATCCACTTATTTAAAGTTGTGTTCCTTCCAAAGATAGATTTTTCTTTCCCTTAGCTGGTTAATATGTCCTAAGTTGAAAAGTGTTGTTTCAAATATTTGCGGTTATTAATTATGTTTCTAACAATATTCTGGATCAAACGCTCCACAATGAATTTGTGATTTGATTTCTTTTTTAGTATCATAATTACACATTGTAAACAACATTCCCTTTTCCCAAAAGGTTGTGCAATTTTATAAAAGCAAGAGAGGAAAGGGGGAGGGGAGTGAGCAAGAACAAAAAATTCCATTGAAGTAGAAATTAAAAAGAGATGTTTGATATGATAAATAATGACTAGATAATGGGTTTCAATGGGATATGGAAATATATTCTGCAACGTGAAAACCTGTTGAAAGGGTTTGCTGGAAAGGAGGGAAGAGGTGACATTGAAATTTTACTTAAGTTATCTAATTTTCTCTTCCTTGTGCAAACAGGAGCACATTTGATGGATTTTGATTCCATAGCAGACCAAAGTTGTAGATGTAAGTCACATCATCCTAGTTATGTGGAATGAATAAAGGAATTATTTAATGGTATAAATCAAGGTCAGTCTACAAATTGTTTAAAGAGCAGGATAGATAGATAGATAGATAGATAGATAGATAGATAGATAGATAGATAGATAGATAGATAGATAGATAGATAGACAAACAGACAAAGATATAAACTAGAACATTTTCTTTAAAACAAAAACGATAGAAAGCGTTGTAGTATAATTTTGAAATATAAAGACCTTGGCAGTGGTCTTTATAGAGGGGATTGCTCTTAACTATTGCATCTGGGCTGTAAGAGACTAAATATAACAATCAATTTCTCTGATACAGTGGTGGGTTTCTACTGGTTCACTCTGGTTCAGCCGATCCAGTAGCAGCGATGGTGAGCTGAGAGTGAACCGGTTCACTCTGACCGTCAGCTGGGCCCTCCCGCCCACCTTTGTGCTATACCTATCTATGTTCGTTCATTTTTACCCCAGCTGATAGGCGCAGTAGAGCAGATTGCCATGCCTCAACTGTTCTGAAATGCAACATGATTGCGCCGAGCGCAAAGTGCGTGCACGAAGCGAATTGGTTGTTACACCAGTTGAAACCCACCACTGCTCCACCACTAAAATACTCCAGGTAGGAAAATTCCAGTACTCAGTGGGGACCTCCAGTATTTATAGAATGAGTAATTAACTGCTTTATTTAAAAAAAAAATCAACAACCCAAAAACAAACAAGGAAAGGGATATGTAAGGTGGGGAGGAATATTCAGAATGAAGCAGTGAATAGGATTCTGAAATACTGCTGATCTCTTTGTCCAACAGCAGGGGTATCATCACATTATTACATGACATATCATGACTCCCCCCACCCTTCCTTAAACTGGGCATGGGTGGGGCCAGTGTGTGATGCATCCAGCCAGTGGGCCAGGAGTTTGACACTCCTGTCCTACATGGATGCTTTGGAAGAATAATTTTTTCTGCAGCCAAGCTGAATCTACCCCATTTTCAATTTCCATCTTTATTTGTGGTTTCTTCTGCAATACCAAATTTGGACTCATCATGTTCTGTTTTGGGAGAATTAATCTGGCGACAGTCAGACAGAAGAACAATTAGAGTCCCAAGTTTGTTTGTTTCCATTTCAACTAGTTTGTAATTCAGCTAGTAATTCAACTCCATCCATCTCAGTTCTTTAGACAAGTTCCTTTATCTAGCTTCTTTCCAACATTCTTTTGGTTTGGAAACAATAAACAAGCATTCTAGTAGTAAGAGCGGCCAGTTAGTTGTGCCAGTTATTCAGGTAGCTGGTAATTGGCTGTATTCAAGTGGATGGTAGACATATTCTTGTACCTGGATTTCTACACTGAGTAATTGGACAAAATAATTCAAATGGATTCTTTCAACTCACTAATTCCATGAATCTCTGAATTTAATAATCCTGGAAAATGAGGAGTTTTGGGTGATTTGAAATGTGAAAGAGTGCCATGTATATGGATCTTGTATCTCTTTTGAAAAGATTGATGGACCAGGTTTAGAGGAAAAGTTGAATTGCTGTCTACTACCATATCTTACATTTATTTGTAAATTGTGGGATACGTATTCAATAATCAATGGTAAAAAATGCTATTATGAATTTATTATTCATATCTCCCAAGGCATGTAAATAGACACAATAGAAGAAGTCTATTAATTTTTTTCTATTAGATGCCAGATTTATTGCTAAATATTAGGGCATTAACTACATCTTTGGATCAATAGTCTTTAAAAGTTTGAAAAATTGTATCAAATGAAAAATTATCACACCAGCAAAGCATTTTAAAGAATCCTTCAATTAAAGATTGCTTTATTTAAAGCTAATATTCACCTTTGTATATAAGGACATGCTTTCACACAGAATCACTGAGAAAAAAGAACCTCTAAAAAATAGCACTGGAAGTGAGACTGTTAAAAGTGCTTTTTTTTCATCTAACAACTGTTTGGATTAAGAAAATTGCTCAATAAGAGCTGTGGTGGCACAGTGGTTAGAATGAGTATTGTAGGCTAACTCTGTCAACTGTCAGCAGTTTGATCCTGACCAGCTCAAGATTGACTAAGCCTTCCATCCTTCTGAGGTTGGTAAAATGATAGCTCAGATTGTTGGGACGAATATGCTATTTTGTAAACCACTTAGAGAGGGCTGTAAAGCACTATGCAGCAGTATATAAGTATATAAGTCTAAGTTTCTGGCACTAGTTTTAAATAAATTTCATTACATTCTGGCCTGATAATTATCTTGGTAGCATAATTGTATCAGCTGAAATTTTCTTCAAACAGCAACTCAGAAGTTTTGGAATTTCTATTGTTATCCAAATTGATAGTTCAGAATAAAGCTTTCTGCTAAGGCTCTGTGTTGTATTTACATGTTCGGTTAACTATTCCAATTAATATGTTGGTAAATTAAAATTAAATCAGTACATCATCTGTTATTATTCTAATCTAACAAGAACAAACCCACAATCCTCTCCAGTTGTTTTCTCCCATATATTAGATTTCATGATTTCTTCTGCCATTACTTTGACATTTCTCTCACTACTCAGTCATACCTTGCACAAAGAAATTCCACCTGAAAAAGGTTCCAACTTAATTCTATTATTTCATCAATCCATTAACTTCATTGTCTTTTCTTTAAATTATTATCTTAACTAATTTCTGGATGGCAATTCATTTCTTTTTTTCCTTGGCCATAATTAGTTCCTTGTTCTGCCCCATTATAGACATCTTTCTTTCGTATATTTTAACACTTCATTTTATATATCTAGCAAAGAATTTACAGATCCATCCCATTTCTGTGACTCTGATTATTTTTGAAGAGATGTCACAATAATATAATAGAAAAATAGAAATGTTATTAATTCTACTAAACCATATGGAAATGGGTATAAAATTTATATGGTGATGGGTATAAAATTATCTATCGGTTAAGAGTATCCAAATTATTGGATATTATTATTGGTTTTCTAAATATTATAGGGTATATAACCAAATTCTCAGTAAAAATAAATAAAAATAAAATATTTTATTTGTAATTACAAAAGAGAAGGCTAAAAGTGAAAGACAAGCAGGCAAAGCCATTTTTTCCCCTTGAAACAGTACTTGATATTTCTTTGAATGTTTGACATTGTAAATTAGATTTTAGATGCTACATACAAAAATATGTGTGTCATGGTGGCCCTATTTACTAATATCTTCAGTCATTAAGGAAAGAAGTTTCGCTGGACAAAACATGGTTTTAGGACCATGTGTTTAGTTTGGGGCACACAACATATGAAAAGAAGGATACCAGTCTTCCATCTTCATGAAGGTTATTAGGTACATACAGGTATATTTAGTCATATAGAGGATCTTAGACACAGAATCTTAGGATGCAGAAAGCATCATCCCAAAGAAACATGTTCTTATTTAAAGATGCATTATGACTCTTGGGGTAGCTAATTACAGAGTTTCCTTGAACTACTGCCATCTTCCTATGGAATTAGAATCAGAATAGAGATGGAAGGGACCTTGGAGGTCTTCCGGTGCTGAAGTAGGAGATCCTATACCATTTCAGACAAGTGACTGTCCAGTGTCTTCTTAAAAATCTCCAGTGACGAAGCACCCACAACATCTGAAGGCAAACTTCGGTTCTGTTGGTTAATTGTCCTCATTATTAGGAACTTCCTCCTCAATTCCAGGTTGTTTCTCTCCTTGATTAGTTTCCATTCATTGTTTCTTGTCCTAACCTCTAGTGCTTTGGAGAATAAATTGATGCCCTCTTCTTTGTGGCAGCCTCTGAAGCAGTAGAATACTGTTATCATGTCCCCCCACCCAGTTCTTCTTTTCTCTAGACTAGCCAAACCCAAATCCTCCAACCGTTCTTCATATGTTTAGCCTCCAGGCCTTTAATCATCTGAGTTGCTCTTCTTTGCATTTTTTTCCAAAGTCTCATTGACAATATTGTGGTAATTATTAGGATCACAATATTGGGTAGAGCAGCAGTTGTTCTCATAGATAAGAGATATGTCCTAACACTTCTTTGTGAACAAAGGAATTTTGATAATTATTATTAGATTCAATAGGATGTTTCTGTAGCAGGCTTCCCAATCTATTTTCATTAAGAACACCAAACAAGACAAAAATAAAATACACGATGCTGAAGTTAATGGAAGGCTTATCTATTATAATAGTAGTATAATAGTAAAATTTACACGGTCATCTGTCAATTTCTTTTTTAAAAAATGATTCTCAAATTTATCATCTTATTTTCATACTGCAAAGCTGATGAACAAATTCAGCAATGTTGGTGGCAATAGAAACAGGCTGAAAATTTTAAAACTTCTTATTTGTGGCAGCATTCACTCTTCTTATTGTACCATATGCTAATTTTATTTTCCAAAGTTTCTTCAGTGTCTTCAGATGCGACACTTTGCTTTGTCCCTTTTATATTGATATTTTATTGTGTTGTTTTAATTTTCAGAGAGAGAGAGAGAGAGAGAGAGAGAGAGAGAATGAGAGAAAGGGGCAGAAAGCACAAAAGCAGCCACAGAAAAAGGAACAACAGCAACACATTATGTTTCATACAGGAAATCATTTCTGCTAATTTTTAAACACATCATTAAACTCTGATCACATGGAATAATATTGATCAGTCATTTCATCATATTGACAGAAAGCTTCTTCATAATCACAAGTGGACACTTATTGATGTTCCAAGATTATACATATGCAGTATACTTTTGTTCCAACATTAGGCAGAAATCCTTTATGCTATAGCCCAAGTTGTTAATGAGAGAGAGAGGGGGAGGAATTAAATTTCTGATACATAATAATAAAAAACATAAATCTTTTTAAGCCATAGCAACCCTTGTAATACCATGCTAACAAAGTAAAGAATATTAAAGTAAAGTATTCAAATGTGCAACAAACACACAAAATTTATCATCTTATTTTCATACTGCAAAGCTGATGAACAAATTCAGGAATGTTGGTGGCAATAGAAACAGGCTGAAAATTTTAAAACTTCTTATTTGTGGCAGCATTCACTCTTCTTATTGTACCATATGCTAATTTTATTTTCCAAAGTTTCTTCAGTGTCTTCAGATGCGACACTTTGCTTTGTCCCTTTTATATTGATATTTTATTGTGTTGTTTTAATTTTCAGAGAGAGAGAGAGAGAGAGAGAATGAGAGAAAGGGGCAGAAAGCACAAAAGCAGCCACAGAAAAAGGAACAACAGCAACACATTATGTTTCATACAGGAAATCATTTCTGCTAATTTTTAAACACATCATTAAACTCTGATCACATGGAATAATATTGATCAGTCATTTCATCATATTGACAGAAAGCTTCTTCATAATCACAAGTGGACACTTATTGATGTTCCAAGATTATACATATGCAGTATACTTTTGTTCCAACATTAGGCAGAAATCCTTTATGCTATAGCCCAAGTTGTTAATGAGAGAGAGAGGGGGAGGAATTAAATTTCTGATACATAATAATAAAAAACATAAATCTTTTTAAGCCATAGCAACCCTTGTAATACCATGCTAACAAAGTAAAGAATATTAAAGTAAAGTATTCAAATGTGCAACAAACACACAAAATTTATCATATACAGTAAACAAAATTTTATCATTTAGATAATTTCCCTTTTATATTTCCAAGACAATGAAAGTCATATCCAATCCTCATTCTCCTAGACATCAAGTATCTCAGATTTGGAGTTTTAGTTATTGCTAATGAATCTGGACGAAACTCTGGAATCAAGGGATGTTGTTATTTAAAATTAAAATTAAATATTTTATGACCTCCAAAGCCCTCTTGCAACAATTCAAATAGTTTAGAAACTTTACCAGCAGTAAGCTGATCTACAGTATTAATAAATAAATATTTTTCTCTGCAATTTTCAAACTAGGATTACTAGTATCCAAGAGTATTAATTCCTCATAGGAATAAGGGTTGGAATTAAACTTCCATTTCAACAACTTCAAAATGCAGTTTGCAGTCTTTAATACAGGCACAAAAAATGGAACTATGGTTAAAAAAAATAAATCCAGCCCATTATGTAAATACTCTCAACTTTTGAAATGTGTCCAGTGACACTTCTATTCATGTACAGAATAGATGGGCTTCAGGTTCATAATCATAGTTGTTGTCTTAATTAAAAATAAAATCCCCTCCCTGTAGAAGCCCTGAATTTGCCAACCTGTGATTTTTGATTGGCAAATTTGGTTTGGATCAATTACATTGATCATATTAGCAGCACACCATTCAATTAGATAACAATCCAGACCAGACAATCCAGTTACTTTTCCTGATTTCATAGATGGAGTAGTATCGAGTTCTTTTTCCCTAGGAAAAGATAATTGTTCAGTTAATTAGGCAGCTTTGACAGGTGCAATATTAGAAAGATTTGCTGTATATATAAAAATATTAATTCCTTCATTGATTATATTTGACTCATCATTGTATGGTCATTCCTTTAAAATAAAGTTGATTTATTGAGCCAAATTCATATAATTTACTCAGAGCATCTTTAAGAGTATAATTAGTGTTATATTGTCACAAATGTTTCAACCAGCAAATAAGTAATTTTGCAGGTCTTCTCTCCTAATATTTTTTGTTTTATATGATTTAATGAATATTCTGTTTCAAGTGCACTAAGGGAATTAAGTATCTGTTTAGCACTCATAAAAACCTACATATAATTTTGGAGTAGATTATCTTGCACACGTGCTCAGCAATTCACTATCTCCCCCCCATGTTTTGAGAGAGAGAGAGAAAGAGAGGGAGAGAGAGGGAGAGACTTTAAAGTGCCCTAAACAAACCATATATTTTTAAATATTTACTTGTAAGAAAATATTCTGTACAATCTTGTATTTAAAAAACCTGGGTCCTTAAATAAAGATATATGAAACCCAAGTTTTTATTAGTTTGTTTATTGGATAGGCCATCCAACTCTATCCCAGCTTTGAACAACATATAGCATAAGATAATTCAAAATAAAATATACAAAATTTATACAAAAATCTTACAAAATCTACCATTCTAAAATTTTTTACAAAATCTATCATTCTAAAATCTTACAAAATCTATCATTTTATATTGTTTCCTTTTTGTCTTTACTCTGATAGTATTTATCCTGAAATCAGATCAGAATAAAGGACAGGAAGAATCAACATGCCCTGCTTTTTTCTCCAAGTTGTCTGTGTAGTAGCTGGACAGAATGTAAAACTGTCAATCTTCCTCTTCCTCTGGGAATACAATACCCAATATAAGACAATATCAGTCTTAGTCAGAAGGAGAAAGCAGTTTTCCACTTATCAGGAAAAGGACATCACTGGAAATTATCAGCTGATGATAAATGCTGGGAACGTAAGTTGATTTCTCGAAGAAAGATGTCTTCTTAACAAATGGAGAACAATTTATGGTGAACATGTAGTGAATCAAACAGGCATGATTTTTCCACACAACAGTTGTTTGCATAGGTAGACACAGCAGTCCAGCCAAATTAAACAGAAGCTAAGGAGCATCCAGTGAGGTCAGCTTCATGAATCAGGGCCCTCACATCAGACCTTAAATATAATCAAATGTCCAGAACTGATTTTTTTTTTTTGCTTTTCCGAACATGCTTTGTCTTAAAGCAAATCTTAATTAAAAAGGAAATTAGTGAAAAGCAGGAGCCTCCATGTCACTTCTAAATAAGAAGCCAATTCAGGATGGGAGTATAGATGCAATAGATGCAATCTACAAAGATGCAATCTACATAGACTTCTGCAAAGCTTTCGACTCAGTAGTACACGATAAACTTCTCCTAAAACTAATATCCTATGGCATCTCAGGACCCCTCCACAAATGGATATTTGCTTTTCTGTCTAACAGACAACAAGTGGTCAAAATTGGCAATGCTCTATCAAATCCTGTTCCTGTCAAGAGTGGCGTTCCTCAAGGCAGCGTTCTTGGACCAACACTCTTTATACTATACATTAATGATCTTTGTGACCATATCTCAAGTAATTGTGTTCTCTTTGCTAATGATGTCAAACTATTTAACATCACAGACAATACTTCTATCATTCAAAACAACCTTGATCATCTAATCGCTTGGTCTAAAAATTGGCAGCTCCAAATTTCAACCAGCAAATGCTCAGTCTTACATATAGGAAAAAAGAACCCAAAAACTAAGTACACACTAGATGGACATTACCTTACAGATGACCCCCATCCCGTTAAAGACCTTGGAGTTTTCATGTCAAATGATCTAAGTGCCAAAGCCCACTGCAATTACATAGCAAAAAAAGCTCTAAGAGTTGTAAACCTAATCTTGCCCAGTTTCTTTTCCAAAAACACCACACTATTAACCAGAGCATATAAAACATTTGCTAGACCAATTCTAGAATACAGCTCGCCTGTTTGGAACCCTCACCACATCTCTGACATCAATACAATTGAACGTGTCCAGAAATATTTTACAAGAAGAGTTCTCCATTCCTCTGAAAACAATAGAATACCCTATCCCACCAGACTTGAAATCCTAGGCTTAGAAAACTTGGAACTCCGTCGCCTTCGACAAGACCTAAGTTTAACTCACAGAATCATCTATTGTAATGTCCTTCCTGTTAAAGACTACTTCAGCTTTAATTGCAATAATACTAGAGCAACTAATAGATTTAAACTTAATGTCAACCGCTTTAATCTAGATTGCAGAAAATATGACTTCTGTAACAGAATCATCAGTGCTTGGAATACTTTACCTGACTCTGTGGTCTCTTCCCATAATCCTAAAAGCTTTAACCAAAAACTTTCTACTATTGACCTCACCCCATTCCTAAGAGGACCATAAGGGGCGTGCATAAGCGCACAAACGTGCCTACCGTTCCTGTCCTATTGTTTTTCTTTTCTTCTTTCTATATATATGCTTATACCTCCTTATATTTACCCATATATGTTTATATACTATATAATCTTTTGTATGATTCCTACATATATTGTTGTGACAAAATAAATAAATAAATAAATAAGTATGATCTTTGGTAACCATCATTCTGGTAGGGAAGAAATAGTAACATTAGTATTCAGATCTCTGGAAGAGAATGCTATTATTAAAACAACCGAAGAGGTTTATTATAAATATGTATGACTTTGTTGAACAGTAAAGAAATATATTCTGCTCAAAGTTCTCATTGTGCTGAATATTTTAATGAAACTTGCAGCGTTTTTCTACAAGTGCTATAAATTGCCCACTTTAAAATTAGTTAGAAACTATTTGAGAAATAATTATGAGTAGATGTTCATTAGAGCAGAGTTGGAAGGCTGAGGGATAAGGGCATTAGGTCAAGTCCCTCAATCTGCCTCCAGATACTCGTTTGCACTATAATACCCATAAGCACATTATGGCAACTGAATCTCAATATTTAGAAAAGTATAATTTGCTCCTTCACTTTTTTCAGCATGAAAAGACACAAATGAAAAAAAAAAAGGCTCTGGAAACAAGGTCTTTTGCATGCCTAGAGAGCTGTTTTTACTTTTAGTTGTCAGCCCTGCCAGCCAGACAAAGCCAATTGTCAATCAGGATGTTACCAGGTCCTTAGGAAACGCTGCAACAAATTTTACTATTTATTTTAAAACGGCATTGCTTTATCCTCGCTTTTCTGTTAATCACAAATAAGCCCCCTCCATCCAGGGCTTGTCAGGAAATCTCCTCTCAGTCCATTGCAAATTAACAACATAATCTGTGCAAATAATTAATCTGCTCAAATCATATTCCAGCAACACCTGCACAAACACTGACTACCAGATGTGCAACGGCTTCTCTTGTATTTCACTAGATTTGTTCTTTCATGGTACAGATGACCCTTCATGGTACACTAAAGGACACGGCATACAAATAGATTAAGGACAGACTTTCTTGACCCTCAACATCCCATCTCTTATGGCAGAATCACAGCTAAAGTCCTTTTTACAAAAATTGCATATGGGTGTCCCGTTTATCTAAAAAGAACAACAGCAACAATTAGAATAATTTGCGTGACCGATTGACAGCATGTTTCAACAACATTTCACCTCCAATTTGAGGTGCTCCATACTTTTGTCGTGACAGGAATTCTAGACTCACAATTGGCTGGAATATGACTGATTGGAGATGGCTGATTCCATTTGATAATCTTAGCAGCAGAATTTTCTCCCTTGGTTTCACAAAGTGGAAAGTCACTAAGAGGCAGGTGTTCATTAGACCTTTATGATCTAGGATTTTAAAGGACAGGAAAAAGAATATTGTTTTGATAATATTTTGTAAAAGTTATCACAGTACAAGTTGTCACACAGCAATGGAACTTGTTCTTGATAAGTGCAAGTAGTCCTTGCAGCTGGGACCAGAAATTTCATTGCTAAGCAAGGTGGTCGTTTTCCTCCTCCTCCACCACCACCAACTCCTCCTCTTCCTCGAACAGTATATGAGAAGGCTAGGTTCATCTCAGTTTTGTCTAAATTTTAAAAATACGAACTTCAACTCAGCTCAGAATCTTTCTGTTTTTGCCACGTCTTGGAACAGCCATATAATATGAATGATCATTCTGGAAAGTGATGGAGAAAAGAAGACTGTGAAACATTAAAAAAAATTTGAAAGAGGCTAAGCAAAATTTAACAAAACAGCTTGGGTTTATTTTTAAAAAATAAGTGCAATTCTCCAGGATCCCTACAAGTCAGTCAGACAGTCAGAGGGAATTAAGGGAAAAAGTTTGTTTTATCCCACCATGGAGTCTGCTATGACATAAATTCCAAATTTATTTTTAGAGGAATAATGGCAAAATATTTTCATTAGCTGTGCTGATGGAGATTTCATTTGTTCATTTCAGAGCTCATTTTTTAAAAATCCCATCTTGGATACCTGATGGCATTCAAGCTGGCTAATAGCAATGATGCAACTCAATACCCAGAACAAAATACAGTACAGTATGCCAGCAGTAAAACACAAAGGACGTGCTGTTAACACTCCAATCAAAACAAGGCGCTTATTGCTAAGTACAGCATATTTACAAGACACAAATATATTAATTAAGAGGTCTGTAGTACCACAACTTGTTTTGTTCGAGACACATATCAAAACACTGTAAAGCCAAACTATCATTCTACCACATTCTCTAGCTAATCATCTTTTCAAATGTATTTCACATGTAATTCTCTTCAAGCTGGACCCCCGGGGGGGGGGAAGTGCTTGTGTTGGGAGGCAGATGGGGATCTAATTTTTGGGGTTAGAGGCTTCTCAACCTCTCTGGAGAAAAAGGTGGATAGCATGGTCAGTCAGCATGGCCTCTTGTGGCTCAACAGGCTAATGCAGTCTGTTATTAATACAGCTGCCTGCCATGACAGTTACTGTAGGTTTGAGTCCCACCAGGCCCAAGGTTGACTCAGCCTTCCATCCTTTATAAGGTAGGTAAAATGAGGACCCAGATTGTTGGGGGGGCAATACAAGTTGACTTTGTATATAATATACAAATGGATGAGACTATTGCCTTACACAATGTAAGCCGCCCTGAGTCTTCGGAGAAGGGCGGGATATAAATTCAAATTTTTTAAAAAATGTATTTTTTCCACTTTCTCACTGGGAGATGAATATGTACAATGTTTAGTGTCACACAAAGCCAACAACCTGCACTGTGAAAATTTATAAACGAGGACTGGAAAATGCTTCCTTCCCCTGTCATTTCCTGGGAATCGGTATCAAGGCATGATAAATAACAAATGGTGATCAATATTAGCAGCCATTGATAACTTGATTCTGAATGAAAATGTCCATTACCTTTTCATATCTTCTGGATTTCGTAGTTGTCATTACAGTAACTGCAAGCAGTGAATTCCACCCTTTAACAATGTCTGTATGCGGGAAAAACATTCCTATGCTCAGATCTAAATCCTTCTCTATTTGGATGGCTTCTTCCTCTCCAAATTATCTCTCTTATGTAGGGTTTTTATAGACTTCCATCATTTCTCCCTTCATTCCAAGCTAAAAGGTACTGGTTGATGTAGTCATCAAATTTGGAATTGCCATTGATTTGACTTCATGATAAAGACAGCCTACGAGCTTTGATTGTCTTTGAAGCTACATCAAAATAAGGATCAGGTAATTTGGTAATTATCCGTGTCAGTATTTCTATACAGTGCACAAGGAGAGTGAGAATATCAGAAAATATTTGATGACAAGAAAAGACCTCCTCACTGACCTGGATAAAGACTTGAGTAATCCCTGGTGTAGCAGGATTAAATTATGCAATAATTGGTGGCAGCAATAATTGTGTTTTCAGTGAATCCATGTCATTCTTATTTTATAAGCAAAGGTCTTAATGAAAAGAGGAAATAAAAATGTTTTTATGCATGCACACACACAGAGAGAGTCATATTCATATTCATAGACATAAACATGGACATATGAAGGAATGATCAATAATAGCAACAGCACTTAGACTTATATAACCCTTCACAGTGCTTTACAGCTCTATCTAAGCAGTTTACAGAGTCAGCATATTTCCCCCAACAATCTGAGTCCTCATTTTACTGACCTCAGAAGAATGGAAGGCTGAGTCAACCTTGAGCTGGTCAGGATCGAACTCCTGGCAGTGAGCAGTGAGTTAGTATGCAATATTGTATTCTAACCATAGCTTTTCATGGGCCAATATGAAGTATTAGTTATATTTTATTATTTTCTGCACACATCAGATAATACAGCACAGCTTTCTCTTCCTCTCCCTCCCTCCTCCCTCTCTCTCTCTCTCACAAACACACAGGTGCAAACACTGAGATGCATGCACACACACACCGTTTTCATAAAAAGCTTAAAAATGATGCCAGGGGGAAAGTTTCTTCCAAACTCTTGAAAGAAGGGGACATCGAAATGTGATGTAATAGGATGCCTGAAAAAGAAAATCTCATTAACCTTTTTTCCTCTATATTTTGTTAGCCTTTAATAAGGAGGCCAGATGTTGCTCTGGATCTTTTTGTTCTTTTCCTTCCCCAAGGCATGTAGATTTCAATCTACAGAGTGAAAGACAAGGATGGCAAGGTAGAAGCCCAACAGACTTTAACTTCATTTAGCATTTCCGAGGATAACTGCTTTCTTGATAACTATCTCGGTCCTTTGGGACATCTGCAGATAAAAAGCATTAAATAAATGTTGCATGTGTTGTACTGTTTTTAAAAATTCAGCACTTAATAACTGAGGTACAGCTTTCACCTATGCTATAAAATGCAGATATAGTTTGAGAAAATGAGATAGTAGATAGATGATAGCTAGACAGACAGACAGAGAGATCGATCTTCCTAATACTTTATACAATGACAGTCTTAATAGGAGCATATACTACAGTTATTTATTTTCTATTTTTTTCTTTCAAAATGTTACATCAAAGACAACTTTATTGCATCAAAATCATCTCTGTACTATCTAGCTAGAAGAAAAACTATGAATCCAGCAATTCAACTCTAGCCAACAAAAGAAGAAAGTGAAATAATTGCTTCTCGGATTTACCCTCTTTTCATTCAATTTATGGTTGGTCTCATATCTGTTTATTTATCTGAGTGCTGCTATAGTAAAACCCTAGCTTGTATTTTCAAAATTTACAGTTTGGGGATTATTCCCCAGAATTTTTCTTTAATTCTTAGGATTTTTCTTTTCCAAAGAAAAGCATGACTAACAATTGCTTATTTCCAAACACCTAGTGGATTTCTAGAGTTATTTGATTGTATAGCCAATCATTTTCACCCAATGGACTCTTGGCTTGCAGAAGATGGGAATTTTCTTTTGAGACTGAGTGCTAATTTGATAGAGGTTTTTTTTTTAATTTCATTTTGTCACAACAGTATATACAATCATCAACATAAACAATAACCCATCATGAGAGAGTTTTGCTATAAAATTCAAATTTGATTCTTTAAATACCACATTAAACTTTTTGGCACTTTAAAAGAAAATATAACCTTTTGTAGAAGGTTGCAAAAAATGTCATCAAACGTAGACCTAGGTGTTCCATCAACAGCCCCTTTAAAAGCAACAGCCAAACAGAGACCAGTGAAATTCATCCAAAATTATATCTTTGAAGGAGACACTATTTCACCCTTGGCTTTCCTTTTTAAAATATCTGCCTTCCTTCTCCCCTGCATTCCCTCAGTTCTTAAGAGAAGCTGCTTTCAATACGAGAAAATGATGCTGTCTGTTAAAATCCCAGATATATTTAGTTCAATTATATTTGATTCCATTCAGTTTCGCCGTCTTCAAATGAGTTTATTCTCCATTATAAAGATGCAAAGGATTGCAGATTAAGTACAATGCTTAAAACCTTCTTAAGCAGATGGAAGTAGTTTCACTGATCTTCTGTTCAAGTCAATTGACCATGATATCTTTGATCTTTCTCAAATAACACTTATTTAGCTACAGTATAAGCTACAGTATAAGATGCCTGCAAATGTCTTCATTTAAGCATGATTGTTTTGTATGTGGAATGTCGTAGCATGTTTTAAAATACTTGATGGAGATGGTTAGGCTTGAATGGCCCTTCAGAACCATACCTCTCTCCTTACTTTAAGAATAAGGTCCTCAGTTTATGATCACAATTGAGCCCAAAATTTCCATTGCTAAACAAGGCAGTTGTTAAGTGAGTTTTGCTTCATTTTACAACCTTTCTTCCCAAGTTCTTAAGTGAATCACTGCAGTTGTTAAGTTAGTAACATGAGTGTTAAATGAATCTGGCTTCCCATTGGAGAATGTTGCTAAAGGTGACCTTATGACCCCAGGACACTGCAACTGTCATAAATACATGCCAGTTGCCAAGCTTTTGATCAAGTGATCATAGGGATGCTGCAACGGTTATAAATGTTAAAAATGGTGAAAAGTTACTGTTGCTGTTGTAACTGCAAACAGCCTTCAAACCAAACAAATACTTGCAAATTGTGTATTACCTGTCTATATTTAAGAATGAAAAGTTCAAGCAGAGCTTCCAATCCCTCATCGGTCAACTGAATGAATTTTCCAGTAGAAAGTTAGATCAAGGGTCTGATTCCCAAAGCCTTCTTTGAAACAGAAAACCACCAAAATATTATACGATATTTCCATTTGTGAGGAGTTTAGTGCATCATAAGGAAGAAAAGGTTTGGCTTTAATCTATGTAGCTCCTTCTGAAATTAACTTTGCTCCTGCCCACTTTTGAAGTGCAGCCATGGTGAGACCCTCAAGCTGATAGAAATTGGTTTAGAACAGGGGGTCCAAGCTTGACAAGTTTAAGACTTGTGGACTTTAACTCCCAGAATTTACCAGCCAGCCATGGTGAATACTGGGAGTTGAAGTCCACAGGTCTTGAAATTGCCAAGCTTGGACCCCCCTGGTTTAGAAAAAAGAGGAGCTGAGATCCCACAAGACTGCTGATGGGAGGAAATAAAAGTAAAGTAAAAGTAAAGCCTGAAAGAAGCTATTAAGAAATCCAAAGAATGAATGTTATGACACAGTCACTGATACTATTCTTACAGAAACGGAGCAATTTAGCACAGATTAGTATACTCTCAATAGAATAATCATGGAAAAAATTGAACAGAAAGATTAAGCGCCATGTGAAAATTCTCTGTTCATCAAAAACCATCTCTATTTGACATCTACTCAGTTTTGTAACACAATGTTGGAGTTGTACACTTATTGGACACACAGAGACACAAATAGTACTGAATTCCAGATCATTAATCATCCATCCATTCCATTTTTTTCTAGGTAAGGAATATACAATAGAAGGGAATTTTGGTGGCAGGACCAAGATTTTAGGGGAACTTACAATCACACTGCTAAGCAAGGCAGTTGTTAAGTGAGTTTTGCCCCATTTTGCAACTTTTTTTTGCTACAGTTGTTAAGTGACACAGTTGTCATATGGTCATTAAGTTAATTTGGCTTCCCCCATTGACTTTGCTTGTCGGAAATCAGCTGGGAATGTTCCAAATGGTGATCACATAATCTGGGGACTGTACAACTGTCACAAATACATGCCATTTGCCAAACGCCTGAATTTTGAACATGTAACCTTAGGGATGCTGCAATGGTGATAAATATAGAAACAGGTCATAAGTCACTTTTTTCAGTGCCGTTATAACTTTGGTCACTAAGCGAGTGGTTTTAAGTCGAGGACTACCTGTAAAAGCTTCATCTGATGTTATCTGGTGCTCTTCCCTCTTGATACAAACTAGAATTGTGACAACTTTGTGATTAAAGAAATGCATTTATTTGCGCTTTGATTTGCTGTTTCCAGCAATGTCTTTGGAATGATATACAACATCTCTCCTAATGCCTATATATATTGATCAATTGAAGAATTATATCTCAAGCCATAAAGTTTTGTAAAATGTGCTTTATATAATGGCCAAGGTGAGCTAGATGATTTTATGGACATACTGATATAGCATTACTGAGAACAATGTAAAAGTAGTTTAGCACTGCTTTCTTCACTACCAAGCAGAGGTGGGTTTCAGCAGGTTCTGACCAGTTCTGAAGAACTGGTAGCAGAAATTTTGAGTCGTTCGGAGAACTGGTAGTAAAAATTCTGACTGGCCCTGCCCCCATCTATTCTCTGCCTCCTGAGTCCCAGCTGATCGGGAAGAAATGGGGATTTTGCAGTAACCTTTCCCTGGATTGGGGAGGGGATGGAGATTTTACAGTATCCTTCCCGTGTCATGCCCACCAAGCCACACCCACAGAATCGGTAGTAAAACTTTTGAAATCCACCACTGCTACCAAGGCTCTTGGTTAGACTGGGAAGTTGAAGAAATACCTTTCAACATATCTAACCAACAGCTTTGGTATATTTCTTAGGGATCTACAAGCCAACTCTTAATCAGATCCATTTTATTGAACTCTTTTTTGAATTTTTCAACAATAAACTTTGAGTATTTAGTTGCATTTTTCTGTATGGCTTTGATTGTCACAGCTTTCATTAATGGTAATACACATAAAAAAAAAAAAAGCAAAGTCAAAGAAATAAAACAAATAACACAGATGGAATTAGTCAAGATTGCTTCCAGCCAATTGATAGTTCAATGGAATCAGTCCCAATGCTGACTAATTTCCATAGCATTCAGGAATGACCAGACAGAAGCAGTGATACTCATATGGTAAACTGTTCATAATCCTAATGCTTGGGAAGATCTGTATGTATTAATAGCATAATGGATCAAACGTCTTACTCAGGTCAAGGGCAAACCATATCTGAAAAGAAATCCACAACTACCCACAAAATAGTTGGGCAAATCATCCAATCAACTCTTCTAGGATTAGTCTAGAAACCATGTTAAACAGACACAGGAGTGACAAGTCTGCTAAAAACTTTAAGGGAAAAATGCTATTTAAAAAAAAAATCAAATGTGCTTGAGATTTCATTTCTAAAGCACTCTGTGGCCACCCAGGACTTTGTAAATTTTATGTGTTAGGCTTTATTCTTTAGTGTGTTTTAATAATTCATGTTTCACTGCTTAATTATACAAAGAGAATGAGAGGAAAAAAAGTGATGTTCTATGGGATTTCTGCCACCGCAGTTCTTCACTTCTCTTTGTGTGGATTCTGCACAACATGTGCTTGTTCTGATTACAGATAAATACGGTTCTTTTTAAAAAAATTGAAATATTGATGCACGCCAACTTTGGAAGGAAACTTTTATAAATAAAATGAATTAATTAAATAAATAGCTAAAACACTGCCGTTATCTGCCTTAAAACTGGTAGATTTTGTGGTTCCTGCATAATGAGAACCTACATTCTGGATTTTTCTTCTAATTTTTATGCCATTGATAATAATTTAGATAGCTCATAAAAATAATTTAGGTGGAAAACTCCATGTATGAAGATAGGATTCAGGATGGAGTTTAGAACTACACCGTCTTCGGCATGACTTAAGTTTAACTCATAGAATCATCTATTACAATGTCCTTCCTGTCAAAGACTACTTTAGCTTCAATTGCAACAATACACAAGCACACAATAGATTTAAGCTTAATGTTAACTGCTCCAATCTTGACTGCAGAAAATATGACTTCAGTAACAGAGTTGTTAATGCTTGGAATACACTACCTGACTCTGTGGTCTCTTCCCAAAATCCCCAAAGCTTCAACCAAAAACTGTCTACCATTGACCTCACCCCATTCCTAAGAGATCTGTAAGGGGCGTGCATAAGAGCACAAGAAAAAAGTTTTCTTTCGTTATATCCAATTAATATAGTTATTACATACTCATACTTATATATATTTATTTTATTTATTTTATTTATTTATTTTGTCACAACAATATACATAAGCATCACAGAAAAAGATTATATAGTATATAAACATATATATGAAGAAATATAAGGAGGTATAAGCATATATATATATGAGAAGAAAAAGAAAAACAATAGGACAGGAACGGTAGGCACGTTGGTGCTCTTATGTACGCCCCTTATGGTCCTCTTAGGAATGGGGTGAGGTCAATAGTAGAAAGTTTTTGGTACAATACAATATTTATTTTATTTATTTATTTATTTTATTAAATTTTTATACCGCCCTTCTCCCGAAGGACTCAGGGCGGTGTACAGCCGGAATAAAATACAGAATATATACAATTAAAAGAAATTAAAATAAACTATTACTAAACGGCCGGTAATTTAAAAGATTTAAAAATTATGCTTATATATTGTATAGTTATTTCATGCTTACGCTTATATATACTGTGTGACAAAACAAACAAACAAACAAACAAACAAACAAACAGTGAATAAGGAATCTTTCCCCTCATCATTCTCTCATGATCAAATTCATAGATTGGTATACAAAAAATTGATGCAGTGTCCCCCAAAACTGTGTTCAAATCTTTATCATCTTTTATTTTTTTATGTGCTTTATTGATAATGCATAAGTAGTCCTCTTCTGATGGACAATGAATGCTACATATGTTTAAGAGCTTCTGTGGTAAGGAAGAAGAAGCAAATTTAGCAGTGGTGTGTTTCCTCGGTTTCCCATTTTCCCTATTATTTATAAATTTCCTTATATTTGCGTTAATTTGTATTATTTGTATTAATTGGTATATATCAAGAATATTTTTTAGAATTCAGAATAAAGGATGTGGGGGGGAGCAGGTAGGAATGAGAGGGAGAAACCTTAATGAATTTTTAAAATATATATTTTCTTGCATGTTTCATCTAATACACCCTTTTGTATGACTCTTTCTTATCATACACCTCTTTTGCAAATAATTTCTCCTAAGTATTGTACACGTTCCCCTAATAACCTCTGCCTACTTTTCCACAACTGTATAGATTTTGATGCATTAGTTTAAAAAAAAATCATAAAATTGTGAAAGTCACAAACATTGGCACACAAATGCATTCTGGTTTGTCTTGTATGTTTTGGAAATGGAACTAGACTAAGACTATATAAATCTTGAGACCAAACAGATATTTCTTCAAAACCTGAGCAAGTTCTTTGTATGAACTGTTCTGAGAGAAAAAAACAAAACCAAAACCAAAACTCAAGTACTAGAGTGTAGTGAATTGTAAACAACGGAGAAATAATATAAGGGAATACAGACCAACATTATCAGCAAGAAGAAAATCCTCATAAAAAGGCATGTCTTCTTTTCTTTTCTTTTTTTACAAAACCGCTGAAGAAAATCTCAAACATTTTGAGCGGTTTCCTAATGAAACTAAAGGGCCCTCGCTCAGTATTAAGGCAAGCTAGCTGGCTGGACCTGCTTTAGGCTGCAACGGCTCTGGATTCCTGTGTTATGGCTATAATTGTTGGAAGAGGCCAGGCCATGAAGCAGATTGACACCACCTATTGTGTCAAAAGATCTAACTCCCTTTGCTCTCTAAATCTGGATCCTAATTATAATCTTGCCTTTACAAAAGCTATGTGAAGTCTTTCATACTGGCTAACTCTTATAAATTATAGCAGCCTTATGAAACAGCCAGCCGCCATTGTTTTGCTTCAAAGCCAGGGAAACATTTGAGTATCCTAGATCAAGCTGACTTTTTATTGGATTTCCCTTGAGTGCTTACTTTCAACTCCTGAGACGGGCCTGCCAAAATGCTGTCCTGTAAATGTTGAATAACAAGACAAATGAGGGCAGAATATACACCGTTCTGAAGGTGAAAGGCTATGGTTTAATTTGGCAAAAGGGCTTTAAATTAGACCGAGGCATAGGCTGTCTTCCCATTATTTTATACCATTAGCTTGGATGTTGAGAACATTTTCAAATGCCTCCACTTAGGAAATCTTCCAAAGCTACATGATCGTCTCCTTACTGGAGAAGCGAGGGATGCAGAATGGCGAGACAAGGATTAGCGTAACCTTGGACTGTTCTGATCAGAACTTTGCGCTAAGACCCCGATGGCAAAACTTGCAGCAAAGAATCGGATGATTCACTCTCCACAGACTCTAATCTCCAGCAAAATAGGGCAGTGAGCAGCAATAGCATTAAAGCCACATATAATGAAACTCATCATTTAAAGGCTGACCACAAATCCATTTACACAGGCAACAAAGTATGTATAATTACTTTGCTTTAGAAACTGCTTTAAAGCCTAGAATTCAGAAACATTGTTCTCTCAGTTATTCGGTTCTCTGGCAGTTTAGCTAACTTGCTTCTTTAAAAAAAAGAAGAAGAAGCTTCTATTAACTGTAATTACTTATAATGGGTTTTTATTCTATATGGAGGCCATTTTTAATGATAGAAGGGGTTGGCTGCACAGATTTTTCTTCTGATTTTTTTCCCTTTTAATTCTAGAAATGAACTGCCAACATCCTTTCAAAACCATTTTTTACAAACATTATTTAATCATTTTGAACATTGCCAAATATATATATATATATATTTAAATTTTAAAAGAAAACAACTCTCAACAATTTGTCAAAAGCTATGCAGAATCTCCTAATCAGGTTCTTCTCTTAGTTTTGCATTGCTTAAAGCTTAACTTCCAATGGCTCTAGTTGTGGGTTTTTTGTCACAGAGAGCCTTCTACATCATCAATTGCCTTTGCTATATATTATATATTGGTATCAAGAAACAGCATTTCCGGTTTCACGTAAACTATATGTAAAGCCTCAAAATCAAGTATACAAAAGGAGATATTTTTTTCTCCCCAATGCTCTCCTGGGACTAATTCATACTTGCAGCTACACAGCATTTTTATGTTTTCCACTTAAACCAGAAAATTAGCTGGCAAACATTTATGAATCTTAATTAAACTCTGTAGCAAAATTCCTCAGAAATGCATTGCAAACATGACAATTTGGAATCTTTAGCCAAGTAAGTAATACACACATGGATACTCTACTTCTGAGTTCTTTATCCAGCTCTGTAAAAGCAGCAAATATGGTTTGATAATTGAAATACATGGAACCTCTGTGTGTTTTCTGTGTGTGTGTGAGAGAGTTTATGCACACATGTGCATATTTAGCACTATATTATATTAAATTATACTTATGCTTATATATCGTATAGTTATTTCATGCTTATGCTTATATATACTGTTGTGACAAATAAATAAATATTGTTTTATGTAAACTTCAAACCCACAAAACTGCTTACATGCTTTTTATAAAAATCCAGAAGTTTTGAATATGAATAAATTTACTAAAACAAATTTGAGCAACAAAACAGAAAATATCTAATATTGATGCCACTTCTAGGTGGGATGGGCAGCGTACAAGTCAAATAAATATAAATATAAATATTGCTCTTCTCTGGCACGTCTTTACCTGATGATATGAACAGCTAATGTTCCAATAAAAGAGGTATCTATAGATTTAATGCTATATTCCAGGGACCTCTAAATTTGGCAGTTTGAAGACTTGTGGACTTCAACTCCCAGAATTCCCCACCCAGGCTGGCTGGGGAATTCTGGGTGTTGAAGTCCACAAGTCTTCAAATTGCCAAATTTAGAGGTCCCTGGAATATTCCAAGATAAGGTGTCCATCTGCTCAAGCATCAAAGAAGACATAGCAAAACTAGCCCAGCCTAAACCAAGCCTCAAGCATTTATGTTATCAATTAGCTTAACCAACGGAATAATGGTAACTCTGGGATAAGCAAATGCATATATATCAGCTACACAATAGTTTAGAAACTAGAGTGTTTGGGCTGGGATTACAGTACTGTGTTTTATCTTCCATGTTGCTTTGAATGTTTGTATAGCAGTAAGATGTGTATAAATTTATAAATCAATCAGTCCAATAATCCATGCTCTCACTAGAGCTTTTGGAAGTACCAGTAGTTGTGAGAGTTAGTTCTCATCAAAACCCAGCTGCTGCCTACTCTCTCTCTTACAATATGACCCAAAAAAGAGAGTGGGGAATTTAAGAATCCTGCCCCAAAGCCAGGACTATTCAGCTGTGGTGGCATAGCGGTTAGAATGCAGTACTACAGGCTACTTCTGCTGCCTGCCGGCTGCCTGCAATTTGGCAGTTCGAATCTCACCAGGCTTAAGGTTGATTCAGCCTTCCCTCCTTCTGAAGTTGATAAAATAAGGACCCAGATTGTTGGGGGCAACATGCCAACTCTGTAAGCTGCTTAGAGGGGTGTAAAGCACTGTAAAGCGGCATATAACTCTAAATGCTATTGCTAAACGCTATTGCATAGCTCAGTCAAGAGAAAGAAGAATTTGAACTAAGAGCTCAAACTTATTTAAATGTAGACTGATGCATAATTATATTAATATTGCTTCAGTTGTGAGTTTGTTTTCATCTTAGAAAGGTTGCAAAACTAACCAAGTAAAGAAATGAATGCTATACTATCCTGGTTGCAAGGCATGTGTTCTGTTCCTCCTCGCCTCCGTCCAAGCGATGGCTTAATTAGCCGGCACTATCAGCTCTGGTAGCAAAATAGCGAGTGTATGCCAAGTGTCTCTGTTATCTCCCTCAACGCCAATGAGTCACCCAGGAACAAACAGTACTTCAGCTCTAAGTTAAGCAGTTACTTTGCCTGCTACGAAGAGGCACAGCAGCTCTTGCTGCCTTTATATCCTGTGGGATATGGCTCCAGGACTCAGCACTTCCTAGGCCTGCCCCACCCCTGCTTCTGTTGTTCCCGCCTCTCCTGCCTATGAAACCTAGGGTCCAGCCAGGCCTGATTGCCATCAGCTGGGTCTGGAGGCATGGCCTGGGGGGGGGAAGAGTCAGGGGACGGAGGCTTCGTTATCTCTTCCACCTAGCCTGCCTCTGGCTCCTGGAGCTGAGCCAGGGAAGCCGGTGCTCCCGAGATAAATCCTGACGGCCCTTCCCCCTCACTTTACAAGTCACTTTCTGGCAGGAGGCCCGGCTCGGGGGGCGCAGACACAACAGCATGTCTCGGGGAAAAAAGGGCCAATGTGATCATTCATTTGTTACAACACTTATAGAATGCCTGTTATTGGGTAGATGGAAAAAAGCATCTTTCTGGGATTTTTTTTTCTTTTAGTGAATGATGGAAAACTTATCCCCGTATTCTTGAAGCAAGGCAATGCCCAGGGCAGAGAAATCCAATGACAAAACTCATTGCAGTATGGGCTAGCATCTGTTCAGACCCCACTCCCTTTTAGTACTGATGATTTTACCTAGTTGGGTAATGAAAACGACCAAGCTCAGAGAGCACCAAGGACCCCACAGTTCAATCTTGAGCTACAAATATTCTTTTCTATCAGTACTCAATGCACTAATGCAATAGGATCAACATCTAATTGAGCTGAGAAATTACTAGATGTACAGTACGTGTGTGTGTGTGTGTGCTTGTATTGTTTCACTATCAAAGGAAAAGAATATGCAGAATAGACACATCCTTACCTTGCAGACATACCTAAATTTTTTAATGTTCAACAATGCCCTCTTCTGATATTTCTAAATTATGAGTGACAAACAACACACAATATGAACTTTAAAAATAGTCACAGGCCATCTGCTGCTCATTTCTTTGTGCAACAGAAGGTAAAGGTTAAAAAAAACACTGAATTCTTTTAGCGCATGAATGTAGCTGGATAACTATTGTTGGCAGAAAGCACCGTCTGCTACCATCACCTCCCGGAATTATGATGTTATGTACAGTATTAGGGACATAAGGTATAACCTCAATTAGGTTGATCATTTATCACCACTCAGAGGTACTCTGTGGGTGAGATGAGAAGTTTCAAAATTTGATATAAATAATAAATATAACAATATATGGACTTTTGTGAGGTATATAATTCCTGAAAAATATTTTTTTTTCAAGTTCATATTGGTGGTAGTAGTAAATGTTATTGCTCATTTTATTCATTTATTTATATCTCACCTTTATTATTTTTACAAATAGCTCAAGGCAGTGAATATTTCTAACATACATTCCTTCTACTTTCCCCACAACAACTCTGCGAGGTGGCTTGGGCTGAGAGAGAGTCTGGCCCAAGGTCACCCAGTTGGCTTTCCTGGCTAAGGTGGGATTAGAACTCAGGGTGTCCTGCTTTCTATTTAGCCTAATGCCTTAATCCCTAGACCAAATGGATCATATGTAGTATCTGTGTCTTTTAAATATGATTCATTTCATCAGGGATATCTTTGAATACACAACATACAGCATAATAGTGAGCCAGTTTTGTCTAGTGGTTAAGGTACCAGGCTAGAAAGCAGGAGACCCTGAGTTCTAATTTTGACATGAAAGACATGAAAGCCAGTTGGATAACTGGATGGAGAGGAGATCAGATACCCCCTCCTTCTACAGGGCCATCTCCTTGCTTGACAAGAGGGATAGAGCTGAGTTAAAAACCAAGACTAGAGTTCTCTTAAGGGACAATCATTTTGTGTGGCACTGAAGATCGACATAAGCCAGGAAACAGAGGTTATGCCATTTGTGCATTGCTGATTCATTTGGATGCATTTTAGGTTTCTGCTATTTCCCCCCTTCCCCATCAGTGATTTTATGCAGCTGTGCATTTCACCAACTTGATGGAGTTAGATTCCTCTCAGAAAATAGTTGGATAACTTAAAAAGTGACTAAACACTCCCTAAGCAGCTAGGTGCCCATCTCCACCTCACTCGTGTTATTGAATATGATTAATAATTGTTTTCCTACTTGCTTTCCTCCTTGGCAGAGGGGAAGTAAATCTAGAACAGGGGTGTCCAAACTACGGCCCGCGGGCCAACTGCGGCCCGCGGGTCAGTTTTTATTGGCCCGCAGCAAATTCTGAAAATAAAATTGCATATGGCCCGCACATGGCGCTTGAGCTCAACTCTGTAAAACCCCGTTAGCATCCCCTGAACACGCTGGCCAGCCCTGCCCCCCCTTCCCCAAGCAGGGCAAGGTCAGGGCAGGGGCCCCACTCCCCTGTGCGGGACCCCTGGACCCCGCAAGCTCCTTACACAACCGCTCGGCCTGGGTCGGGTCTGCGCGGGCGGGCGACATGCTCCACGCGGGCTCCACATGCTCGCTGGCTGGCTGGCTGGCGCGGCCCCCACCCACCCACCTACCCGCCCCCCACCCCACCCCACTCGGGCGGGCGGGCGTGCTTCAGCAGCCCGCATTAGGCTCCGTTACAGCCTGGCAACTCCCTGCGCAAAGCCGGAGCGGCTGCCAACGGCTCCATTAGCCGCGAAGCAGCAGCGAAGGCGAGCTGGTGTCGGCCGCGGCTGAGTACCTGGCATCCCGCCTGCCTCCCGCGGGCCGCCCCCTCGCCCTTCGCCGGTGCCGGATGGGCAGAGGATGAGGAGAGATGGGCCAAGCTTGCGGGTACTCCATCCTCTGCCGGAGCCAGCAGTACCAGCCCGCCGCATCTGACCTGTGAGTTCGGCCGCGGGCATCCCTGCGCGGAGTTGGGAGACTTCGGGGGAATTGGAGGAAGGGGCAGAGGAGGAGGAGGAAGGGACGCCCGCAGGACCAAGACTGGGAGCAGCCTCGTCCGGAGGGGGTGGGTGGGAGCCGGCAGGGAGGAAGGGAGGCGGGTCGGAGCCTCCGCGAGCGAGGCGACTTAAGCAAGGCAAGGAAGGAGTTGGGGAGACGCGGCGTGGAAGAACAAAAGGATTTGCCGGAGGTGGGGATGGGGACTGAAGGGGGGTGGGCAGCGAGCAGCCCGCGCCGCTTTTCCCCGCCAGTCAAGAACGCGCCGCGCAAGAGGCAGCAAGGAAAAAAAGTTTTCCCGTAGGCAAAAAGATGACACGGGACGCGGATTGCCGCCTGGAGCTGTCACGTGGCCCAGGTGGCCAGGGACGCCTTCCCACGCAGACCAGGGTCGCTCTAAAGCGGCCTGGAGAGACCCACTTGGGCGCGCGGTCAAGAAAATCAAGAAAAAAAGTATTGTACGTTACTTCCTTTATCAATCACCTTGCTGACATTTGCAAAGAAAAGTATAATCAAAAAGTATAAAACAGTAGTCCGTAGTGCAATTTTGTGACTGGATCAATTGAGGTGCCACTGAAGGTGTCTTCTTACTCTTGGTCTACAGAAGCCACCTTCTGAGGTCACACCAGGGTCTCTGAACATGGGTTTTTGTAAGGCTGACACAGGGCTGATAGCGGGAAAACTCAGGCAAAATTGTCTTTGCGTGGTAAGCGGTTGTGTGACTGCAGAAAGTAAACCCCCCCCCATTTCATATTCCTGTAAAACACAACGTCCGCAGCTTGCAACAGGGTGGACGTAAAAGCCCGTCTTGACTCAGACACAGCAAATTGAGGATGTAGTTTGGCATCAGACTACATCAGACTGTGTTTGGTCCTACACAGAGTTCTTGATCTCTGTTAGAAATACACACAGTAATCATGTGTCAATATGTCACCTCTTGTGTGTGGCCCGGGCCACACATGAATTTACTAGGCTTATATACTGTTTGTTGTCCAGCCGCATGCCTTTCTGAATAATTATATTTAAAAATATTACATTAAAAATCAACATAACACAAACACACACGTACACAAACATAGAGATACACACGCACATATATATAACTCATAGTATACTTAAGCCTAAACTGTGCATAGGGACTACCCAGACGGCTGAAAAAAGTGATTTCTGACAGGTTCTCACACTTTTGACCAGTCCTCACACTTATGACCGGTCATCATTTATGCCTGTTGCAGCATTTTGTGCATAAGGACTACTCAGAGGGCTGAAAAAGTTATTTTTGACCTGTCCTCACACTTTTGACTGGTCCTCACACCTACAACTATCTTTACATTTTGCACCCTATCTTGTAACCGTGGTGAAGAGAAGCAGTTGTGAAATGAGTGATATGGTTGTTAAAAATGCTGCAATGGGCATAAATGTGAGGATGGTCATAAGTGTGAGGACTGGTCAAAAATTACTTTTTTTAGCCCTCTGAGTAGTTTCTATGCCCATAGCCACATCCACTCAGTCACATGAGCAGTTAGCCACGCCCACCAGTCACATGACCACCAAGCCACACCCCAAAATAAGCCACGCCCACAGAACTGGTACGAAAAAAAATTAGCCCCCCCCCCCGTTCAATGGTGTGGCCCGGGCCTTTGCTTATTTTTCTGTATTTGGCCCTCACCAAAAAAACTTTGGACACCCCTGATCTAGAGTGTCTGCCAATGTTAACTTCTTCACACGGAAACTACACGGAAAGCACCGCTGCCAGTTTCATTGCTATGGCAGGCTAAGGCTCAGCTCTCAAAGTACCTATGCCTATTATTTAGTTTATTATCTTTAATCACCTGGCCTCTGGTAATGAACTATACTATAAATGTTATGCAGTATGCATATATAAAGTGCATGTGTATGTATATGTATATACACTGTGTATATACATAATGTATATACATAAAGTGTATATACATATACATATATATATATTTATGTATATACACATAAAGTGTATGTGTGTGTATATACACTGATCATGAAGCACGACCAAGGACCAGAAGCCAGACCGCAGCTGCAACATTAGCCATTTCAAACCCCTCCAATCCATACATGCAGCAGACTGACACCCACTATGAAGATGTAGCACGATCACGAAGCCAAACAACAGCAATGCAGCTCACCAGCTCAAATCCCCCTGCAACACAGACTCAACTGAGCACAACCAAGCCCCTACCCAAACAGGACACACCCCCAGCCAATCAGAGCACAAAAAAACCCCATCCAATCAGAGCACAGCCAAGCTCCCACCCAATCAGTTCAACCCCCCACTAGCAGTTAAAAGGAAGAAACAGCTGCGATCACACATTGCTCCCAGAAGCACGAAGCTGAAGCCTGAAGATGACGAATGAGACTTCGTTGAAACGTCGCCAAGACACTTCCAATTTTACACCCGAACAAGCAAAGACCTACATATGTATGTATGTATGTATGTATGTATATATATATACACACACACACACACACACATAAAGGGGTGAAATTTAAAAAATTCCCCTACCGGTTCCGTGGGCGTGGCTTGTTGGGGTGTGTGTCATATGACTGGGTGGGCGTGGCCAACTCGACATCACTTTATTGAGGGGCTCCTCAACTGCCCCTTCCCTCCCAGCCACTCCTTGGCAGGAAAATGGGGAGGGGAATATTCCTGCCTACCATCCTTCCCTCAGACTGTGCTGAGATTGAGGAATTAATGACTGGCAGAAAAATCCCCTTCCCCATTTTCCTGCCTTTCACAAAAACAGCTCCATTCCAGCTGCTCCCCGCTCATCTCCCTCCCTCCTGGGGACTACCTTTAAAGGGACAGGCTGCAGCAGCTCCATTGTGAATGGAGGGAGAAAAGTTAGCATTCTCTCTGTTACATTTAACATTGAATTCTGTGGAATATCGAGCAGCTGGAAGTGGTGAGTGGCGACCGGCCGGGCGTGGGTGGGTCCAAGGAGGGATAATTATTACCGGTTCAGCAAACTGATGCCCATAATCTCTAGCAGTTCACTCAAACCGGTCCAAACTGGTAGGATTTCACCCCTGCACGTATAATTTATATATGCATAATACATAACATTTCTACAATAGTATGAGTGAGAGATTGAGAGATTGAGAAAGAGGGAGGGAGAGAGGGAGAGAGATGTGCTGGTGGAAAGCACATTCATCTTGCAAAGAGAATACTAGCCTAAAAAAACAGAATGGCAGCTTTGTGCCCTTTCTAGTGGCATCATAACCGTTTGGCCAGGGGACAAAGGTGTGGATCCTTTTGCATCTAAAAGACATATAGCGGTGTATAAAGAATTGCTTAGCTGTGGCAATATGCAACTTAATAAACTTGACACTCCAAATTCTTCCACCTGTGTGCATAGAAAAAGTTACTTAGCAAGCTGTGCAGATTGCAGCGTTGTATTGTAAATCACTCTTGCCTTTGAGCTTTTTATTTGCGTTCCTATTTATTGCAATTAAGATAAAAAGGACAGCCAAAGTTTTCTAATCAAACACCTGGAATGAGGAAGCTGGGAAGGCAAACTAGAAGCAAATTTTCCCTAAAAATATTCTTAGCAAAGGGTCAGTTGTTGGGGTACCTAGATTATGGATAAAAGATGGCATCAGACCTTTCCCAGAGGTGGTCTGCTAGGATCCTGTCTTGACTTAAGACATTAAATCCAGTAGTGGAATTCAATTTTTTTTACTACTGGTTCTGTGGGTGTGGCTTGGTGGGCGTGGTGTGACTTGCTGGGTGTGGGTTGGTGGGTATGGCAGGGGAAGGATAGTGCAAAATCCCCATTCCCACCCCACTCTGGGGCCAGCCAGAGGTGGTATTTGCCGGTTCTCTGAACTACTCAAAATTTCCGCTACCGATTCTCCAGAATCTGTCAGAACCTGCTGAATAGCAGCCTGATTAAGTCAAGTCTAGGAGTTGCGACCAAGTTGCTGATCATAAGTGCAACGGAACCATCTTCAACTGTTATTCTTTCTATCACATAAACAGGTAGCAGTAGCCCCCAGATAATTTCAGTCTTGGTGTAGAACTCACATTCTAGGAGGGATCAGTGCAATGGTTAATTCCAAGAGGCGATTTATTGATTAGGTTAAAGGGTTTAGGGCCTTGGCTTGGTTGTATTTTTTTTTATTACTGCTGTTTTGTTGTTTTGTATCATGAGCTACTCGGACTCACAAGATAGAAATTGGAGGGTAGATGGTCTTTGGGCATCAAATATCAAGCATAGGACGAGCACAGGATGAGTTGGGATTACTGTATCCTCCATTGTTTAGGTCCATTGCATTCTTCCGCATGCACAAACTGGTTGGTAGTTTTGCTAGATTTCCTAAACTTGGACAACTCGGGGTTTCATAAGGGATGGTGTGTGTGTGTGTGTGTGTGTGTGTGTGTGCTTGCGTGCTTGCACGCATGCGTGTGCACATGTGAAAATGATGTTGCACAGAATGCCACGTATGATTTTGTGTTTGCAAGTAAAGGAAAAGTATTTGCATGCAGAAATAAGGTAAAACAGGAAAAGGAAAAAAGAACTGTATTATACACAGTAGGTGTGCGCGGGGGAAGCTACATAGCTCCATTTCTAAAAAAGCTTTCTTGACCCCTCTTTTTTTCCTCCCTGTTATTTTCTTAAGCACAACATTAGGAATCCCCCAAAGCACCCAAGAAAGAAAGCCTCTTTTTTACAAGAACCATCAAAATGCTAAAAACAGCGTCACCTCTCCGGCTGCCCTTTTGAAGCTTAATCACTTGCTACAATGCCAGGTTAATGTGCATACAAGGTAGAATATATTGTGCAGAAAAAGGAGAAGAATGTAGCTCACATCTTTAGGGGAACAGAAGAGTTTATTACTAACAGAGAAGCAGAAGGAAGCCCTAAAACTTCGCGAGTGGAATTTCCATTTACTCGTCCTTGAATTCTGCCAGGAGAAAGGAGGGGGGAAAAAATAATAATAATCCAAGCCTTGGTGATCCAGCTGTATTTTGATGCACTTTAGAATAGCTCTCCTCTGGTTCTCATTCATCATCTCTGAGATGGCCCAGATGTCATGCAAAACACAGAGAAGCACCTAGTCAGCTATTTGACTGCAAATAAATGACGGTAATTCTGATATTTATGATGGCTCGATGACATAACGGCAAGGAGCTTATTAAAACAATAGCTGAAGAGTGATAAACTAGCTGGCAGCTAGGAGGAGGAGGAGGGGGAATGCCTCCCCCGCTTCTCCTAAGACAAGCACTGGAAGAGAGGAACAAGGCTGAAGAGAGAGAGAAATGGAAGAGCTGGAATTTAAGGGAAAGATCCTCCCACAGAAAGATCCTTGGAGAAGACTTGGTGAACTCGGCAAGCTTCATCAGCTCATCCATGTTCACATAGAGGAAGATGAAGAAGAAGAAGAAAAAAAAACACCTAGAGATTTGATTCTAAGCAGGGGTGAAATCCAGCAGGTCCTGACAGGTTCTGGAGAACCGGTAGTGGAAATTTTGAGCAGTTTGGAAAACCGGCAGTAGAATTTTTTCCAGTTTGGAGAACTGGCAAATACCACTGGCTGGCCCAAAAGTGGGGTGGGAATGGAGATTTTGCAGTATCCTTCCCTTGCCAGAATTTGGATTTCACCACTGATTCTAAGGCTAAAAGAAACATCTCCCTCTTGTATCTGTTGGATGTAAAGATCTCATTCTTTTCTTCATGTTGCAACAGAAACAACCCAAAGCACAGTGTTTATTATTATTATTATAACTATTTTTAAATTTTCCCTTCCATCTCCTTTCATGATTTGATTTCTCTGATTCAGAAGAGGGCTTCTCTCTTTGAAGCATTAGTACATGGGTCCATGGAGATGGGAGCAGAGATGGGTTTACAGCTTTGAAATCCACAGCTAGATCCATCCTTTGAGGAGATCAACCACCGCTTTGAAAAAACAGCGTCTTTATGATTTATATCTAGATGTTTTCATTTTAGAGAGGCTAAAATCTTCCCAGTCATATATCAGAGGTTCTCCTTCACTGTGAAACAGGGTTCGTGTTTCTTTTCTCCTTTCTTCTCCAGGTGAGGATGGGACAGATAGGGAATAAAAATACCTTAAATTGCAGCCACAACCATGGAATCAAAGCTGTGTCCTTTTTTAAATATGCAGTTTACATGCAATGAACTTATAAAAGGGTCCCACATCATGCTGCAGCTATATGAAGATAGCTTTGGACAGCAAAATCATTTTTTTTGTGTGTTCAGATCTGATGTGCTTAGATAGATAAGTATTTCTAAACTCATTCCTCTGAATAGTGTTCATAGTTTAATATTTAATATACCATTAAAGTAAATGTTAATCCACCAGCATTCACCTGACTAAGAGCTAAAGTGTAGGACTTATACCAAGTAACCTGAGTTGTGACAATTGATTATCAGTGAACTTGTTGTGATAATATGGTTACCATAAACTGACCCATTCAATTGGATGGCTGGGACATTCCAGAGTAGCTAAACTCTATGGATATTCTTCCGTGGAACTTCTATGTAGAGCATTCTGTCTCGAACAGCAAGTAAATCACTAATTTTTGAGCATGAATTTGTTTTATGGATTTATTTTATGCTATATTTGTAAGAACTGCAGTGGTCCGGAAGGGAAGACTTCTAGTACTACTGTTTAAAACAACAGTTTCCAAACTTGGCAACTTTAAGACCTGTAAACTTCAACTTCAAGCCAGCATGGGAATTCTGGGAGTGGATTTCCACAAATCTTAAAGTTTCCAAAGTTGGACACTCGCGGTTTAAATAATTTTGCACTCTTAATGTTCAATCAGAAATTAAGCTGTGGAATCCAAATAACAGAATAACAAGAGTTGGAAGGGATCTTGGAGATCTTCTAGTCCAACCCCCTGCTCAAGCAGGAAACCTTGTACCATTCCAGACAAGTGGCTGTACAGTCTCTTCTTAAAAGACTCTAGTGATGGAGCACCCACAACTTCTGAAGGCAAGCTGTTTTAGGCTGAGAATTGTCTAAGGGTTTTAGAATTGCAACCTTTGGTAACGATCCCATATGTTTGTATCACTGAAATAAGTGAGGTTTATTTTGATGAATTACATTCAGAATTACAATATTAATGTGCTTTAGGAAACTAACCAATGAAATCCTCATAGAAGAAAAACTTCTGCTATTATCCCATTCTAAATTATTCAGCCAGGAAGTTGTTCAACCTTCCTCTTACAATGTTAACACATTTGTAATTTTATCTCTAATTACAAAAAGATCATTGTCCTTTGGAATACATGATTATCGCTTTGATAAGATAGATTCCAGCCCAAATACAGGTAGTCCTTGACGTAGAACAGTTCATTTAGTGACCGTTCAAAGTTACAGTGCCTGAAAAAAGGGACTTATGACTGTTCACTTACGACCGTTGCAGCATCCCCATGGTCACATGATCAAAATTCAGACGCTTGGCAACTGACTTGTAATTATGACAGTTGAAGTGTCCTGGGATCATGAGATCACCTTTTGCGACCTGACAAGCAAAGCCAATGGGGAAACTTAACAACTTGCTACTAACCTAACAACTGCCATGATTCACTTAACCACTATGGCAAGAAAAGTCATAGAATGGGTCAAAATTCATTTTAACAACTGTCTCCCTTAGCAACAGAAATTTTGGGCTCAATTGTGGTCGTAAGTCAAGGGCTACCTGTAATAAGGAAACGGATTAAGAGCTGAGAAGATGATAACTGTGCTTCTTATTTAAATAATGTGCAGATTGGAAAACCGTTTTTTTCCCCGAAGGGACCGCACCCTGCCAAAAGCGAGCACCATCTCTCTTACGCTTTGATTCCTAAATGACATCAATCCCGTTGCGGCTATAAGTCAGGTCTCTCTCTCTCTTTTTCTCTGTCTCCCTCTCTGTCTCCCCCTCTGCCTCTCCGTCCCTCTCTCTCTCTCTCTCTTTCTCTCCCCCTCTCTCTCTGCCCAAAAGAAGTGCTAGAAAAGTAAACAGAACTCGTGACAGACCAGGAGGTTGAAAGCAGAACATCCTTGCTGTGATCCGAATCCAGGACAGTCTTTCAGAAGCACCCATGGCTACCTGAGCAAGCAGGTCAGATCTTCGCTGTAACGCTGATCCCTCCATTACCACGGCGTACAAGCTGCAGCTGTAGATCACTTTCGCAGTCTCCAAAGCCGCTGAGCACTTATCAGTAACATTCAAAGATCCACTGGAAAGTCATTCATTTCACTTTATGGTCCTCATTAGCCATTTGTATAGTTCTATAATTAAATATGTTCCTTTCTCATCAAGTTTTTCACTTTAGTAATGATACGACTGTGCCACAAACAGGCCTCACGCTGTTTGGTTGGGGACGTATTCATAGCATTTAATTGGTCACCCAGTGGTTAGCCAATAACCCTTTCAATGGGAAGCCACACTCTGAATGTTGTTAATGGGCTGGAGGCGCAGTGTTTGCCTCCTGGTACCCAGCAGTACTGGGAATAAAGCAATTTCCTCCACTGTGTTGTGTGCCCAATAGCTAATCCTTTCTACTCCTGAAATGCACACTATTTGGTTATAAGTATTTGTGCTGGCTTACTTACCGCTGGGTTGTTAATAGGCAGTGATTCTTCAATGCTCCTTCAGTGGAGTTACAGTCTGCTTGCTGACTGCTAATTAAAACAACTTTGCACTCTAAGACTACCATTAGAAGGTGGCCGGGTCAGGTTATTTAATGCAGCAGCCCTGTATTTAAGCGTGCTTGTGATGCCCCAAACACGAGGACGTTCTGCCAGCTCCAATGGCTAATATCGATTATCTCTAAATAAAACGGGCTAATCTGCTAGGTTTTTCAAATTAAAATCAGCCAAATGTCTCTCCTCTTCCCCACTTCTGAAACCCGACTATTAAAAATGCAAGATCTCCCTATTTCTTACCCACCCTCACTGCTGCTGAGTTTTGCCTGCAGAATATTTTACCTGCTGCTGTTGATTTAAAAAAAAAATACACAAAATGCTAACTAGATTGCTTCCAGTTGCAAAAACAAAATCATAATGAGAGCATATATAGATCTATAAACTCAGTAGTCAGTTTGTTCATAAGTGAAGCATGCATTTTATTAGGTTTAGCTATAAATTAGCATCTTAGAAAAACCGCATTCTGTTTCTGTGGTGTTTTTTTTTAAAGTTCCCATTCTAGGTATTTCTATTTTACCATCACCATAAGTTATGAAAAGAATGTATGGAGACAATCTAATTTGCATTTGCATGTCTGATTAATTCAATCTTTCTTCTTCCCCCAAAATGCCATTTGCTTTGCTTCTTATATATAGACAGAAGCAGGCATTCAATGAGAAGTAGTCCTTCAAATGCCGGTTTTTTGTTTTTTTTGCATTTTCTTTTTCATATGATTGTATTCACATTATGATCTGTTAATATACCTTAGGTTGTATAAACATGTGAAAGATAATACACAATAACAGTTTGGCTGAATAAGACTAGGAATACATTTATTTTCCAGATTTCTTAATTAATAAAATTATTAGCATTACTCATACTTTATAATATAGCAGTATTATAGTTTAGACAAGAGGAAAGTTGCCAAATTCAATTCAGTTTTCCTTTTGTGTCAGGTTCAGTTTGTCAACATAAGGTTTTTTTAGTTAGGAATAACATTTGTATGTATTTTGGTACCTATTTTTCTGAAATATGTACCATTTGCTTTAGGTTTTCTTTAAGGCACACAGTTTGAAGAAACAATTGCTACTAAAGTTTTTGCATATTATTTTGATCACTTTGTTCAGAATTTTTACTGATATATATTATTATGTTTGGTCATACTGGATTTGGCATTTTTATCCATTTTTCAAGCCCTTCCCAAACACTGGACTATGCATATATTGTCATTTAGCAATATTAATTGTATTGTCATAGGATGTAAGCTGTTCAAACTAAAACTGCCTTTTGCAATTGACTGCTGGTGATTTTGTCAGTACAATGGTGTTCAAATGATGCTCCAGATGTTTGGAGATATCACCCAAGATGAATATTACTATTGGTACTATCTTTGCTTTCTTTTGTCACTGTTGTTCTACTTCTATTTGCAAGTTTTTATATTTTGTGGGTTTCTGCAGTTGCTTCTCTTCTCTTCTGCTGTTTCCAGGTAATGCAATATCCACTAACAAGACTTTTTTCTCTGTATCAACAATGATTAAGTCTGTAAAGTTATGTGGCAGGTGCACTTGTCTATTTGAATACTAAAATGTCAGAGCACTTTAGCTTCTTCATTTTCTATTATTTTGTCTATTTTGTGATCCTACCATTTCTTGCTCACAGACAAGTGTTATTTCTTGCAGAGCCGTGGTGGCACAGTATGTTAGAAATACTGCTTATATAGCCCTACAGAACAAACAAAGTGCACAGTCACCATGTGCTTTACTGCTTAACTGATAGAAAGGAAATAGGAACCTCTACTCAGAACAAAAAGACAGAGGGTATATACATAGATGCAAACTTATAAACACTGCCATCTACTGGCTGAATATTGCTGTAGTTGTTGCACAAAGAATATTCCAACAATGTATTCCAACAAAATGGTTAGAATGCAGTATTGCAGGCTAACTCTGCCAACTGACAGCAGTTTGATCCTGACTGGCTCAAGGTTGACTTAGCCTTCATCCTTCTGAGGTCAATAAATAAGAACCCAGATTGTTAGGGGCAATATGCTGCTTCTGTAAAAAGCTCAGAGAATGCTGTAAAACACTATGAAGTGCTATATAAGTCTAAGTGCTATTGCTATTCTGATTCATCCTGGTTGCTACTTTATTAGGCTGTTGTTTGTAGTCAATCTGTGCATCTTCTTGAGAGCAGCAAACTAAGTGGTCAACTGCTTCTTCAGCTTCTTTGCAAAGGTGGCATTTTTCTGTCTATGAATATCTTCTCAATTCTGGCTTTATTCTTAAGGCTTGGTCTTGTGCAGCCAGAATTAGGCCTTTTATCTTCTTCAACTTTCCTGCTCTTAGTCATTGCCGAGTCTTGTTGCTACTTGCATTGCCTGTTTTTTTGTTTTTTTTAATGTACTATCCATGTAATACCTTGCATTGCCATGTGTCTTTTCTGTTCTTCATTTGGTCTTTTTTTACAAGAGTTTGGACTCTTTGGTATTCAGTAAACTTTAATAACACATTAGCTTCTCTACATCCTCTTCACTATCTTTCAGATATTCTTCAAATGCCCTTTTTTCTTCTTCAACTGTTTGGTGTACTTAAATCATTTTACGCCCACCCATTTTCCTTGGTAAATAGAGTCTGGCTCTGCTATTGTGGAGGAAGGGCATGTTTCATTGTCATTATTTATCTGGTCTTCCTATCAAGTTTTGCTTGAGTTCAGTCCACTATTCCAGCTGTTGGAATAAATGGAATTGCCCAGGTATTAATTGCCTTGATGGTATTCCTCCACAGAGTTTGGACTTTAAGATCTTCTTTACTTTTCTGATGTTTAAGATCTTTAAGATCTTCTTCACCACTTCTGAATTATTTTTTATTATCATTATTATTATTATTATTATTATTATTATTATTATTATTATTATTATTATTATTATTGTTGTTGTTGTTGTTGTTATTATTATTGTTATTATTGTTGTTATTGTTGTTGTTATTATTATTATTATTATTATTATTATTATTATTATTATTATTATTATTATTATTATTATTATTATTAATTTCCTGATTAATAGAACAATGAATATTTAAGCTTCGATTAGTCTACCTGTGAAAACCATGGGTTTTCCATCTCTGGATAATTCATGATTACCTTTCATTGATAGTTTAATTGCTTTTCTTTCATGTTGCAGCAGATTAGACCAAAATATTTCCAATTCTAACATTCCATAATGCTATGATATATTAGTTTAAATATGCAGCCTTAGATTAGTTCATATTCAAATGGAAACTAAGTACATTTCTTCCCATCAGTCATATGATTTAATTTAGTATACCTTGCTGCTCAAATCACTCTGGAGGATAACATACAACTCTCCTTATGGAAAGGAATACTTTTTCCTTTAATCCATTACACTCACAATATACTTCATTGTGTATATAAATCCTAGCAGTACACAATATATGCCACTGTGCTGTTTGTAACTGAGAAGAATAGCTATCTCTCAACTTGCTTTTGCTTTTTGCTAGACGGCTGTGAAAAATTACATATTCCATGATTGCTAAGTAAAAGCAATCAACTAATTCTAATAAACCATTGCACACCAATAAGAAGGTCTTCATTCTTGAAGAAATTAGAACTTTAAGAGCCAATACAATGAGTTGAGCCTCCTCTCTGTAAAGCTGGGTAGACTTTGAGTCTTTATAAATATGTGCTTTATTTAGAAATATCAAAGGATAGTATATGTGGAGACAAATCGACAATCCTGATGTAGACAGATTATTTGCCAGATAATGTTGGGGGAGTGGGGAAACAGCCCCTTATTTTTTCTGCTATCTTTGGTTGATGGGAAAACAAGAACAATAACAGCAGAAACACTGTGTGATGGGAGGAGGGAAGTTAGCATGTTACATAAGACAGCAAAAAATTTCAAAATCTTTCTGGCTTGAAAAAAAAAAAGAAGAACTGTCACTGCTTTAAGTCGTAGCCGAGTTGCAAGCTGAATAGCCCAGTGGGAGCCACACTACCAAGAATGCCCTGGAGTGAGACACTGCCAAGATATGCCAGATAACACAACTCCCGTGGGCTGTTCTGTGGGGAATGCGAAGCAGCAATGGGCTCTTGATTATTGCAGCTCTTGAGATGACAGAAAAACTTTCTCTTCATGAGACTTGATGCAGCATGTGCATGTTAACTCCATATTTCATGGGAATAAAGGGAAAAATTTCCTCCAGCTTGGCACCCTCAAAATATATGGACTTTAACTCCCAGGTTCTCCAGCAATGTCTCTTCTTGGCAGAAGAATTCTGGGAACTGAAATTCAGACATTTGAAGGACCATTGGGTTGAAGAAGGTTGATCCATGTCAGAAACTAGAGTGGTTAATGTTTTATGCATAGAGGAAGAAATTGGACATAGCAGTGTGGTGGACAGAGAGCAATCAGGTAATGGTAGACATGAGTTGGCTGTCGGGTACAAAAGACCAGGTCCACATGTGAAGGTTCAATTTAACTGATTTATTACTAAAAGCCTATGTACAGGAATCTTCTCAACACTTGGTTAGAGTTAGATAAGGATCAGCGTCAACAGCAGCAGTCAAGGTGCGTGTGTGTTGAACTTAGCTCATTTGTGGCTTTGTGGGGATTCTAGGCTGATCCCCCTTTTCACCCCTTCCTGTGGCTCCACCAGTCCTTCTCTTACATCAGCAATTAGAATGATTTTAGATCATAAAATATATCACTTCACCACGTGATAAGCTAGCCCAACTGTGGATTCAGGGTCTTTTACTAATTCTGACTAGGCTTTGGTCTCCTACCTCCAGACTGTACCCTACTGGCTGAAGGACTAGCGTTATGTTTTTCTTGCCATTTTATTATTGTGAACATCTATCACATTTTCTTGCTGCCTTTCTCTCCTTTAGTTGCAAAGGGCTTGGTAACAAGACCATTGCAGTGGTCTCCTTTTTCCTCTGACTTCTTTGTCTCCTACCAAGCAAAAGAAAGGAAAAGGACAAACATGTGTTTTGCTTATTAAGTCTAAGTAGAAAACATACATGTGAACATGCAGAGATAAACCATAATTAATACTGTCTAGAATGCACATCACCGAAAGAAAGAATAAAAATATGTTTGGTTTATATTATTCAGCAAACTATTTATGTATAAAATTTATTTGTTTAGAGATATTGCTTCTGTAATTTTGTTTAACTGGAACCTTAAGCAGCTTTCACTGTTGCTCATGACAGGTGGAACTTTTGGGGCTTGTAGTTGCTCCCATGTACTACATGTGATCAGAGGTGGGTTTACACCTTAATAGGAAGGAGAGAAAGAATATAGCTGCAATGAGAGATATGTGGAGAGGAAAGAGGAACAAAGACCAACACAATGTCCAAACAATTTTAAAGCTGCATTTCCATATACAGTGGTACCTTGGGACTCATCATTAATTGGTTTTGGGAGATACGATGAGTATCAAAAATGATGAGCACCAAACAATTTTTTCCTATAAGGAATAAGACAGTCACAAGATAGTCAACACTGAAACATTCTAGCTTGTGTGTTCAATATTAAACAAACAATGAATACTTGGACAAAATTTTCATGTCAAAATGTGTTGGGTACCAAATCTGGTGAGTTTCAAAGCAGTTGAGTACTAAGGTACCAGTGTATGTATGTATGTTTGTATGTATTGTATATGTATATGTATATGTATATGTATATGTATATGTATATGTATATGTATATTCCATTCTTTGGGCATTTGCATATGTATAGATATCTATGTCTCAGTCATCCAGATCATGGTTGTTCCAAAGGTGCTTTTCAAGAGGCAACTGGACTTCCTTGTTTTTCTTTGAAGCCATTTTGCTCCTCATCCAAGAAGCTCCTTCAGCTCTAACTGGATGGTGGGGAATGGAAGGATATATACAGACAACTGGTCATTTGCATTCTTTTAGAGAGTCATTGAGGCCACTTGGAGGTTTATCTGTGTCCTCAGAGTCACCTGATTAGTGCCGATGGGTGTGGAGCCTTCTTGGAACTGTTGAAAGGACTGGACATTTGGAGGTAGATGATGTTGTATTCCTCTGTTGAGAGAGGGCAGTTCAATTTGACATAGATGGCCTCTTTGACCAGTGGTCCTCTCTATCCAAAATGTGGACTTTGCTGTCTTCAATAGAGTGGCTTTTGTCTTTTAAATGTAGATGGACTGCTGAATCATCTCCTGATGGGTTTTGTTCTCTTATATTGTGCCATGCATTTATAAAGTGGTTGTTTTGTTTCTTTTATGAGAAGCAAAATGTCTTCAAAGAAAAACAAGAAAGTCCAGTTGCCTCTTGAAGAAGCACCTTTGGGTTGCATATGTATAGTTATCTTTTATGACAGGAGGTTGGATTACAGTTTTAATCCCACTTTTAAATCAAAATACAGATAGGTATATACACAATCATGCACACATTACATTACTAAAGGTGGAATTATAAATGTGTGCTGCTTCTTCATTATAGTAAAAGATGTGGAATTAGCTACCTCCAGAAATACCTGCAGAGAGTTTGGACGGAAAAGGTAGAATGCTATAATTCCTGCATACTAAGAGGAAAAATGAGGAGAAAAATCTGCTTCTAACATAAGATTTTATTCTTTCACTCTGGAAAATCATTTGCATTTTAAATACAACAAAATGAATTTAGAAAAGAACTGTTGCCCTTTGGCTGAGCAAAGAAATATGCTGATTTTAGACTTTTACAGAAGGTTACTTTTCACATTTAAATAGTGTGGTCTGGAAAGTTGCTGAATGTTCTTTTTCAGGACATGCACCTATGCCAAATCTGCATTTGATCCAATTGTATCTTCTCTCCTGTCAACTGTAGGCAGAGAAAATGAATATTAATCTTCATATAATAAAACGCAACACTTCTTCATCACTAGTCTACTTAGTTAAAACTCAAGGAAATTATATGGAATTTCTACATTTTTTATGTTATTTACCAATAGGCAGCATTGATGCCCAACTACATTTGGAGATTCAGTGTATAAAGATCATCACTGTTGCCCTTACAATGCCTCCCAAGATATATGGGAATAAAGAGAAAGTGAAAAAACCCCACAATTTTCCATTTTTACTGGGGGGAAAAGAGAAGCACGTTTCCTTTTGTAGATGCAAGCTTTTGATTTGGCATTTCATTTCATGGTTTGAGAATCGCCTCTCAATAGTTATCCAATTTGTCATTTCAAAAATCCTTAATGTTCTGCAAAGCTTCATGCTTCCTTGTCTGTCTTGAGTATTCAGCAGATCGCCTGCTTGCTGAGCTTCAAGTAACCAGTCAAAACGTATTTTATAATTGTGTGAAGCTTCCAACAACAGTATTGTTTAAGACAGGGATGTTAAGTTGGTGGCCTGTGGGCCGGATGCATCATGTGCAGGCCACGCCCACCCCGGCTCCGCAAAGGCAAAAAATGTTGCGATATGTCACATGAAGCAATCGAGTTTGACAACCGTAATTTAAGAAATCAGTTGAATGAATTCAGCTTTTATCTGGTGCTTTTTTTTTTCTTCACATGGGCATTGCTGATAAGGAGGAGGTATAGATTCTGGAAAGGGATTGAGATGGTTCTATCTTGATTTGTCCACTGCTATGTATTTGCAAGGTATTTTAGGAAATTGTTTTCAAGCGTCCCCTGATATTTCCTTCACAGCATCTATTCTAGGAGCATCTGCAGGGTAAGCTAAAAAAAAAATATCAAGTTAATAGCCACGATGATACAAATTGTAAGTTTCACAGTTTTCATATGGAACTCACTTAAAAACTAGAGAGAGCTTTGACTACATCTTCATGGCCATCATCTTGACTTTTTTGACCTCACCTTCAGCTCTTCCTCCCTTTCCATTTGTCTCATTTCAGGTTTCATACGCTCAGTTGCTAAGTGATTTAGTCAAGCCTGAATAGATGACAGCAGATGAGGAAAGGAATGTAATTTTAAAAAAGAACCTTGGCTTAGTACTTTTGCTTTTAACAGGAGCATTCTATTCTATTCTAAATGTTTCCTGGCTTGGTATTTCCTAAGGTTGACATTCCACTGATTTAGATAGAGCAACTTCTTCAGAGTCTGATTCCTGGACCTAACACCATTATTTTAAAAGTTTTACTGTATTATGGCGGATCAGAGACATCTAAAAGTCAATTGAAATGTATCAATCAGCCATTGGTAGACTCTTGAAATAAAACCGTGACAGGTTTTTCCTTAAGAAAAGCTCAGATCCAGCTCTTAAATAGAGGATCCTGTTCCCTGAACTTTCCAGTGATCTTCACTCACGGCTTTTCACCTCAGAAAGTCCTCCAACCAGTTTGCACAACTTTCCTCTCCGTTCAACAAATCCTATTCTCTCCAAGTCCCTTCCTGCAGAGGCCATTCCATAAAAGTATTGTTCCAGCTCTGACAAGAAAGCATTAGAGTTCAGGGGGCCAAATGTTACATTACTAGACTCGAGCACAGAAGGCAATTTTTCTACAACCTGCTCTTCAAGGTGCGTACAGAACTCAGTCAAGTTAAGTGGGAATTAATGGAAGTTGTAATTCCAGAGTATGTAGAGGGTAGCAAATTGGGGCAGAATGGCCTGGAGGTCACCTAGACTGCTAAGCCCTTCAGAAGTGAGCTGTCCTTCTGTCCTTTTGGAAGGCAGAAGGGGGCATCGGTGGCAGAGAAGATACCTCAATTAAAGTACTATTTTTTGCAAGAGATGTAGCGCAGGCAGGAAGTTGAGAAGCCACCAAAACTTTCAGACAGAAACGAGGTTGTTTGAGGGAGGGCTGCAATCTTATACTTTTCCCAGTTTAATGCTCTTTAGACGGGAATTGTTGAGTAATGATTCTCATCATCTTCAGAACCAATGATCATCAGACAGGATTTGTTTGTGGTTGAGTTTCCTGGAGAAGGAGAAGTTAAATTTGAAAATGCCCTTCTCCCAGTCTGGCTAATGAGAACCAACTCTGGAGTCCTTGTACTTTCTCTGCATTTGTGTCTTAGATGAAGAGAAATATGCACATACATGCACAGATGTACACCCCAAAACCAAGGTTTTCAGAAAATAATTGTATATTGCTCTTCCTTTTTTAATATACAGCGAGACAGACCTGTAATATTGATGGTTAAATTGCAGGCAAAGCCCCAGTTCATTTATACTGTTACTTAGTTGGTAAGTTAAGATAAAGCCAGCTTGACAGACAAAACCGAACCTTGTTAATTACTCCGACATGCCCAGTGGTACCTTGTTATTCACAATCTCTACCATGGAGGACACAGCCTGGCCAAACTAATGATGCATCTAATCCAGCATCCTCCTCCCGTCTGTGTCAGTGGCTAAGGCTGGCTATTCCAGACAAATCCTACAACCCCCCACAATTCATCTAATTATGTAGTACTATACAATGGGGATTTTTTTTTTCAGTGCCTCAGCTGGCAATCAGCTTATGCCCTGAAGCATCTGGATTGAAAGGAGAAAAGATAAGATAAAATAAGTTGCATTTCCAACTCCCCACCCCTTGCTTTTAACTATTGCTTTGGCTTTGCTTTTGTTATTTGCTAATGGCTCTCTCTGCTAGCTTTTCTTTTCTTTCTTTCTTTTTTTAAACTAACAAAAAAAAATATAGCCTGGAGTGCTGGAATATATTCTGGATAGTCCCCACCACTATATGCTCTTGAGTAAGTGGGTGCCCCTGTGTCCAGCTGCAGCATCAGGCTTCCTGCTCAAGAAATCAAAAGAATGTATGAAATGCAATGCTAAGATGATGACTCCCTGCCTTTAGTGAGAGCACCATTTATGAACTCATACCCCAAAGAGAGAAGACAATGAACAGAAGAAATAAAAAGGAAAAAGGAAAAGTAACAGCTGTTATTCTAGTTGCTTGGGTAGCCAGCCAGATGTTCAGACTGAGTTTGGCATTTTTATCCACCTATTGACTCTTTATCAAGGAGCTGGGATAGGCAGCTGTCGTCGTCTGATGGTGTTAAACATACTGTTGCAGGATGAAAACTATTTCAAGTAAAACTGCCTTTTGCAATTGACCGATGGTGATTTTGTCAATTATTATGGTTCATTGCACAGTCAGTCAGATGTTCAGACTGGATTTGGCATTTTTATCCACCTATTGACTCCTCCTCAAGGACGCGGGATAGGCAGATGATGTTATTTGGCCTGTTAAAGGTACCATCAAAGGATGTACTAAGCTGTTCCAGTGAAAGCGACCTTTTGCAATTGCTAATGCACTGCTGTTTCTATAGATTGTCCGTTGCAAGTGTGCTTACTATCATAGTGAATGTAAAACTGGTCTACTGTAAAGGGGAGAAATTAAGTGAAGAAATGGCTTTACAAGCTGCAAAAATGTGATCAATATTGGAGCAAGTAAAAACCTAAAGCAAGAACCGGAAAGGTGCAATAAGTGTTTTCGATGCCCGTGTACTGCCAGATTTTCAAGAAATAACTTGGTAATTGCTGAACATCTAGATTTCATTTATTTATTTATTTTATTTTTTATTATTTTATTTTTGTCAAGCATGTATTTTATGGAGACGACTTCCGGTATCCGGTGGCAACGGACGTCTGGAAGGCTTCTCCTGCCTCCAGTGTCCGAATCCGGCCGCCGCCGAGGCCCTCAGGGGCCAGGTGTTCCGAAAAGGACACCTGCCGCACGGACGGCTCGCCAGGGGTCTCCCAGCCGATATATAGGACTGGGGGGACCGATGCTGGCGCGTCCTAGGCTCGGCGGGGTTCGGAGGCCACAGGCCGCGGCCATTATTTTGGTCGTCGCCTAGGCCGCTGTGCCCAGTGACACCGGGGCTTTGGATTTATAATTGCAGCAGCCTGGTGGTGAACAGGGAACGGAGAAGAATTGAGGAATGAAGAAGGGAAGGGGATATCGGCAAAGCGTGGTGGAGTACCTGGAGTGCGGGGGTTTTCTCCCCTGCGACTGGAAGAGCGAATCACTTTGGAGAGAGGAGAACTTAAAATAACAAGATTACGGTTTTGTGGAGCTCTGGAGAGAAGAGGTGATGGAGAAATTTAGGAGGGAGGTTTGAGGCCCCCCTCCTCTGAGAACAATGGTGGCGTCCAGCTTCCGCCTTCACTATGAGAATCTTGATGACATCACTTCCCTTGACTTCCTGGTTGACTAACTGTACTCTGGACTCGTTGCTCCTGTGAGTGCCCCTGGTGGATCCGGAGGAAATTATAAGGATACTGTGCTTGCCTGAGGACTTTGAAAATTTTTTTTTTAAATGGCAAAGGTCAGAGACCAACTGCTGGAGAAATGGAGAATTTTGGAAAAGTTATCTAATATGGACAAGAAACTGGATGAAATAAGAGCAGAAATTGTGACTATCCAAAAGGATTTAAAGGATACTCAACAAGTCTCAGCAGAAAATAAGCAGAAAGTGGAAGGTCTGGAGGGTGAGATGCGGGCAGTGGAGAAAAGAGGAGGCGACAAGCAATGCTGTGCTTGGACTACAGATGGATAAAATGTCTTATTTCCTTAGGTTTCAAAATTTGGAAGAACTGGACCAAGAAGACTTGAGAGACGTTGTGACTAAACTGTTGGGAGAATTTCTTGGGAGAGGTGTTGATTTTATGAATTGGGATGTGGATCGAGTTTATAGAGTTAATTCACAATATGCACGCACGCATGCAGTTCCTAGAGAGGTTCATGTCAAATTTGTGAAAAGAGGCGAGAGATGAAATTCTTAGAAAACATAGGAGTGGGGCACTGACTTATAGGGGCAGGAGATAGCCATTCTGAGGCAGATTCCCAGACAGGTACGTGAAATGAGAAAGAAATATTACTTTTGTCAAGCAATTTGTACCAGAAGGGAGTGGGCTTCAGATGGCTGATGCCAGAGGGATTGATGATTTTCCGGGAGGGCATTACGAAAAAAATTAGTACAATTGCGGAGGCTGCGGCCTACGTGGAGGAACACAAAGCCCTCCTGGAATTAGATGACCCAGGAATTGAAGAAGGGGAGGTTATAGACCATGGGGCGGAGGCGGCTGCCGCTGTTGCGGCCCTGGAGTTGGGTCAGGCTGAACCCAGAGTTCTGAGATCCAAAACTAGGAGGTGACAAAGATATTTGGTATTGTGTTGGTTTTACTTATTCTCTTTCGTATGATATTCTGATTATTCTTGACCCTTCTTTATTGCGTATGTAAGATTGGTAAACTTAGCTACTCCGTATTACCTGCTTGCCATATGGCTGTTGTATGTGTTTAAAATTTTGAGTAAAATTCTTATCATGTATAAGAAAAATGAAAATTTACCATACCTGATATGTATTTGTATAAACCTTTTTTTGACCAATAAAAACTTTTAAGAACTTAAGCATGTATTTTATGACAGATACAAGTGTAAACATAATTATAAATACACTTAAAGGTTATGAATAAAAAAAACATTAGGACAGGGACGGTGGGCACGCTGGCGTGCTTATGCACGCCCCTTATAGACCTCTTAGGAATGGAGTGAGATCTACAGTAGACAGTCTAAGGTTAAAGTTTTGCGGATTTGGGGAAGAAACCACAGAGTCAGATAGTGCATTCCAGGCATTGACAACTCTATTACTGAAGTCATATTTTCTGCAATCTAGTTTGGATCGGTTTACCATGAGTTTGTATCTATAGTGTGCTCTTGTATTGTTTTGGCTGAGGCTGAAGTATTCATTGGCTGGTAGGACATTGTAGCAGATGATTTTACCGTATATACTCGAGTATAAGCCGAGTTTTTCAGCACGTTTTTTGTGCTGAAAATCCTTATACTAGGGTCATTACTTCAGTTATTTTTTTTTTGCCAATGTGTAAGACAGAGCATTTGTTGGTTGAGATTTGGAGTTCCCAATTGTTTGACCTTCTGACACATAGTTAAGGTCTTTGACAGAGTGAGGGTCATCTGTTAGGTCGTATACGTCCAGCTTGTATTTTGTGCTCTGATTTTTTTTTGCCAGTGTGTAAGACAGAGCAATTGTTGGTTGAGATTTGGAGTTGCCAATTGTTTGACCATTCTGACACATAGTCAAGGTCTTTGACAGAGTGAGGGTCATCTGTTAGGTCGTATCCGTCCAGCTTGTATTTTGTGTTCTGATTTTTTTTTTTTGCCAATGTGTAAGACAGAGCATTTGTTGGTTGAGATTTGGAGTTGCCAATTGTTTGACCATTCTGACACATAGCAAGGTCTTTTTGCAGAGTAATAGCATTGTCAGTGGTATTGAATAGTTTAACATAATCCACAAAGAGAACACAGTTGCTTATAATATGATCACAAAGGTCATTTATATGTATAGTGTGGGTCCTAAAATGCTGCCTTGGGGGACACCACTGTTAACAGGTGCAGAGTAGGCGTTCCCTATTTTGACTACTTGCTGCCTTTTGATAGGAATGCAGCTATCCACTTATGCAGGAATCCGGAAATGCCATAAGATTTTAGTTTTAGAAGTAGCTTGTCATGTACCACTGAATCAAAGGCTTTACAGAAGTCTATATAAATTGCATCTATTGATTTACCCTGGTCGAGTTTTGAAGTCCATATGTTTTTTAGGAGTGAAATTCTACCAGATCGGACTGGATCAGGTGAGTAGGTAGCGGAATTTGGTTCTGGTTCGCCAATCCGGTAGCAATCGCTGGCTGGCCACGCCCGTGAACCAGTCCACGGTCCGCAGTCCAGCCTTTGCAAGCTGGACACTGGAATACCGGGAAGGCAGCTCGCCACCTGCTCGTCCTTAGGTCAGGGGCCGGGGCCCATTCCCCGAGGCCCCGGAACCACCGCCTGCCCCAACCGGGTCAGGGAATGCACCATTCCCCGACTCTGGACTTTCCCCGGAGCCGCCGCCCGCTCTTCCTTCGCTCACTTGCTGCCCACTCGCCGCCTGTTCACCCTTCGCCTTTGGTCAGGGCCCAGGGATACCTCATTCCCCTGAGACTCTGGAGCCACCCCCTGCTCACCGCTTGCCTCAACCGGGTCGGGAAATGCACCATTCCCTGACACAAGACTTGCCCCGGAGCCGCCGCCCGCTCTTCCTTCGCCAAGCAGCGTATACTTACTTTCTTCCAGCAGCTGGCTGCCAGGAAAGGCAACCATCCAAAAGTTACTGGAGTCCCTCTCCTTGAATATGCCGCCATTGCTGCTTGTTCCATGCACCATCTGCGCGCACACCGTTTATTTCATTTATTTATTTATTTATTTATTTATTTATTTATTTATTTATTTATTTATTTATTTTATTTGATTTGATTTTTATACCGCCCTTCTCCCGAAGGACTCAGGGCGGTGTACAGGCATAATAAAACCGACAATACAATATACAAGTTTAAAATACGATTTAAAAACTTATTTTAAATTAGCCCAATGATTAAAATTTACCATACTAAAACCCGTTTAAAATTAATAAATTTAAACATTAAAATCCCAATTTAAGCCAGCCCTGCGATAAAAGATGAGTCTTGAGTTCGCGACGAAATGTCCGAAGGTCGGGTATTTGGCGTAAACCCAGGGAAGTTCGTTCCAGAGTGTGGGAGCCCCACAGAAGGCCCTTCCTGGGGGCCGCCAGCCGACATTGTTTGGCGGACGGCACCTGAGAAGTCCCTCTCTATGGGAGGCGGGTCGGTGGGAGGCGTGTGGTAACAGCAGGCGGTCCCGTAAGTACCCAGGTCCTAAGCCATGGAGCGATTTAAAGGTCATAACCAACACCTTAAAGTGCACCCGGCAGGCCACAGGCAGCCAGTGCCGTCTGCGCACGGGCGGTGTTACATGGGAGCTACGCGTAGCTCCTCTATAACCAGCGCAGCTGCATTCTGGATTGAAAGGAGAAAAGATAAGATAAAATAAGTTGCATTTCCAACTCCCACCCTTGCTTTTAACTATTGCTTTGGCTTTGCTTTTGTTATTTGCTAATGGCTCTCTCTGCTAGCTTTTCTTTCTTTCTTTTTTTAAACTAACAAAAAAAAAATATAGCCTGGAGTGCTGGAATATATTCTGGATAGTCCCCACCACTATATGCTCTTGAGTAAGTGGGTGCCCCTGTGTCCAGCTGCAGCATCAGGCTTCCTGCTCAAGAAATCAAAAGAATGTATGAAATGCAATGCTAAGATGATGACTCCCTGCCTTTAGTGAGAGCACCATTTATGAACTCATACCCCAAAGAGAGAAGACAATGAACAGAAGAAATAAAAAGGAAAAAGGAAAAGTAACAGCTGTTATTCTAGTTGCTTGGGTAGCCAGCCAGATGTTCAGACTGAGTTTGGCATTTTTATCCACCTATTGACTCTTTATCAAGGAGCTGGGATAGGCAGCTGTCGTCGTCTGATGGTGTTAAACATACTGTTGCAGGATGAAAACTATTTCAAGTAAAACTGCCTTTTGCAATTGACCGATGGTGATTTTGTCAATTATTATGGTTCATTGCACAGTCAGTCAGATGTTCAGACTGGATTTGGCATTTTTATCCACCTATTGACTCCTCCTCAAGGACGCAGGATAGGCAGATGATGTTATTTGGCCTGTTAAAGGTACCATCAAAGGATGTACTAAGCTGTTCCAGTGAAAGCGACCTTTTGCAATTGCTAATGCACTGCTGTTTCTATAGATTGTCCGTTGCAAGTGTGCTTACTATCATAGTGAATGTAAAACTGGTCTACTGTAAAGGGGAGAAATTAAGTGAAGAAATGGCTTTACAAGCTGCAAAAATGTGATCAATATTGGAGCAAGTAAAAACCTAAAGCAAGAACCGGAAAGGTGCAATAAGTGTTTTGGATGCCCGTGTACTGCCAGATTTTCAAGAAATAACTTGGTAATTGCTGAACATCTAGATTTCATTTATTTATTTATTTTATTTTTTATTATTTTATTTTTGTCAAGCATGTATTTTATGACAGATACAAGTGTAAACATAATTATAAATACACTTAAAGGTTATGAATAAAAAAAACATTAGGACAGGGACGGTAGGCACGCTGGCGCGCTTATGCACGCCCCTTATAGACCTCTTAGGAATGGAGTGAGATCTACAGTAGACAGTCTAAGGTTAAAGTTTTGCGGATTTGGGGAAGAAACCACAGAGTCAGATAGTGCATTCCAGGCATTGACAACTCTATTACTGAAGTCATATTTTCTGCAGTCTAGTTTGGATCGGTTTACCATGAGTTTGTATCTATTGTGTGCTCTTGTATTGTTTTGGTTGAAGCTGAAGTATTCATTGGCTGGTAGGACATTGTAGCAGATGATTTTATGTACTATGCTTAGGTCAGACTGAAGATGGCGAAGTTCTAAATTGTCTAAGCCCAAAATTTCGAGTCTGGTGGCATAAGGTATTTTGTTGTGAGCAGAGGAGTGGATACTTCTTGTGAAATATCTCTGGACTTGTTCAAATGTATTCATGTCCGATATGCAGTGTGGGTTCCAGACAGATGAGCTGTATTCAAGAATTGGTCTGGCAAAAGTTTTATATGCCCTAGTTTGCAATTCAATATTACCGGAGAAGAAACTAGATTAGGTTAACAACTCTTAATGCTTTTTTAGCAATGCTGTTACAGTGAGCTCTGACACTTAGATCATTTGAGATGTGTACTCCAAGGTCTTTGACAGAGTGAGGGTCATCTGTTAGGTCGTATCCGTCCAGCTTGTATTTTGTATTCTGATTTTTTTTGCCAATGTGTAAGACAGAACATTTGTTGGTTGAGATTTGGAGCTGCCAATTGTTTGACCATTCTAATACCTAGTCAAGGACTTTTTGTAGAGTAGTAGCATTGTCAGTGGTGTGGAATAGTTTAACATCATCTGCAAAGAGAACACAGTTGCTTATAATATGATTGCAAAGGTCATTTATATAAAGTATAAAGTGTGTGGGTCCTAAAATGCTGCCACTGTTAACAGATGCAGGGTTAGACAAGGTTCCCTATTTTGACTAGTTGCTGCCTGTTTGATAGGAATGCAGCTATCCACTTATGCAGGAATCCGGAAATGCCATAAGATTTTAGTTTTAGAAGTAGCTTGTTGGGTACTACTGAAAGGCTTTACAGAAGTCTATATAAATTGTATCTATTGATTTACCCTGGTCAAGTTTTGAAGTCCATATGTTTTTTAGGAGTGAAATTCTACCAGATCGGACTGGATCAGGCGAGTAGGTAGCGGAATTTGGTTCTGGTTCGCCAATCCGGTAGCAATCGCTGGCTGGCCATGCCCGTGAACCAGTCCACGGTCCGCAGTCCAGCCTTTGCAAGCTGGACACTGGAATACCGGGAAGGCAGCTCGCCACCTGCTCGTCCTTAGGTCAGGGGCCGGGGCCCATTCCCCGAGGCCCCGGAACCACCGCCTGCCCCAACCGGGTCAGGGAATGCACCATTCCCCGACTCTGGACTTTCCCCGGAGCCACCGCCCGCTCTTCCTTCGCTCACTTGCTGCCCACTCGCCGCCTGTTCACCCTTCGCCTTTGGTCAGGGCCCAGGGATACCTCATTCCCCTGAGACTCTGGAGCCACCCCCTGCTCACCGCTTGCCTCAACCGGGTCGGGAAATGCACCATTCCCTGACACAAGACTTGCCCCGGAGCCGCCGCCCGCTCTTCCTTCGCCAAGCAGCGTATACTTACTTTCTTCCAGCAGCTGGCTGCCAGGAAAGGCAAGCATCCAAAAGTTACTGGAGTCCCTCTCCTTGAATATGCCGCCGCCATTGCTGCTTGTTCCATGCACCATCTGCGCAAGCGCACACCGTTTATTTCATTTATTTATCAGCGGCATGTTGGGTGAATGCTTGTGCAGCCGGTGCATAGAACAAGGCAGCATATTCAAGGAGAGCAACTCCGGTAACTTTTGGAAGCTTGCCTTTCCTGGCAGCCAGCCGCTGGAAGAAAGTAAGTATATGCCGCATGATGAAGGAAGATCGGGCGGTAGCTCCGGGACAAGGCTGGTGTAGGGGAATGGTGCATTCCCCGACCCAGTTGAGGAAGCAGCGAGCAGGTGGTGACTCCGGGGCCTCAGGGAATGGGGCGTCCCTGGGCCCCGGCCCCTGACCAAAGGCGAAGGGCGAGCAGGCAGCGAGCGGGTGGTGAGTGCGTGGCAGCTCCAGAGAAAGGCCAGAGTTGGGGAATGGTGCATTCCCCGACCCCGTTGAGGCAGGTGGCGGCTCCGGGGCCTAGGTTAAGGGAGAACAGGTGGCGAGGGAAAAGGAAAAGGCAGAATAGAAATTATTTTTTTTCCCTACTGGGTTCTGTGGACGTGGCTTGGTGGCGGGGGTTGTGACTGAGTGGGCATGGCTGTGAGTGACATTGAGTTGGCCATGCCCACTCAGTCACAGGACACACCCACCCACCAAGCCACACCCACAGAACAGGTAGCAAAAAAATTCACCCCTGATGTTTTTGCAGTGTAATACTTGCAGGTTGCAGGACAATTTTTTTCTAAAGCCAAATTACTTGTTAGAGAGTAGGTTAGTCTCTAAGTAGAGGGTAATGGGTTGGTTTATGATTGATTCCATAACTTTGCAGGTGACACAACATAATAAGATTGGTCTGTAATTATCAACTAGGTTGGGGTCATCCTTTTTAGGGATGATCGTAGCTAGTGACCATAAGTTAGGTAAGAAGCTGGTTCTGAAAAATATTTTGTAGATTATGCTAAGTGGTTCTGCTATGGTGATTGAGAGCTTTTTTAGGAAGTAGGCACATAATCCATCAGGGCCAATTGATAAAGATGGTTTTAGGTTGCGTAGTGGCCTCTTCTGTGAGTAAATGGCATCTTCTGTGAGTAAATAAATAAATTTACTGCAAATGTTACACTTAGGGGGAAAAAACGGTACAAGGTATTCGGCTGCTGGTGTATTACTCCTGTGTTGATTGCCAAAATGGATTATTTGCATTCCAAAAATAACTGGAAATGCAGTAATCAGGTTGGAGCATTCTTTCATTTTGGGGTGGGGGTGGGGCTAAAGCTCAACAATTCTGGAAGGTGATTTGTTGGAGAAGAAAACAAGTCTTAATGGTTGCATTCTTTTTGCTGCAGCTGTTTTCCTGCTAAACATCAGCAAACTTTTTAACCCTATGCAATATATAGAGTTGGCTTTGGAGATGATAACAGCTCTAAGATACTTTTTGCCTTTTACTGGACATTTTACAGAATTCGTTTTCTAGAAGAATGACAGACTTAGCTGCAGCAATATGTATCTATGTGAAAAATAGCTTTATATGTTTTAAAAAATACAAGATCTAATACAGAATTTAATTTGGAAACCATTCACTGATTATAAATTGGCACAAGAACTTGCGCTGTATCCAAAATTCGAGTTTCTCTGAATATGAAATTTTAAAATATTAGATTCTGCCTGCTAGGTTAGAAAGAAACTCTTGTCACCTGTTAATTTTGAATAATGCTGATTATTATACTGGCTGTCTATTTAATTTAATGAATATTGACCTGATTCAAATAATAGTTTTGAAGTGCCAAATTGATATAAGATTATTTTATATGTGGTATTAATCTAATTCTTCTTTGAAAAATATGTCTGTGTAGGAAACAGAAAGAGAGAGCAAAACTAATGTGCTCAAGACCAGCAGCCCCCAACCTTTGGGGCATCAGCAGTGGTGGGTTTCAATTTTTTTACTACCAGTTCTGTGGGCGTGGCTTGGTGGGCGTTACAGGGGAAGGATACTTCAAAATCCCCATTCCCTCCCCATCCCGCTAACCTGCTCTGGGAAGGAATCAAGCTCCCCCCTCTTCATTTCCCCAAATAAAATATTACTCAAGAAAAGGCTCCCAGAGAAGCAAGGAAAAATCAAGCTCCAAACAAAGGAACCTGCCTGAGGCTCAGTCCATATTCCTGCCAGCTGCATAAAGGAAACTTTGTAAGAAGAAAACGGCTACCAGTGATTAGAGATAATAGAAAGTGGAAGCCGGAAGTTCGGCTCCATTTACAAGTAGGCAGAAAACTCATTCAAGACAGGATATTTCACAATGGAAATCACCCAAATCTTTTTCGAAACACAAAGCCCATGTTGCACAAACCCCAAAACATCAAAAACATAGAACCATATAAGAATCCTTCCTCTTATCCAGTTTGTTGTTCAGTTGACCCAGAAACAAACTGCTGAATATCACTTCGCTTCTGCAAGTAAAAACCTCCTTCCAGCAGCTGCTTCTTGGCTTGTCAATTTAAAGTGACGGCGTCTTGTTTTCCCCCCCTCTTCTTTGTCAGGCAATCTCCCTACTTAAAAGCAAGCCCTGATTTTTTCCTTCTAGCCAATCAGCTGGGAGGAAAAGAATAGATTGGGGGTGGGGCCAGGCAGAGGTGGTATTTACCAGTTCTCCAAACTACTCAAAATTTCCACTACCGGTTCGCAAGAACTGATTAGAACCGGCTGAAACCCACCTCTAGGCACCAGGGACTGGTTCTGTGGAGAGAGATTTTTCCACGGACCAGAGAGGGTATGGTTTCTTGTGCTGCCTGCATCCCACAGATGGGGCTTTGCTTGTTTGTGTGGACTGATTTCTGGCATGCTGCAGTCCGGTGCCAGTCCATGGACCAGAGGTTGGGGAAGCCTCCTCTAGACAGATTGCAAGATGCTTTTGGGCTGCCAGAAATGGTTCTTTACAGCTGCTCGCAGAACATACAAATTATTGCTATGAATTACAAAAAAGTTTTTCAGAAATATTAGGCCACACAAACCAGAAAGAGGCATACAAATCAAGGTTTAAATTATCCCATTTAGATAATAATTGTAATGTATTTGAATTTTAGAAGGGAAATCTGGGCGGGAAAATGCACGTTGCTGATTGGCTGATGCCTCAGCCAAATTACTATTTAAAGAGGGGTTTTTGCCTGTTGGTTTTTGCTGGGATCACAATAAACTAAAGAGCTGTTGTCACTTGTATCGTCTCCTGCCTCTTCATTGCCCGAACTTAACATTGGCGACGAAGATGGGATATTGAAGGCAGTGAGACCAGGAGAAGAGCTGAAGGAGCAACTTAGTTTCAACCCGAGCCAGTAGCAAGAGTGGATACATAGCGATGTCTAGCTATACGCCACCAGCGCCATTCGACCCAGCCAAGGAGAAATGGGGGTCGTACATGGCTCGCTTTGAGTGTTTCCTCGAAGCTAACGAACTGCAAGGAGTATTGGATAATCGGAAGCGCGCTTACTTCCTGAGCCACTGTGGGCCAGAAGTCTTCGATACCGCTGAATCGCTGTCGGAACCAACGCCGGTACAGTCGGTGTCATGGCAAATGCTACAGACGACGCTACGAGCACACTACGGGCTGGTGCCGTCGAAGTTTGTTCAACGGTTCGAGTTGAGGCAAAGAGTTCAGCGAGAGGGCGAATTGATAAGCGTGTACATGGCCACATTAAGGAAAGCCGCAACCCACTGTGAGTATAGAGACTTGGAGGACACTTTATTAGAACAACTCATTTGTGGGGTCAGGGACATCTGACTACAGAGGCGGCTGCTGTCGAAAAGCAACCTAACCCTGGCGATAGCCCTGGATGAGGCCAGGGCACACGAGATGTCCACCAAAGTGGCGGAAACCTTACAAAAGCCGAACACACCAAATGCCACGGCGAAAGCAACGCCAGTCCACAGCGAAGAGGTCCAGGCTGAATTGGACGGTGAAGAAGAAGAAGAGGTTTTCCACACCGGGAGGCCAGAGAGAGGCGACCGGGACGAGTGCGTGAGTTGCGGAGGCCAACACCAACGACAGAATTGCAGGTTCAAAGATGCAATTTGTCGGCGGTGTGAAAAGAAAAGACACATAGCTCAGGCCTGTCAAGCCTCCCAACCTTCCCGCCAAAAATTCAAACCGGCCAATCAACAAGGCGCCGGATCCGCGAAGCGGCCAGGGATTGGTCAGTTCAAAAAAGGCGCAAAGTTGAATCAGACCACTGTGCGAGTGGGCCACGCATCGACACGGCTAGAAAAGAAAATATTCACCAAGACATACATCGAAGGAGTGCAGTGTAAAATGGAGGTGGATACCGGCTCATCAATCACGATTATGTCTTGGGACACAATCGCAAGGGACCTGCCAGAAGTTGTGAAACGCCAGCTGCAACCCCAAAAGCTGAGAGTGCAAGACTACCAGGGGAACCGAATCCCTGTTCGAGGAGTCACGTCCATCAGAGTGAAATATGGACAATTCAAGAAAACCCTGCCAATCACCATCGTAGATGGAAACCTGCCCAGCTTGCTGGGTCTGGACTGGTTCCGAGCCTTGGGCATGGGAATAACCGGGGTTCACAGAAGCGGCGTCAACCTGAAGGACGAATTGTTGAGAGAATTTGAGGATGTTTTCCAAGACAGCCTGGGCAAGTACGTGGGGACCCCCATTTCATTCAATTTGGACCCCCAGGTGGCTCCCATTAGATTAAAAGCTAGGAGGGTCCCGTTCACCCTCAAACCCAAGATTGACAGGGAACTAGACAAACTAGTAAGCCAGGGAATACTAGTCCCCGTCGACCATGCAAAATGGGAGACACCAATAGTGACCCCAGTCAAACCGGACGGATCAGTCCGTATTTGCGCTGACTATAAGGCAACGCTTAACAAAGCACTGCAAAAGAGTGCTTACCCCGTTCCCGTAGTGCAACATTTGTTGCACTCGTTAGGGCAGGGACAGGTTTTTGCCAAACTCAACCTGGCTCAAGCCTACCAACAATTACCTGTTGACAATGAAACGGCAGAAGCGCAGACGATTGTCACGCACCGGGGCGCTTTTAAATGCACTCGACTTCAGTTCGGAGTTAGTGTAGCCCCCGGGTTATTCCAAAACTAGCTAGCTTGGTGTCATCTGCAAATTTGATGAGTTGCCCATCTATCCCCTTGTCCAAGTCATTGATGAAGATGTTGAAGAATACTGGGCCTAAAACAGAGCCTTGGGGTACTTTAAACAATAATTTAAACAAGATAATTTAAACAAGCAGCTAAAGACAATTAGCACCATTCCAAAAACAGCCTAACACAGAATCCAGGTTAGACATGACTGCCTCTTCCTACATACGTAGGAATTTTCCTCTGCTCCAATTGATCTGGACTTCTTCCGAGTTTCCTGGAGATTGCAGCCGCTTATCGGGGGCTGGAGGGGAGGGAGATAGAACAGCTTTGGGTTTTTTTTGTCTCCATCCAGCAAATTGTGTCTTAATTTTAAAAGAAATCTAATTTTTCTTCAGCAGGTGTGGGTAGAGACCTGAGTATGTGACCATGTTTATGAGATAGAAAGATGATCTCTCACACTTGAAGATGTAGATTATGTATCCAAAGTAAAGAAAACTGTATTCTGTGTCTGAACTTGGGCTATGAATACAAATAAACTTTGTATTCTCTGCTGCATATGATATTTGAAATTATAGTACATAATTCAAACAATGGTTTATGCATGTTTTGAACCTATCTGTTCATTGGGATGTCATATGTTGTTAGCATGCATTTCTACCTTTATTTTAGTTTAACAAACAAGAGGCTGATGGAAATCCTTATTTTCTTGTTCGGAGTAGCATCCATTAAAAATTCCTCTAATTTTATAAATAAATTTGCAAGCTGCCTGCATAGGACTTGTTACTTACCTTTTAGAATCTTCTAGGACTGCTGGTTCAAGACGATTCCATACATTTATTGATGAAATTAAGATGACATTTCAAGTTTGAAGCTCAGGGATTTGCTCTCTTTCAACTTGGAATGGACCATAGGATCTAGCAAATGCTACTCTCCTAGGAAAACCACATTTAAGTCCTTAAAATATAAGAAAATGTTAATCATTTAATCTTTCTGCTTCTCTTTCCCAACCACACTTCAATAGAAGTTACTCTTTGAAGTAAAATATATTCCTTCTTATTAAATGCCCCCTCTAGTCATTGTTCAAGACAGTGCTATTGATGACATTTTAATTCTGTACCATGCTTGAATATGTAGCAGGATTTTTTTTTTTGTACATACTTAAAATGCATAAAAAGGAAGAAATTATGAGACGGGAGAAATTGACAGCAGTAACTCTGCATAGAAAGTCTTGCAGGTGAAGTTAAAATATGAAGAAAAAATATTGCTAAGGAAACATAGTTTTAGACTATTTAAAGATCACCTGAGTTTTTCCTTACTATGTTTGTAGTGAAGTATGTACAAAGTCATAATATTCATTTCATGCACTGTTCTGGCAGTTCAGAAACAGCTTGCTTTACTGGTTCAGGCTTCAAATTTTAATTCTGATTTCAAATTTCGGATATTTTTTCTTCAGAAAAAGTCAAGGAAATCAACCAATGACTATTCCACACCTATAACCCCATTTAATTTGAATTTGGTAATATTGGAAAGATTAATAATGAAGCCTCTACAAAGATAAATTGGTGTGACTTTCAGACAGATTAGTTAAGGAACATTTCATATTTTTTATTTTTTAAAAAGAAAATTGTTGATAGCTTCACATTTTGACATGATTGGACCCTTATGAGATCAAGTTGCATTTCAGTACGCTGAAAAACTACATATGTCTTTCCAGGAGAAATACGTTTATCCTGTTGCTTAGTGAGCAATTATCAGATCAATGACGCACAGAGTGACCCTTCTTTTTAAAAATCTGCCAATTTTTTTTAAAGTAGTGATCTTTTGTGGAAAGAAGATCCCTGGTCTCTTCTTTTGTGGCATTTTTTTTATGAAGACAACAAACTTCCCAATGGTGTATACTGTACATACCTAGATACCCATCACCTTATTCCTTTTGGGGGTGAGTATAAACAGTCCTCAACTTACAATCATTTGTTTAATGGCTGTTTGAAGATACAATGGCACTGAAAAAAAGTGACTTATGACCTGTTTTCACACTTACCACCATTGTAGCATCTCAAAGGTCACGTGATCAAAATTTATGCGTGCATTTATGACAGTTTTACTGTTATGTCATCTCCATTTGTAACCTTCCTAGCTGGCTTCTCTCAAGCAAAGTCAATGGGGGAAGCCACATTAATCACATGATTCATTTAACAGCCATGGCAGAAAAGGTCATAAAATTGGGTTAAAAACTCACTTTAACAACTGCCTTGCTTAGCAGCAGAAATTTTGGCCTCAATTGTGGTTAAAAGTCCAAGACTACCTGTAATACACACAGCATCAAAAAGGAGTGAGAACTGGTAAGCAGAAGAAATAAGGACATAAGCAGAAAGAAAAATAAATCATATTAAATCTGCTTTTCATTAATACAGGTAGTCCTCAACTTACAACGGTTCATTTAGTGACAGTTCCAAGTTTCAATGGCAGTGAAAAAAGTGACTTATGATCATGTTTCACACTTACGACCATTGCGCCATCTCCACAATCGCATGATCAAAATTCAGATCTTGGCAACTGGCATGTATTTATGACGGGTGCAGTGCCCTGGGATCATGTGATTCCATTTTGCGACCTTCTGACACACAAAGTCACTGTGGAAGCCAGATTCACTTAACAACTGTGTTACTAATTTAATACCTACAGTGATTCACTTAGCAACTATGTTAAGCAGGGTCGTAAAATGGGGCAAACCTCACCGAAGAAATGTCTCACTTAGCAACAGAAATGTTGGGCTCAAAATTCTCAATGCCTCACAATCCATTTGCCTTCGTTCATTCTGACTTTGCCCATGCGCTTCATACATAACCTTTTGTTCTTTAACTTTAAACTTCACCACTCTCACTTTCTGGGGATATCAGCTACATCCAACCAAAACGTTTATGATTTTTGTTTCCCTTTCTTTGATCCATTCTCTCTTCCATCCTATACTTGCTTGATGTTGGATTCCTATTCAGGCTCTCTGCATGTGTTTTTCATACTTTTATATTCAGTCCACGTGAATTCACTGTGTATACTTACACATTGGTTCAAAATGCAAAACTGGTTCAGATGAAAATGCAGATGAGACCAATTCCTCACGTTTGTATTGATGTGGCCCTGAAAAATATTTGTTTCAATGTTCTTTCCTCATGGATTGTGATCCCAGAGTCCTGGATAAAATGACTGTGATTAGAAGCTGGAACTGTAGATCAAAAAATTGCCCCATCACATTCACTCTGCCACTATATTGCCAGACATGTTTTTCAGCACTCATCATCTAGATAATATTAAAGTGCTGGCAAAGTATCTCCCATCTCAAAAGTGGAAAAGAGAGGAAGAGGGAGAGATACCTTACTTATTTTCTTTGTATTTCTCCTTGGCTTCAGACTAGCTAACAGCACTCCTACTTGCTTACATAACTGTGGATTAAATAATACTTTTGACAGAGGCGCGAGACCGTGTTCTAAAAGGGTAGCTTTTAATGCACACGTGAACCAAGTCAGCTTTTATGTGAGAGCTTTTTTAAACAAAACAAAAAAAAACAGTGAAACCAACAAATAATGGACATTAAGAATAATAAAATGAGAATAAAACAAAACTGAACAATATGAAAGTAGCCTTATTAATTCAGAATAATGGTTCCCTTCACTGAGAATGCTGTTTTCCTTTTTTGCCCAATAATCAGTGTTAACAGAGGTGATATATATACCGCTGCACAAAATAATAATGGAATATTCTTTGATGGTCCCATTTTCAATTTTTGGCAATTTAAGGGCAAATTTTACTCAGGAACATGCTTCACTGCATGATTTCAGTAACTAGTGTGATTGCTTGTCTGAATGAGGCTCTCTTTATCATGTGGAGAGATTTATTTATTTATTTATGTCATAATTGGACATAATACAATTCAGTGGAATTTGGTTGTACTTTCTGTACAACCTCACTTGCCAGCTATCTCCTTGGTGAGGTAATCCAGCATTCTAATACTACACCATTTAAAAGAACCACAGTTTTTTATTTTCATTTATTTATTTTTCAAATTTATATACCGCCCTATCTCCCTAAGGACTTAGGGCGGTTCACAGGCAGTTAAAATACATATAAATACAGATTAAAAAACAACAATTAAAAAACTTATTCTATTGCCCAAATTTAAAATAGTATAAATAATAAAAACCCCTTAAAACCCATAACTTTAAAATCTAATCCAGTTGTTATATTTCCTTGACAGTGATGTCCATTAAGTGAAGATTATGTTTTCCTGCATGTGGTCTCCTGACCCTTACACAGGTAAGAGCTAAAAATCAATAAAATATAGATATTGAACTAAAGCAAATCTAAAGGAAAAGCTATACATCTTTACAAACATTAGTTTTAACCTTTTTTATAAAAAAAAAACTACCAGTATTCAATAATGAATACAGTATTCAATAATGATTAAAGTCAAATATGAATCTTATCATATTCAGTCTGAGATATACATTATAACATGTATTAGATCCTTAACTGTGTTTAAGGTGACATTTGTCAGTCTCCTATAGTAAAAATGTTATTTAGAAACTAGACATCTTGGAAAGGCTAGGCAAAAAGTAGAATTCTTTCAAATATATATATTGAGAAGAAGGACATAATGCACTGAAGATGATACTAAGTTTTGTTCCACTGACAAAAAAGCTGAAACTATTCTATACTGAGTATGTCTGTTGATATGCTTTTGTTTCTGAATATACGTGAATCATCCATAAACACAAATGAATGAAGGAATATAGAATAGAATAGAATAGAATAGAATAGAATAGAATAGAATTGAATTGAATTTTTATTGACCAAATGTGATTGGACACACAAGGAATTTGTCTTGGTGCATATGCTCTCAGTGTACATAAAAGAAAAGATACGTTCAAGAATTCTAAGGTACAACACTTAATAATAGTCATAGGGTACAAATAAGCAATCAGGAACCAATCAATATCAGTATAAATTGTAAGAATACAAGCAACAAAATTACAGTTATACAGTCATAAGTGGGAGGAGATGGGTGATGGGAATGATGAGAAGATTAATGCAGACTTAGTAACTAGTTTGACAGTGTTGAGGGAATTATTTGCTTAGCAGAGTGATGGCCTGCGGGGAAAAAACTTGACATCATGATATGATAGTCCAATATTGCTCAGTCTCTGTGGGCATTTTAATTTCATTTCAATTCCAATTTAATATTTATTTATTATTTTAATTTCAAGGTTTCCTAATTTCTCAATGACTCTGGCTTACAAATAAGAAATTAAAAGAACACTAAAATGTTTCAAGAAAAATAAAGTAACTGACCACGGAGACCAAACAGCAAAAAATGACAAATGATTATCCTACTAATGCCCTAACCCAAGACCTGAGACTCCTAACCAAGTTTTCAGAAGACTGTCAAAAGACAAAAAAAGGTGATAGCCGGTCATTAGGTAAGTTATTTTAATCTTTTGTTTTTATTTATTTTTTCGTAATCTGTTTGGGTTATGTAATCTTTTTCTTTTTTTCTCTTTATCTTTTGCCATTTTTTCCTTAAACGAACATACCAGATTTTAATTATGCATTTTTGAATGTATTTAGGAGTTTGGTCAATGTTGGGGTGTAATTTGTATTTTGAAAAAAATATATATTATACACACACACACACACACACACACACACACACTAGTCCTTAAATGTTTAGGTTTGTTTTTTATCTAATTGTTCTTTTCAAATGTTAATGAAGGGTTTTTACAATGCCATAATTATGCATTTGCTTGGAGTGTAGAGCTGGGTTTTGTTTTTAAAACAAAAGGACTGATTTCTAATAAATCAAGCAATTTGGAATTGGCCTTTTAAATATAACATTTCTACTTCATATTGGAGAAAGTTAAAAGCAGTGACTTCGAGTCTAACTCCCTAATAGCAAATGGATGGAGTACAAATATGAATAGGACAGTCCACATAACTATGATTGTGGAACGATCATTTGGAGATATCAATAGAAGAATATAAAGCTATGATAGAATACAGTATAGACTCCTTGTGATTTATTACAAGGGTGGGGAAACTTCCAGAAGATCTGACAGGTAGATATTATCTTCAGAAACTGTGAGAAAATGTTGGAAGTAAAACAGATTTGACTTGCAAATATATCTCATATAACATCTGTTTTTACTGTGTGGGAAAGACACCTTAAATCAGGGGCATCCAACCATGGAAACTTTAAGACCTGTGGATTTCAATTAACAGAATTCTGGATGTTGGAGTTTTAAGTCTAAAAGTTGCCATCTCTGCCCTAGATGAACTATTGTAGATGACAGCAATTAATATTTTTTTACTTCTCCTGCTCCTCACACTCATCTGCAAAACACAAAACAAGAAATCAGCTGCAATAGGCTGTTCAACATTATACACAGATACCCGCAATATGTATAAAACTCACTCAGCAATTTTTCTGTTAGAAAAGCATTATGAGATTTATCAGATCGGCAGATCTCCTCAACATATTCGTGGTTACCTATGGGTTTCATTTTGATGTCCTACCTCAATTAAGTCTAGTGCCATTTGTTCTGCGGTTGTTTTTTTTTTCCCTTAGTATTATTTTATATTGCTTTGCATCGAAGGGCAATCTGGTGTTTATTCATCTGCCATTTTGTGATTCTCAGCATTTATCACATTGCATTGGCCAGGTATTTCATTCATGACCCAGAGTAACAATCTGCTTAGTAGGACCAGGGGACATTTAAAATTTCTCGGCTTCATATAGGCCACAGTCTCTTATGAGCAGAACAATCAAAAGTCATTTGCCTGGAGGACGTGAGGTTTGTCCGACTTGGCGGTTCATTTTCAGTCATGGCCGACTTGGGCCAAGAAGAAGGCCAAAAGAATTCCACGCTACAGTTGACTCTAATCCGTAAAATGCTTTCCCCTTGTCCTTTTGCAGCTCCATCATTAAAGGACAAAACCCCACTGCTGAGAGCCACGATTGCACAAAGTATCATTTTGCTGATCTGAAATGAGACTCTAACTGCAACATACTCTCAGTTTAATAACTGCTGTTGCACAAAACACTATTTCATTTTTCCCAATTAACCCTCCAAGAAAATGGTGAATATTCAGCATAATTATTTCTAAGCCAGCAAAACACTCCTTCCGTAGCTAGAGCTAATGGAACAGAGTGGCTAACTATTCCGAACAATAAGTCACAAAACTGGTTCCCAGGGAGATGCAGAACACCTTGAAATTCTAACTAGCAGACGAATTGCGGAGCGAATGTTTTAAATACACACGGCTAGGAAGTAACTGAAAAACATCCCAGTCCCTCCTAATTGTATTAATTCTACTTTAAGTTGTTTCTAATGGCTGAACTTAGAGGCAGAGTGAGAAACCTCAGAAAACTGGTGAGGTTTGATGGCAGAATAATTATATATTTCAGACGCTGATAGTGACGATGTTTGATTAGACATTAGAGGAGAAAAATACTGCTGCTTTTATATTCCACCCAACTTCAATTTCAAACCTTTATTGTCAATACACAACATGTGTACAATGAGATTGGCTGAGCCTCCCTTAGTGCACCCCCCCACAACACAATACACCTCAATAACTCACAGTGAAAGAAAGAAAGAAAATCCCTAACCCACTAAATCATACTAATAAACTCACAATCCTCTATAGCAAGGGTCTCCAATCTTGGCAACTTTAAGACTTGTGGACTTCAACTTCCAGCTTTGCTGGCTGAGGGACTCTGGGAGTTGAAGTCCACAAGTCTTAAAGGGACCAAGATTGGAGACCCCTGTCTTAAGGTTATTCCCACCCACCATTACATTTGATTTTACCCACAGGGTTTAGCAAATATCCCCCGGCTTCATTTCTGCATGTTGTTCCAGCAAGAAATGTGAGTCCAAAGTGATCTTTAAGGCACAGACCAGTTCCTTCAACGGGAATGTAACCACATCAAAAGCTACCACTTGATCTTATATTCCTAGATGTTTAATAATGGGGAGTAATTCCATTTCAGGATTATTTGAGCATTAATCTATCAATCCAGGTTCTTAATTTTACATGCACCAGCTTGCACCTTCTGCAGCATCTCTATTTTGGCCAAGAATGATGATGTATAACATAGTGTCATTGGCATATTGAAGCCTTTTGCTGTGAATAGTTGGATAACCTCTCCCAGCAGTTTCTTAAAGCTGTTTAATAAGGATACAACTGAGTTTTGTGGTATCCCATGTTCAGCAGTTGTCAAAGAAATCAATATGGCACCCCTGATGGGGCAATCAAAACTCTGCCAGATTTTTACATACCACCCATAATAAAACAGGCAAAGTATTGATTAGATTAGCAAAAGTCCCTGGATTGTTTTAGTTCATTCTATACATGTACACCCCTGAATCATAGTCGTTATATTTCCCTTTCAACTCTTTCTGTTAGTTAGTTGTGAATAGAAATAAGACGTACTTTATTTTCTTTAGTTGCGCTATTTTTATTTGGCACTGGTATCAATGACTATAAATTCTACTTCTACAACACAGTTCTTGGTGTTTATCCAGACTAACTTTAAATAACAGAAGAGTGCAACCCATTTTCTCCAACTGTGCCTTGAAAAGCCCACAAGTTCTGGAGCAGCCTGATCTCATGCTGAAATTAAAGCTGCATAATTTGTAGTTGTGGGAAATGCTCAACTAATAAATCAACACCCTTTCAGGGTGACTTTAGCAAATTTATCTTTGATTTATGAACTTAGTTTGCATGTTAAACCAACTGAAACATCAACTTCAATTGGTTTGATTAGTTCAGTTAGTTCATTTAAGACCAAGCCGATCTATATTTGTGTTTGACTAGGTTGCCTAAAATCATCATAACTTAAAATTACAAAGGTGAAGCAGGACTCTTCCTGTCTTTCAATGAACCAAAATTTTAATGAGATATTAAAAAGATAGAAGCAGATTTTTCAAGGGGAATAGTCAACATCTACCAACTTTCATGGACTTTACATTACAACTGTACCTTGAAAGGAAGCATACTGTTTATTGGTAGGTTTGTCATAATGTTATATAGAATTAGTTTTTTTAAAAAAAATCCTTCCATATAAAATGTGAAGTGTTTTCTACCTGCTCCATGGTAATAAGACTGAGTTTCAAACACACTCTTAGGTCTAAACACACAACAAGAAAAATCCAGCCAACAATGAATGCAGTTACTTCCTTTCCATTTCATTAGAGACTCCATTAAGATTCAGGCATTCATCATAATCTTCTTTTTGAGATTATCTAGTTGCTACTATAGCCCTACTGTAATTTACTAGCCCATCTCTAATTTTTTCTACTTTTCTACTTTTTCTACTAATTACTAATCTTCAATAGTACGTATTTTTGGAACAAATCATATGTTTTGAAAATCTCTAGATATACCACCAGGTTCTGTAGAAAAATACAGAAAATGGGTATTACTCACTTATGGTAGTTTACATCTTGGTTTTCAACACAAATTTGCTCCAAATGAGAAGTTGTGAAAACTCTCACAATATAAAACATACCACTGAACTGTATTTTTTGTTCATGTGAATTGTGTCTATAATTACAACATATTTGCAATTGGCAAGAGAACGCTGATTTTAGTTGTCAGGGGAAAGTTACAACACTCAGTAAGGCTCCTATTGCCAAATAGAATTTTATATTTCGTTCACACAAATGCAGCTTGATAAAAAAACAGTGTGCAATACTTGTTAATTCCAAATAATACATAATAACAATTGTTCTCTCCCTAAGTCATGTGTTTTTCAAACAATTTAGCCTATGGACAAGGTATATAATAGTTACGAATGCTGTCATTTTGAATGTATTCCCTTACTTAGCTGTAGCTATCTTACAGTTTAAATACGGTCCAAACATAGTTGATTCCTAAAACATTTTAAATATGCTAAAACAGCAAAACCCAAAACAAAAAGTAGAATGAGTGTGGCAGGGGAGTTAGGTATGAAAAGACCAGTGCGTGAAAGGTGGAACTCAGCAGCAGTATATAAAAGAAAATGTTATCAGCAGTAGCATCAGCAATTAAGAGATGCTGATCATATATTCCAAGTCTGTTAAGTTGTGCAGAACTGGGCTACTTAGTGTTTACCATAGTCTTTAGAAGCATCAGTGTTGATCCCTCCAATTGCCCAGTATATAGGTTAAGGCTGATTTTACAACAATTCTAGAATGGAAGTAGAGACCTCAAGAGAAAAAATGACGGGACATTGGTTATAATATTTTTTAAAAACAAGAATCTCAGGATTGCTTTGGAACAGCCCAACTCACCTATCAGCATTATTGTTGTGAGAAAAATAGGACAAAGACAGTACATCGAGTATGTTCATCACCTTAAGTTATTTGTAAAAATAATACAAGTGGGACACAAATAAATAAACTATAAAAGGCATTTGAGGAGATGGGAAAAAAACCACACGTTCTCCAACTTTTTTCTGTTTCATTCTTCTTGATCATCTCTTGAAACTGGGCATCCAAAACACTCATAAAAGTTTTGTTTGTGAGTTCACGGCTGTAACATTAACTTTTCTAGCCTCTCCCTGTGGATTTTCTTGTGTTTTGAAACTATCTCAGCAACCTGGTTGCCTTGAAACACCTCCCAGACACAATGAATGTAAACTGGAAACAAGTAATAAAGTAAATATCTAGAGCAGAAAGAGTGTACCAAGCAACTCCTAAAGTTTGCTACTTAGCATTGGAAAATAAGGCTGTGCATGCTTTCCAAAGAATTCAAGAGACAGGCTTTTGAATATGTGGACATTTGAACATAGAGCCTCTTTAAAGCAGCCATATCATTTTACAGGTTTCAGATGACTCTTAAACATACACAGTTTATTTCCTAATATATGTCAGACTTGTATAACTATCTGGCATTAATGCATGCAGCCATGTTAATGACAAAATGTTATCTTTGACATACACGTATAAGAGGCACTGGAATATAAGACACACCTTAGTTTTTGGGGAGGAAAATAGGAAAAAAAAATTCTGCCTACCAGGTATTCATCTGGCTAGTCCTTAGCCTGGTCAGCTTCAGCACATTAGTTTGCTCCTGATTTTGAGGTTGGGGCTGGTTAGGGCAAAAAAAACAGCTTCTAAAGCACAGCTGATCGTCAAAGGGAACAGCAATTAGAAAAGCAGGCAAAGCACGGAAGATCGCTTCCCTTGCGTTGGGGCTGAAAAACAGCTTCAAAAGCACAGCTGATTCTTGGAGGGAGCTCCAGTGACTAAAGCATGCAAAGCACGGAAGGGGTAAGAGAAGGCAGGAGTTGTTCCTGCCATTTTGGGCACTTGTGGGGTTACATTTGGAGTATAAGATTCACCCTAATTTTCAGCCTCTTTTAGGAGGGAAAAAAGTGTGTCTTATACTCCTAAAAATACGGTATTTATTATTATGATCTATTTATTAAATTTGCTTTCTCCGCATCTCTCTGCGAGGCAACTCACATATTGCCATGATACAGTGATAATACATGGGCACCACGTACTTATGAGAATGGTCATATATGGAAGATAGAGGATGAGAGAGACCTATTCAAAGCAGACCAAAATGCAGGAAGATTTGTTTAGGAAAAATACAGACTGTATGAGTAAGTAGAGCTTTTAGTTCAGAAAATGAACGGTACAAGTCATAAAAAGTGATTTACTTGTTGCTAGGTTCCTGAGTTGCTGGAAGTAGTAGAACTAATAGTTCTAGTAATGCCTATGGCTGTCTGTGTGACAGACTTAAAGAATAACATCAACGATACAACTGTTTTAAGGACATGCATTAAAATACAGCTGTTTAAAAGAACTGACCCCTTAAAGCAACAGCATCTGTTTTCAGATGCTGAGGAAACCTGAACCTAACAAACAACTCACAACTTTAACTGCTTTAAAGAAGTCCTACATTCACTATCCCACATAATCTAAAGTACCTTTACTGAATCGTTTCTACGCAAGCAAAGCCCTATAGAAAACAAGAAAACTGCCAACTATCTTTTTTGATTTGGACGGACATAAACCTAATAAACAAATTGGATGATATTGCCTATGTAAGCTGAAATATGTTGTTCTTTTTGTAAAATGATCAGGATTTGAAGGTCACACAGTATGAAATCAGGTCTAAATGGGTGGTGAAAGCATCTTTTCTTTACTCAAGAAATTCCATTGCAAAATAATGGGCCCAGCAGGAGAGAAAAGGGAAAGTATGTACATTAAAACAACCTATTGTTTTCCTTATATTCTCATTTAATTTCTTTACTCTTTCCCTGCCTAGACTTTTGAAAGGCAGTTCTAAGTATTGGGCTATTCTTAATATTTATGCAGTTTAAAGTAAATTCTTATTTTACTTAGTGTCAATATACTGAGTTCTTCTGTTTGAACTCGATATTGACTTAACATGACAGAAAGAGAATAAATTCTGTAAAATGACTGTAATGAACTGAAAAGCAACCAAAATGGAAGGAAACAGGCATGCATCATCATTTATCATGCATGCACTGAAAATATGAAGATACGAAATAGACTGCACAAAGCCATAAACACTTGCAGATGTCTTAATCTATAATATTTTGCCATAGACATTCTAAGCACAAAAAAAAAAAGATTCTGTTACTTTCTATTTTGGCGGGCTTCACCAGGTTCACCATCTTTGCCACAAATAAAGGGCATCTGGCCAAACTTTTCTTTGGTTTTATGCCATCAGCAAACTTGTAGCTCTTTTAACAATTGGCTATCTATTTCCCTCTTTGGCTAAAACAATCCAGAGCCTATCCTTCAATCTGCTTTTGGCACAGTTACAGGAATACAGATAGACCTCGACCAGTAGTGGGTTCATCTTACGTTCATTACTGATTCAGAACCAGGAGCTTGCATGTGTGCATGCTTGCTTCACTTGTGTGTGGCGCTTCTGCGCTTCTGCTCATGCGCAGAGCATCCGTGATGATATCTGGGTGGGTGGGTGGAGTCTCCCGCCACTGCCACGACCGCTTCACCCAAACTGGGGCAAACCGGTAGAAACCCACCACTGACCTCGACTTACAACTACAGATAGGGACCACAATTTCCATCGTTAAGTAAAACAGTTGTTAAATGAATTGTGCCCATTTTTACAATCTTTTTTTTTTTTGCCATCAAATCACTGAAATTAAGTGAATCTCATCGTTGTTAAACAAATTCAGCTTTCGCCATTAACTTTTCTTGTTAGAATTGTCTTTGTCACTGGCTGACAGGCTAATGCCAGCAATCTGAATGAACTACACTCTGAGTGGTTTTTGAAATTAGGCCAAAGGTGTCACCCAACCTTGCTTTACATCTACATCAATGGCAAATAAACAAGGTCTAACAGATCTGGAAAAGCTCACTGATTGTGAACCTTTTGATTTGAGGACACAAGCATCAGTGTTTGGGTGCCTTTTCACAAACGATTAGCATTTGACATTGAGCAGCGACTACGAAAGTCAAGTGGGAAGGGGACAGTGAATTAATTAATATGCAATTAGTGCTCCATTATTTGCATGGTTGGATGCAAACCTCCGGTCTTGAAACATCATGTTGCCAATAATTGCTCCCACTTTCATTTCACTTTCTTTTATGTAGAGGTAGTCCTCAATTTACAACCATTCGTTTAGTGATCGTTCAATGGCACTGAAAAAAAGTGGCTTATGACTGTTTTTCACACTTAGGACTGTTGCAGCATCTCCATGGTCACATGATCAAAATTTGGATGCCGTTTTATGATGGCTGCAGTGTCCCGGGGTCATGTGATCACTTTTTGGCAACCTGCTGACAAGCAAAGTCAATGGGGAAGCCAGATTCACTTAACAACTGTGTTACTAACGTAACAATTGTGCAGTGATTCACTTAACGACTATGGCAAGAAAGATCGTAAAATGGGAAAAAACTGATTTAACAATTATCTTGCTTAGCAATGGAAATTTTGGGCTCAATTGTGGTTTACGATGGTATAGGGTGAGGTTCATTCTCCAAGCTTGTCAGTTGGTTCCAAAAGTTTTGTTATCAGGCTAGGTAACATCTTCAATGGAGTTTAGGGGATGTCAGTGTCAGCGTCCCATCATAAGACCCTCACCTGACAAGATCTCTCCATTACAAGATCAACTGACCACACAAAACCCTTATAAACAGAAGAATGCTGACACTAACATCCCCTAAACACCACTGAAGATGTTACCTAGTGTGGTAACGAAACGTTTGGAAACCACCCCACAAGCTTGGAGAACGAACCTCCACCCTCATCAATTGTGGTTGTGAATTGAGGATTATATGTTTATAATCCTACAAAAACACATTTTAAAATTGTAAGCCACCCAGAGTCACTTGGTTGAGTACGGAGCCGGAGTCGGAGTTTGTTTTCCGGCAGCGAACGGCGGCGGCCATGTTGGGGGGGGTTGAACAGCGGCTGGAAGTCCTCGGCTACGATGCCGTTTAGCCGCTCGCCCAGCTGCTTGTCTTCGGGCCCCGGTCTTGTCACCCTCTCGGCCACCGAGAGCGAGGTCTTTGGGCCTCATTGAACTCTCGGCTGCCGAGCACGGAACCGGAGTTTGCCCTTAGGCAGCGAACGGCGGCGGCCATGTTGGGGGGGGTCTGCGGAGACGCCCGGCATGAATCAGCAGCTTTCGGGCCGTTGTGGCCACAGATACCAATTGGACATCAACAAAGGACACTAACAATGGCTGAGGCGCCCGAACACCGACGGAGGATGTTAATGGTGGTATGCTGGACACCGGGTGTTCGGGTTGCTATTAAGTTTTGGTGCTGGGACGGGACTCGGATGGGCATGAACAGCGCCCCCTCCCCCCCTCCCCCCCTTCATGGTCATGGACTGGAACATCGCTTTCTCCCCTACTCTGACTTTTGTTATGGCCTGCCAACATACCGCAACCGTCATCAGCGGTTCACCTCTCTTTGAGCTATTTTTTCCATCAGCGACGGAGAGGTGGTTGGCCTGGACAATTTTTACAGCAGCAGAGCGGCATGTGGGGCCATATTGGGTCCAGAGGATAATCTGCCGACTTAGGGGTGGAGGCATGGACGGCGTACATCTTGACGGCTAAGGACGGACATTTTGCCACGACTTTTGGGACTATCTCTCCATGAGATATTCATTTGCCAAACTACTACGACTGCGAGGTTCCCCCGCCTCGCAGGAATGGCCCTCCAAGCTATCGAGGGCTTACCTTAACGAAGGGTCTTGGGACCCAGAGAGGTGGCATGCGGCTAAGAAGAATTTGTGGGGTTTTTTAAATAGTTTTTTAAATAAGGGTTTTTTAAGGGGGGGGAGGGATTTGACGGGTGGGGGGGAGGACCCGTCGGGGAGGGATCCAGCCCCTGTGCTAGTTCGCGACATTACGCCATCTTGTCTGAAGGCAGGGGAGGGCGTTCCAGGTTTAGAGGGCTGTTCGATCTGTACGGTAAGTGGGAGAGGCAGATATGGCGGGGGGGAGGGGCCGTATCGAGTTATGGGGGCACGTGCTCGATGTCTGAGAGCGATCACGTGCTCCGGCCCCTCAGTCCCTACCCGTTCCTCGGGTGGCCATGATCCTCAGAGCTTGGACCTTCGGCTGATGTTATGTAATGCCCGGTCCGTGGTTAATAAGGCTCCCCTGATTTGTGACCTTATTCAGGGGGGGTCCACGGACCTCATGGGCATTACGGAGACCTGGTTGGGCCCTGAGGGGGAGGTCCCCCTTGTTGAGATGTGCCCTCCAGGCTTCCGAGCATTTCATCAGCCGAGAGTCCAAGGTAGGGGTGGGGGGGTGGCGGTTGTTATTAAGGAAGATCTAGAGCCGAGGGAGACCACTGTTCCTCAGATTGCCGGCTGCGAATCCCTCTGTGTGCGCTGGGGCTATAGGAATCAGTTGGGCTTGGTGATTGCGTACCTGGCTCCTTGCTGCGTGACCACAGCCCTGCCCGAGCTGTTGGAGGTACTGGCTGCTGTGGCGGTTGAGACCCCCAAACTTATAGTTATGGGGGATTTCAATTTGCCATCAGTTGGCCTGTCATCGACGGCAGCTCGGGAGTTCCAGGCTTCCATTACACTTGGGTTGAGTGGAACAACTATGGAAAATGAATGAATGAACAAATAGTTGGTGTTAGAATTTTAGCACAATTGCTTATTGAAGAAAAAGTTAAATTTAGGCCAAATCCTGGGCCAAATTTCATCTTAATTGAGTCCCACTGTCTGCTCAAATGGTCCATTTTTCAAGTTTATAAGGCTTATAGAATGCACCAGAAAGATATACCTCATTTTCAATTTTCTCCAACCTACTTTCCTTATTCACCTTCAAACTCCAGATGAAAATATAATAACTTTTTCAGCAACATTTTTTTTAAAAAATGAAGGTCTCGTGATTTCATATTTTTTTGGATAAAAAATAGGCCTTAATGAAGCGAGATAAACTGCGGAGAAAGAACAGACAGAGGAATTTTGCAGAAATATTTCAGGATGAGAGAGAACAGATGCAGACTAAGTCAACTTCTTCTTTTCTTCAACAAACATTGAAAGAGGTTTGAGACACAGCCATGACTTAAAAACAAATAGGCATTATCTCCTGAATCAAAATTGTCCCTTGGCCTTATATACGCTACAAATGTTTCATCATATAGGCATAGAAAATGATGTATAATTAAGATCTCCAAATATTCTAGCTGCTTGGATGAATAGAACCAACAACATATTTGAGAATAAAATCCAAATAGTCATCAAAACCAGATGTGGATTTCAGCAGGTTCTGACTAGTTCTGGAGAACTGGTAGTGGAAATTTTGAGTAGTTCGGAGAACCGGTAGTAAAAATTCTGACTGGCTCCACCCCCATCTATTCTCTGCCTCCCAAGTCCCAGCTGATTGGGAGGAAATGAGGATTTTGCAGTATCCTTCCGTTGCCACACCCACCAAGCCATGCCCACCAAGCCATGCCACGCCCACCAGCCACACCCACAGAACCAGTAGTAAAAAAATTTGAAACCCACCACTGATCAAAGCCCTTTTAAAGGAACCTTGTTTTATGCTTGGAAGCTGTATTTTTTTCAGGGCTACACTCAGCAATAAACAAATAAATCTGGCACTGTTTTTGCACCAACCATTTAATTTCTTTAAATACTGAAAAGGGGGCTCCCTTTTTTTCAGTCAGAGAAGCAGTAAAATCTGAATAGAAACCTATTGGTTTCCCTGAGGATCATAAGACGGTAGCAGAATGTGGTTAAGCAGCGGCAACAGTTTTGTCCGAATTTAGCAGCTGCAAATTTATGCACCTTTAAAGGCAAGGGCTTGGCTCACTCAGCGAAATGAATCTCTTATGTAATACTATTTAGGATGGAAAAATAACATTTCTTTGCAAATGAAACAGGTGGCATTTGAAACGTTGTGTAGATATAATCAGCTAGGAATGTTCCTCTGGCTTTTCGCTCTTAGATTGAGAAGAACAATCTAAGAAGGTGTAGAACAGTGTTTCTCAACCTTGGCAGCTTGAAGATGTGTGGATTTCAGCTACCAGAATTCCCCAGCCAACAAATAAGAAGACCACTGCTATGTTTCTTCACTTTAACTGAGGATCTTGAAAGATTTTAAAATATTCTGCCAGCATTTCATCAACTTTAATAATTTTTTGTTAATAATTTTCTATTTAGTGTTAGAATTAGTTTTGCTAGCGTCAGAATTAATATTTATATAGCTCTGCTATTTGTTATATATGCTCTTCGCTATCATCTATATTTTTGCAGCTGAGATATAGCAGCCATTGGAGGCTGGAGAAGATGTTGAAGTGAGTGTTGACAGCAGCATATCTGGTCTCTCTCATTTCCCTTCAAATATTCATCAGGACAAGAACTGTCTTGGAAAAGCAACTAACCAAGTTCACACAGTACCAAGGACTCCAAAGTAATATAAAGTGGGTTTATTTTATCAAACTTAAAATAAGTACATTGTTAATTCTGGTGGCCCAATGGATGTTTGCTGACATCGGGGTTGAAAATTATGAGGTTTTAGGGATTTGTTTATATGTAATTAAAAGGTGGGATATGGGAAGAAGAAATCATTTGTTGTATGTTAAGGGGATAAATTACTAAATTAGTTTATACTTGTGATGAGGGAGGACATAATTTATTTATATATTTCTTTTCTTTGTCTTTACTATCTCCGTATGTTTTCTTTCTTTTATATTTTTTCTTTTCTGTACCTTATATTTTTCTCTTTGTTCTTTTACTTTTTAGATTGTATTAGTTTTTATTGTTGTAACTGTAATTTTTAATAAAATTACTATTAAATGATTTGTAAACAAACTTGATTTGTAAATAAATCTGATTTGTTAGCAGAAGGTGCAGTGAGAGCTTGTAACTTAAAGGTCACAAATTTATTCTACCTGGCTAAAATATTACTGGCTTTGTTTAGGACACCTATTGATCTGAAAAATATAGCCTGTCTAAATGTCTGGTTTGTTTTTTCTTGTTTTTAATTCTCACTTGTTGCTAATATGGTGGTGACAAGTTTTTCTTTTTCCATTTTTTTCTTATCCATTAGTCCCTTGTTGTTCTTAGCTGAGTGTCAATGTTATAGTTGGACCTCATCAAGGATTATTTCAGAGTTTGCCAATTTTGAATTACATTCATCGGTCATTCCAAAAATAATAACAGAGATTGATTTCCCCCAAAAACGGCAAACATATTGAACAGGTGGCATCTTCTACTGCAATGGACTACCATCAAGTTGGAAAAGAAGTGATCGATGCTTTTCATGAAGAACAATTATTTAGATGAAATGATTTTTGGTGTAAGTTATTTGTAAATGTCATGTTGTCTGCTATGATCAGTATTATACTTACTTCACCATGAATTTACCTCATGTTTCTGAAACTCTGTACTAGACCACCAGAGTAAAAACAACACAAAACATTACTTTAAGCTCAGTGCTTTAGATCTGAAAGACTTTCTTCCAGTGCTCATTAGAGATTTGGTGAATCTCTCTCTCTATTTTTTTGCTGTAAATATTCAAGTTATTGTACCTCAGAAATACTGTCAAGCAGTCAAGTTAGAATTATCATCTACCTGAGATTCAAGGGAAACCTGAATGGGCAATATTTGAAAGTACTGCATCCTTGACAGGTACAAAGGCAGTTTTCAAAGATCCTTGACTCTTTTATTTCCCAATTATACTCAATAAAGATGATTCTCAAACAAGCCTGCTAAATCCATGAATATGATTAAATCAACCAACTTGCCCTGGCGAAAATGGATTGTGCCTTTGGCTCACATCTGGCATGCCTAAAACTACACATTTGACACTGTTTGTAAGTTAACATCCTATCAGGTATACCAACAACACACAAATGGAGGCAGATCTTGGCTGTTTGTGCTTGTACTATGCAAGGAATGAACAAAGCAATTGCTGTTTAGTTCCATAGCACTTTTCTTTAACATATATTATCTTCCTTTAGCTCATGTGATATTGCTGGTATATCCAAAGCAATGAGCACATGTTAACAGCCAAGCTAACCACAAGTTACATAGACATTTAATGTGACATTTGCCCATTTGATAACTTGTTCATTGTCATATAATACTGTCCTCTCCTGCTGAACTTTCAAAGTACAATTATACAGGAATACCACAGGTGGGCTACTGCAGAAGTCCTCAGCAGCTAAAGCACACGCGTCTAACACTTTGTAAAATACTTGCAGTATTATTAGACTACATAGCTCATGTTGAGGAAGAGAGCCTTGGAGGGATTAGGCAGCATGGGTCAAGCTGAAGTAGGGAATTGGAGGAAGAACCACTCTGGTTCTTTTACAAATAATACAAAGCAAGAGAATAGATATCTGAAAAGCCATCTTATGAGCTAGAAATACAAGAGACAAATAATAACCTCTGAATTGTGGGAGGATTGTTTTACATTTGCTGAGTAGAACAAAAGAGCCTGTTAAAAACAAATGGCCAGAGGGCCAAATGATTGTAGAGTTCGCTCAGGAAAACCTATCATGCTTTTAAAGATTGGTCTGCTTGACTGATACATTTTAATCCTTTTTGTAATCCCAGACAAGGCTTCTTTCTCTCCCTGCTCAGCTGCCCCTTCTCCTTGTCTCATTGCCATTCAGTTTTATCCCTCCTCCTCTCTTTCTTTCCTTGGTAGAGTTCCTGATTTTTTCTACTTCTCTTTTTCTTTCTGTTTCTGATGGAAAGAAAAAAAAATGGTCTCTGTATGGAGGTGCCTTATTTATATAACAGAAGGACTGGTATATGAAGATAAAGGATCAGTTCATTTTATAAATGGGCTTCTTATTTTATAAGTTATTCATCCTAATTATACCTAAAGTCTCTGGTCAAAGTTTAGCAGCAACATATGCTAGTCTAATTATTTGGATACAAAATAGCATGAAGGGCTAACATAGGGTTCAGTAATGGCCCTAAAAACCTGAAATGAGAAGTTGGGTCTGGTTCTAGTCAAAGGTCCTAAACCAGGGGTGTCAAACTCATGGCATGTGCTGACCATTCCCATCCCTGTTTTAATGAAGGGGGGAAAAGTCACAATATGTCACGTGAAGACAATGTGACAATGAGAATTTGACACTCTTGTACTAAACCAGGCATGTCCAAAGTCCGGCCCGGGGGCCAATTGCAGCCCATGTTCACATTTTGAAAGGCCTGCAGCCTCTTCTCCCTGCCGGCTCAGCCTGTCACTCATCCTCGCCAGCCGGCGTTTTTCCCTTCACCGCGCAGTGGTTCCCGCAGCTGTCTCCTGCTGCCTCCTGCTCCATAGCCACCCTGCTCTGCAGAGCATCTCAGCCATATTTTTCACCAGAATATGGCAGTAGACCTGAGTCAGCACTCTCGCCATGTGATCCTTCTGAGCTTGTGTGCCCATTTCTAAAATGGCGACTGTAACTAAAAAAGGGAAAGTTGACAGCGAGGGCCGCCGCTTCCAGAACAAGTGGAAATTGGAGTATTTTTTCACTGAAATAGGAAACAATTGTGTCTGTCTAATTTGCCAAGAGACCGTGGCTGTTTTCAAGGAATTCAATATCAAGAGGAACTACCAGACGAAACATGCTAACTACAACAAGTTAACAGAACAAACGCGGTAAAAAATGGAAGAAACTGGAAGCTGCTTTAACGGCACATGTCAAGTTGATTGGAAATACATTTTCACCTCACCAAATCTGGCCCTCCTTGCAAAAAGTTTGACACCCCTGTACTAAAACCTTGATCTGGAGCCAGAAAAACAATGGAACTGAAAGATGGGAGGAGCTATTTGAGCTGGCACCCAATCATGTTTGCTGTTGAAAGTCCACTTTGGAAAAAGAAGATAAGTGTGTTTGTTTGTTCTAAGATTCTTAGTGAGCCAATGAAAGTTAGAGTTACTGGAAATAATGAAGGGGAAATATTACTTTTGTAGAAGAATTTCACTCTGGCATATAGAAAGGAGTAGGAGAGATGAAATGGTTGGTCAGGTCTGGCAAGTTAGAAAGAATGAGAAGGGCACTTGTCTTCAGAAGGGGAGAGTGAAAGTTTGGGACAGGCTTTCAAGATTCAGTTAAGATATTCTACAACATAAAGTTCTGGTAGGAGAAGGACTGAGAGAACTTGTGGGTGAAGTTAAAAGATCAATCTAGAATCTTTTCATAGCCACAAATGAACTAAGTCTAACCTCTTTTGACCTTCTGTTGAGCTTTTGAATTCTTTGACCTAGTGATTAGTTGGGAATATTCCAGTGCATAGGCATGAGTAGCAATAAATCAGTTTAACTGGACCTTCATGTGTGCACTTGATCTTTTGCGCTTGACAGTTCTATTTGTAGAATTCCCACAGTATTTGTTTCTTCATCTGGCCTATCTTAAAAAGATAATGATTTTCCCCAGCCCCACCCAGTCCTTTGTCTCACACCTTTGCAGGACAGAGATGAAAAACAATTACACAGGAAGATCAGTACATCACTGTTGATTTGATGTGGCCAGGAAAAGTGTCATTGCTCAGTAGAGTTTGTGTTGGAAATCAGTAGTCTTGAGGAGTTCTATGGGAAAATCTGGCCTCAGTGTCTCAAAGAACCAGAGCTCTTTGTTGTTGTTGTTAGTTGCGAAGTCATGTCTGACCCATTGTGACTCCATGGACAACTTTCCTCCAGGCCTTCCTGTCCTCTACCATCCTCCGGAGACCATTTAAGTTCACACCTACTGCTTCAGTTACTCCATCCAGCCATCTCATTCTCTGCCATCCCATTCTTCTTTTGCTTTCAATTGTTCCCAGCATTGGAGCTCTTTAGGGAGTTCATAAATAGGTTACAGGGATCCCTTCTGGTAGCTAGTAGCCATCTGATTCTTTTAGTCCTGGTTACTATCAGTTTCCCCAATACTGGAGCCAGTAACTTACAGGTAGCATATTCTTTTGGAACCCTGATATAATGTGATTTTTGGCAGTGATGATGGCCAAAGCATCAAAGAGACCACAATACTGCTATGCACCATACCACTTAAACTTCAGGTGAACAAGCAGGTCACTATGCTTCAAGACAAAAGAATAAAAAAAAACCAGGCATCTTCTGGCAATGGCCCTTGGGTATTAGGAAGAGAAGAAGAAACAAAGATTGTCAAAGTGGGTCATAACAGTGATAATTTCTGATGGTCATAAACAGTGATAAGAAGAGGGCCGTGAAAATATTTGCAGATCCCTCGCATCCTGGACATAAACTGTTTCAACTCCTACCCTCAAAACGACGCTATAGAGCACTGCACACCAGAACAACTAGACACAAGAACAGTTTTTACCCGAAGGCCATCACTCTGCTAAACAAATAATTCCATCAACACTGTCAGACTATTTACTGAATCTGCACTACTATTAATCGTTTCATAGTTCCCATCACCAATCTCTTTCCACTTATGACTGTATGACTATAACTTGTTGCTGGCAATCCTTATGATTTATATTGATATATTGATCATCAATTGTGTTGTAAATGTTGTACCTTGATGAATGTATCTTTTCTTTTATGCACCAAGACAAATTCCTTGTGTGTCCAATCACACTTGGCCAATAAAAATTCTATTCTATAAAAATTTATTCTATTCTATTTCTTTCTTCAGATTAACAAGAGGACTGCGGTTAGGTACAAAGAGGTATGGCTACAGGGGTGTCCAATCTTGGCTACTTAAAGACCTGTGGACTACAACTCCCAGAATTACCCAGTCAGCATGGCTGGTTGGGGAATTCTGGGAGTTGAAGTCCATAGGTCTTCAAGTCGTCAAGGTTGAACACCCCTGCCTTAACTGGTGAACTTCTTCTTTTCTAAAAGACTTTAGTGCTTGAGTCATACTAGGTTTAGCATCCTATATGATTAACATCTTTGACAGCAAGAAGGAACTTTCCGACTATCATGAATCGTAGACATAAACAGATTAACTCTGGTTTCTGCCCACCACGTGCTGCCATTTCACCGTTCAAAAACTACAACCTCTTTCCAATCGATGGATTGAAATGAATTCACCAACAACCAAGCCTTCATTAAACTGGCAGCCAAGAACAGTTGGACAACATTTAGCTCGAGAACACTGAATTAGAAACAGGATCTTTGAAACACACTCCTGGTTCTAATCATACGAGCCAATCTGCCACACTGATTACACCCAGACACACATGCATCCACCCCTCCGAAATTCCACATGTTGAAATACTGTTCAGAGCATTCATCCCATTTTCCAACGATTGGGACGAAAGTAGGTTAGTAGAGTGGGTTGCTAGGAGACCAATGTCAGCGTCATCTCTGACCTTGGCAGGGTATAAAGAAATTGTATAGATTTATTGAGCTCAGTGGCACGTTGTCTAAAGCTTCCGTGATGGCTGTTATTCTCTCTTTCGCTCTGCCGCTGCTGACACGCACACAATCGTTTGTACAGATGTACATATAGGATGTGAAAAGCCACATTCCCCAACCTGCTTCCTCGCCATACAAAAGAAGCCTCTCTCTTGTCTGTACTATATTTTTATGGTAGACAAACACTTGATAAAAGCCGCGCCAAGAAGTCTCACCTCTTTTGCCCCAACTTTTATTCCAGCTTGTATAGCAGGTGGAGTGAAGGGATGAGCAACTCATAGCCTCTCAGTCTCATGCAGTCCCCAGAGCACCCTTTTCAGCAACCCAGAATGTGGTTCTAAATTTTTTTTTTGGGGGGGGATACCATTTATAGGGAAATTTCACCTGCCCCCAAAAAGAGCTGTAATGGAACCTGGTATTCTTCAAAAAGCAACTTAGTCCTATTTCTTTGCTTAAAATCCCAGACCATCTTCAAAAGGCTCCAAATCACAGGGCTGAAATTAAGCTATTTTGTCACTATATTTTGGCAGTGTGGTTTAGGACTATTTGTGGGAGTAATCAGAATTGTTTGTTTCCCAGGGACCTCTCTCTCTCTGTGTGTGTGTGTGTGTGTGTGTGTGTGTGTGTGTGTGTGTGTGAGAGAGAGAGAGAGAGAGAGAGGGAGAGAGAGAGAGAGAGGTGGGAGAGAGAGATAAACAAGCAGAGACAGAAAGAAAAAGGAAAAAAAGAAAGAGAAGAGAGAGACAGAAAGAGAAAGAGAAAAAGAAAGAGAAAAAGAGATTGAGAGGAAAAAGACACACATACATAGGTTGTATGTGGTAAGAGTCACTACAACCCTCCTACAGACTAGGGGATCAAACTGTAGTCCCCATCTCAAGAAAAGCTGCCCAGTTCTCTCTCTAAGGAAAATATACATATTATTTCTCATCTCATAAAAGCATATAAATAGACCACATTGATTTTTCTGTCATGTTCAGCTCTGGACCCATATGGTACATACCTGAGATGGCTGATGTTTCAAAAGCAAGCATTGTAAGTCATTGATTTGGATATTTTTGGCATCACATCAACATTGTTCTTAAGCATGGAAGGCCCCTATTGCACCAGAGATCCTTAGATGAAAGCAAAGAAATTAATTTTAAAATGTATATTACCACAATGTGTCACTGATAGGACCTGAAAATGTTTGATAGGAATGCTTTAGTAGGGCTGCCTCAAATCCCTTTTTTTAAAAAGTGCTTTGCACATGCAACCTTCTTCCCCTTTTTATTTTTAAAAACAGCCATGTTTTTTCCAAGTTTGCATAATTGCTTTGGAAGTTGCTCCTGGCTGTATCTGCACATATATGAATTGCGCTGCTTTGCTGGGGAGCAGGAAAAAAAAGTGAAGTGGTTGTACGAATATACTTGCTATGGAGATAGCTCCTGCAACAGCCTAGAAAGAGATGTGACTGCTTAAATGACTAAAAAAAGGTATTTTGTATGCCCTGTTAAATTTTGAGGAATGCCTCTTTCAAAGTATTTGAACAGTCCTCATGTTTTGTGATGTGTACGAGAAATGCACTACAAATATGTATTCTCTGTATGTTTGTTGCCTTGATTCAAATGAGTATATTTAGAGTTTCAATCTTACTTTAGGTACCATTGAGCGCTATCCTCTTCTCTTCTCTTCTCTTCTCTTCTCTTCTCTTCTCTTCTCTTCTCTTCTCTTCTCTTCTCTTCTCTTCTCTTCTCTCCCCTCCCCTCCCCTCTCCTCCCTCCCTCATCTCTTTATTTAAAAGATTTGTATGGCTAAAAACAGAATAATAACGACTATAAAAAAATATTAAAACAAAACCATAAGCCTAGAACAAAACCTAGTGATTCAGTCATTGTCTTGGTATACCGTATACCAACTCCAGCCATCCTTAACTTTACTCAAAAGAAGTCTTGGGGGCACTCATACATCAAGTAAAATCCTAAGATTGTTATATAAGTAAGCAGTGATTTAAGTTTACATGTGAAGTCCAATAGTCTTGGAATTACAAAAAAAAAAGTCCCTTGAATGCTTAAAATTGGAATTATCTGCAACATACTTGATTGAGGAGCTTCACTGATGGATTGCATTCTGACCATTAGATTACTTTTATTGCATTACATAAAGTGGTGTAATCTCACCTCATTCAGTCTCAATAGTGCAGTGGTAAGCTGCACACTTCTGAAGTTTCCATAATATAACTGTTGTACTGTGGAAAGCTCAGCTTGGTGGCTTCCTATCTGACCTTCACTGCCACTCAATAGTTCTGGGCAAAGAAGCAAGAGGGAAGTTGTTTTAAAATACAGTGAATCCTTATGGAAGGTTCGGCCCTCTGCTGAGTGTTGTGGCCCAGTCCCTGCAGCAGAAATAGCACTTATGTACAGGCAGATGCAGATTCATCCAGAGATGTTGGCCATCAGAATTTCATCTTTGGTCTGCAGGCACCATCAGGGATAGAACAATTTGTTGTAATATTTTCCTCTGTTTGATGCTGTGTGTGAAAATGGTAGTTGTTCAATAACAGAGTATCGGTAGTTCATGGAGGGTGGGGGGATCCTGGAATTAGTTCTGCTATATCAGTCCTCTCTGACTATTGAATATAAAGAACTGAAAGTATAAAAGAGATGCAAATGGTACCTCAACACTACCTCAAATTAAACCAGATTATTTTGACAGGTGGTCCAAATGCCACAAGTGATACTGTTTCTTCTGCTTCTCCTTCTCCTTCTCCTTCTTCTCCTTCTCCTTCTCCTTCTCCTTCTCCTTCTCCTTCTCCTTCTCCTTCTCCTTCTCCTTCTCCTTCTCCTTCTCCTTCTCCTTCTCCTTCTCCTTCTCCTTCTCCCCCTGCTGCTGCCTCGTGCTTCCTTCTTCCTATACAGAAATAATAAAATAACATTACTAGCTATTTCCTACCCTTTCCTGAACCCAAAATCTACCGACTGGGTGTTTCACTCTGCCCAATCTTACATGCCTTTTGTGTGGGAAAAATAGGAGGGAGGGGCATTATGTAGAGTGGCTTGAGTGTACAAAATAAAAAGTATATTGATATAAATCTAATAACTAAATTGTAAAGAACAGGAAGAGCCAAGCAGAGAGGACTTCTTGAACTGTTGCCTCCTCTATAAGATAGAACCTCTCACCACAAACTTTCAAGTTGGATATCTAAACTAGAGTTAGTTTGGTCTAGTGGTTAAGGGCCCAGCCTTTTAACGTTGTTGTTAAGCAGAAAACTCCACAAATTAAGCAGAAGTGACAACTATATTAAATGGAAATTCGTTAGGAATACCAAAGGCGAGGGGGATGATCTCATCTCTGAAGGTTCGTTGATGGTCCTCAGCATACCACCAAGGATTGTATCCTACATCTTTAATGGCTTTTCTATGTATCTTTAGACCTTAGCCATTCTGCTCTGGGTAGGAGCAAAAGTTGCTCAATGATTTACATAGAACAGAACAGAATACTTTACCTGGCCAAGTGTGATTAGACCCACAAGGAATTTGTCTCCGGTGCAGAAGCTGTCAGTGTACATGCAAAGCAACAGAGTAATAATAGCATAATAATAACATGAATAAAATGGGATAGTAAAGAAGATAAGGATAATAATAATGCTACTGTCATACAACATGAATAAATACAACATACAACATAGACATTAGACAGGCCTGTGAGAATTAGGTATTGAGCAGACTGATGGTACAGGGGAAGAAACTGCCCCTGTGTCTAATTGTTTTGGCATGTATTAATGGCATCCCAAGGGGAGGAGTTGAAAGAGGTTGTGTACAGAATGTGAGGGGCCTGTAGATATTTGCTCAGTCCTCCTTCTGACCTGTGCAATATACAGGTCCTCAAAGGAAGGAAGGCTGGTTGCAATTGTTCTTGCTGCAGTTCTATCTATCCATTGGAGTCTGTACTCGCCTTATTTGGTTGCTGTACCAAACCAGACAGTTATATCTTAAAATATCCGAGGACTGAAGCAGGAACTCAGGGAGAGTAATGCGTCATCCCCAAATATCCAGAAGTCAAAAGGCTTCTTTCTGGATATGTGCCCCATATCCAACCTAATCAAAGTTAAATGAGGTTATACCAATGCAACTCGATCATGATGATTCAACACCCCACACAAGAAACTGGGACACTGTATTTAATGAGAATAAATTTAAATTTCTTTGATGTTTCTGTGTGGTATAGAATGGAAGCCTCCAGGGTCCAACCTATTCCTTCTTAGTTACACTAGCTTTGTTAAATAAGCAAATAATCAGTTACCTGGATTGCATATCTGCCATGCATTAGCACCTTTTTTCTTAAAAGAAAAATACCAGTGCCTTTTACTCGGGAATGTTTTATATTAGACAATTAGCTACACTGGAACCAATGTTAAAAAAGGTGTTATGGAAATGTCTTATGACTGCAAGTGTAAATAATTTGATTTTTGTTTTAAAGTAATACACAGAATTTTGTTATCTGGTTTTCAAGAGAATTGTATTTGAAAAAAAAAAGAGAAAGGCTGCCTTATTTGTGTCTTGCCATTCATGAGACATAAATATGTATTGCTGTTCAGAAAGGAAGAAAGAGGAGCTCTGAATAAATGTCTAATTTGAAGATTACAAGAAGGAGAGCTGTAAGTTGAAGTGGCAGAGGAAGAAAAGCAAAAAGCACGGAGCACAGAAACTGTTTTGAAAGATATTTTCATAAATTTGGTTGCTCAACTTGCTGAGGCCAGCAATTTCAGACTGCTGCATCTGAAGGGGAGTCAATTTTCATTTCAGTCACAAAGCGATGTTATTTGTTTAAAGGAGAGATAAGAAAATAGAACAGTGATACTCTGTAATTGTTCCAACACCCAGCGAACTTAATTCTAGTTACGTAAGAGAGCTACTAGAATTCAGTACATGGGCTTTTGCTTTCTATTACCCAGACACACAGACTGCATGAGTAGTGGAGTGAGATACTAGTGACATTTTGAAAACATCAAGTATTTCTTTCTATTATTTTCATTTTGGCCATTGTCACATTTAAGAGTGAGTTTATTTGATAATGTTCGTTTTTTATGAAATATGTTTATGTCCTTTTTTCATTTTTAATGAAGAATTAAATATGAGGTGCTTAGGGCTTTCTGAGCTTGGATGTTGTTTTCTTGTAGACGTTTCATTACCCAACTAGGGAATATCATCAGTGCCCCAATGATGTCACTAGTTTGGGTAATGAAAAATCTGCAAAAACAACAACAACCACCAAGCTCAGAGATCACCAAGGACCACTCCTTTCAACCTGAGCTACAAATATTCTCCTTTATCGAGAATTAAGTGCAGAAGTACAAGGTGAACCCTGTTGAATCAGGAGAAGATCGCATTTTATGTAGAATTCAGTGTCACACTGTGAACTACTAAGACCTTCACAAACATAAATAGGAAAGCTATAACACTTTTCTACTTATGCTTTTTAGCAGCTGGAATTGAAATTTGCTGCCTGGGATTTTGAACATAGAATACAACCAGCAAAAGGAATAGCCTTGGTAGACCGATCCCTCAAAGTTATCACTTCCTCTGCTGAAGTCACTTCAGTTCGGATGTCAAACTTTTTTCAAAACCACTGATAACATTTGGATGAGAAAACTTAACATTTTTAGCCACTAATATATAAAAATAAGAGTAAACTCCATTCCCTTCTAGCTCTGATGATGATACCTAGTTTGGTAATGAAAACCTGCCAAAAAAAACCCACAACCAAGCTGAGAGAGCACCAAGGACCCCATAAACACATTTTTAATTCTGAGGCAAGCTGATCAAGCCTTATTCATTGGTTGATTGGCTGGATTTATCTAAGCTTTGTTTAGGAGTTCCAGGTGGTATAGATAGTGCTACTTCTTCCCATTTTCTCCCATAATGACAACCGTGTCAGTGACTGGCCTAAAGTCATCAAATGAGCTTCCAGGATTGATACCAGACCTGAACTTTGCTCTCAACACCTGAGTCAGAACACAACACTGGCTCTTATTTTATCTCTTGCTAAAGTCAACATGCCAGGTGTGAACTCCTTCATTATCTGCTGCTAGGGGAAAGTCAATATCGAGGGGATCCCAACTGATGGTGGAAAACTCTGGCTTTTGTTGAAAAACTCAAAGGCATCTCCCCTCCCCACCACTGCTGCCATCACCAGTGGCTCAGATGGACTTAGTTTGTTCGGTTCTGCAACCCAACAAAACAGACATAGACTTCAGAGGATAATTAGAACTGCAGAAAAAATAATTGCTACCAACCTGCCTTCCATTGAGGACCTATATACTGCACGAATCAGGAAGAGGGTCGTGAAAATATTTACAGATCCCTCACATCCAGGACATAAACTGTTTCAACTCCTACCCTCAAAACGACGCTATAGAGCACTGCACACCAGAACAACTAGACACAAGAACAGTTTTTTCCCAAAGGCCTTCACTCTGCTAAACAAATAATTCCCTCAACACTGTCAAACTATTTACTAAATCTGCACTACTATTAATCTTCTCATCGTTCCCATCACCAATCTCTTTCCACTTATGACTGTATCACTGTAACTTTGTTGCTGGCAATCCTTATGATTTATATTGATATATTGACCATCAATTGTGTTGTAAATGTTGTACCTTGATGAACGTATCTTTTCTTGTATGTACACTGAGAGCATATGCACCAAGACAAATTCCTTGTGTGTCCAATCACACTTGGCCAATAAAAATTCTATTCTATTCTATTCTATTCTATTCTATTGATATGGTTTTCTTAGTCGCCTCTGTCTGCTCTTGCCAACAAAAACAGAGCACATATGGCTTTGCCTGGGTGAAACTATAAGCAGCTGAAGCAATAGACTGTGGTATCTTTTAAGTTTTCTTATGTCAACACAACACGATGGAGAAGAATTACAGGTAGTCCTTGACTTACAACAGTTTGTTTAGTGTCTGTTCAAAGTTACAAGAGCACTGAAAAAAGTGACCTATGCCCATTTTTTCACACTTATGAGTGTTACATGCTGAATGTTACAGCATCTCCATGGTCATTTGATTAAAATTCAAATGCTTGGCAACTGAATCCTGGGGTCATATGATCATCTTTTGTGACCTTCTGACAAGCAAAGTCAGTTAGAATAGAATAGAATAGAATAGAATAGAATAGAATAGAATAGAATAGAATAGAATTTTATTGGCCAAGTGTGATTGGACACACAAGGAATTTGTCTTGGTGCATATGCTCTCAGTGTACATAAAAGAAAAGATACGTTCATCAAGGTACAACATTTACAACACAATTGATGATCAATATATCAATATAAATCATAAGGATTGCCAGCAACAAGTTATAGTCATACAGTCATAAGTGGAAAGAGATTGGTGATGGGAACTATGAAACGATTAATAGTAGTGCAGATTCAGTAAATAGTCTGACAGTGTTGAGGGAATTATTTGTTTAGCAGAGTGATGGCCTTCAGGGGAAAACTGTTCTTGTGTCTAGTTGTTCTGGTGTGCAGTGCTCTATAGCGTTGTTTTGAGGGTAGGAGTTGAAACAGTTTATGTCCAGGATGCGAGGGATCTGCAAATATTTTCACGGCCCTCTTCTTGATTCGTGCAGTATACAGGTCCTCAATGGAAGGCAGGTTGGTAGCAATTATTTTTTCTGCAGTTCTAATTATCCTCTGAAGTCTGTGTTTTTCTTGTTGGGTTGCAGAACCAAACCAGACAGTTATAGAGGTGCAAATGACAGACTCAATAATTCCTCTGTAGAACTGAATCAGCAGCTCCTAGGGCAGTTTGAGCTTACTGAGTTGGCGCAGAAAGAACATTCTTTGTTGGGACCTTGGAAGTCTTCTAGTCCAACTCCTTCCTCTACCAGTGGTTCCCAACCTGGGGCCAACGCCCCATAGAAGGGCAATTTGATTTTTAATGGGGGCAATTTGAACCTTGTTTAAACCAAGTTAATGGCTTTTTAGGCTTCCTCTGCGTGAGCAAAGTTCACTTTTTGAGTAAAGTAAGAATTATATGTCACGAGGGGGGGAGGAATCAGGATTTTAGAGATGCTTAGGTGGGGCATGGCCAAAAAAGGTTGGGAACCACTGCCCTATACCATCTCAGACCACTGGTTGTCCAATCTCTTTACAAACCTCCAGTGATGAATCACTCACAATTTAAATTAATTTAAATTTAATTTAAGCCCACAATGAGGAACTCAGATCCCAGATTCACTTAACAACTGTGTTACTAACTTCACTGTAGTGATTCACGTGACAACTGTGGCAAGAAAGGTTGTAAAATGAGGCAAAACTCACTTAACAACCGTCTCATTTAGCAACATAAATTTTGGCCTCAATTGTGGTCATAAGTCGAGGACTAGCTGTATTTCATTTCTGTGATAGAAAATATATCATTTCTTACTCTGGGACACAAAAAAAAAAACCAAACAGAAATTGGATTTAAGGGTTGTGTGCCTGCTTGCTCTACATTTATAGCTGGAGCTTCTGAACAGTGAAGGAAGCTGTTTGATCTGTCCAAAAATATCTGTTCAGCAATGACAGAGATGCAAGTCATCCATTCCCACCTAAAGGTGGGAGAAAATTGTACCTGTAAAATACTTGCCGTACTTGCCTCTGTCAGGGAATCATTTTTTTTCCTACTTAAAAGATGGGTGAATTGGTCTCCATGATATTTGTGCTTATCATCTTTCCTTCTAGCTGGGCCTTCTAAATGTATTGGGACTCTAATGTGGAAAATTTGCATGCCAAAGTCCCTCACCAGTGGAGATTTATACAGATTTCTCCTAGATAAACACAAACACACACACACACACACACACACACACACACACACACTTCGGAGTTTTCTTCCCCATATCTTTAGAATACACATTGTATGCAAGGACACAATGTTACACACCCAGAGCCGTTCTTTTAGCACGTGTACCAACAAATGCTGAAAACAAAAGTCTCATTCACTGCACCCATCCTTCAAATATAGTCAACGTGAGGCAGGCAAGAATTTAAGAAACAGCAGCATCCCCGTTTCAGCAGCTGCTATCTACTTTCTTGGCTCAATTTTGCCTCAGCTTTTCTTCCGCAGCACATGGCTCCCTTCAACTCTGCTGCCATTATCGTCTCCATCTAGGGAAATACACTAGGCAAGTCATGGTGTGTGCATGAGAGCTGGGGTTAAGAGGTGGGGAGGGTCTCAGGTGGCCTTTGGGTTCATGTGCCCTCCACAGACACCTGCGTCCTGCCTTTGTGACGATCCTCTGAGAGTGACCCCTGTTCCAGAGCTCGGCTGCCTGGTTTATCACAAAGTTGACCTTGCCATCGGCTACTAAATCGAAAACACTGCTATAAAAGAATGTTATCCACCACGAAATGTAAGCTGAAAATTCACACAAAAAACCCCCACTCGTGCCTTTTTCTTTTATTACTGATGGAACACTTTCCCCAGATATATGGATAGGTTTGACATTTTTGACTGATGCTTTCCATACAGTAGCTGACTCTAATAGAGAGGACCTAAACAGAAATCCAATTTAAACTCGGTTCTCCTTTTTTTTGAATGGGATAATAAATAAATGAACGACCATGATTCTGCTAAAAACACCAGCCCGGCGTTTCATCACAAAATTATTGAATGTTAAATCAACAGAAATAACAGGAAAATAATCTCTAAAGGTATAACAACAAGTATAAACAGTAGATAAATCACTGCAAAATTAGAAATCTAGAAGCAGTGTGTGTGTGTGTGTGTGTGTGTTGTTGGCTGGAAGCTAAGGAAGTTAAAGTTGAAAGTATCTGGATATATCAACCTGAGGGGAGACAGTTCAGCTTAAAGTGAGCAATGGTAAAACTTGATTATTGAATATCTGGACATATTGCTCTTCAATAAAGCAAAGTCATCTTAATAAGTGGAAGGCCTAGCGTAGAATCCACAACAGAAGCCTAAAGGACCCCCTCAGGTTTTGTGAGATTTAAAGATTGTTATGCTAGGGTAGCCTCCCTCTCTCAGACTGTGTAGGATTAATTGCACTGTCTTGTTAAGGGTGTGTGTGTGTGCATGTGATACTTTTAATGACCAGTTAAAGTTTTCCCAAGGGGAAAAGTAATAATCGGTGCCTTGGGTAGCCATGACAGGAGAGCAAGGAAATATTGTGCAGATAGTCCTTAACTTATGGCCATAATTGAATTCACAATTTTGAGCGCGAGTTGTGATAGTCATAAAATAGGTCACAACGTGACCGCACCTGAGATGTGACCTTTGTTGTGGTGGTGTAGAATACATAGCCTTCTGGTTTCTAGCCCAGTGCCTTAACCAAACTAGCTCTAGCTTAGCTATCCAACTTGAAACTTTGTGGTGAGAGGTTCTGTCTTATAAGGGAGGCATCTTATGTTGGGTCTTCATGTTTTTTACAGTTTAGTTATTAGATTTATATCAATAGAACCGGTAGTAAAACCGGCAGGAGGCTCCTTCCACTGAACCGAACGTCATCAAAAGTGATCTGTGCATGCACAGGCATGATGCAAACTGGTAGTAAAGGTAAGTAGAACCCATCCCTGCACTCTACATAATGCCCCTTCCTCCTATTTTTCCCACACAAAAGCCTTGTAAGATGGGCTATCCAGGGTCCCCAATCCCCCGGGCTTTGAGCCTTTCGGAAAGAGGCCTCAGAAGTGGCAGGTGAACACATGTGTGCATGCTCTGTTTGCACGAACAGCAAGCATGTATGGCCACCACTCGTGTAAATGGAGCTGCACACCCACACGCTTGCCCACCACTCACGCAAAATCATGCTCTCTCCCTCCCCCTCCGCACTGATTGGGGAACTCTGGGCTAGGCTGAGAGAAAAGGGTCCCAAGTCATCAGCTAGCTTCCTTTAACAGTAACAGAGTTGGAAGGGACCTTGGAGGTCATCTAGTCCATCCCCCTGCTCATGCAGGACACCTGCACTAGGGATTTGAACCACTGAACTGCTGAACTTTCTGATCGACAAGCTCAGTGTCTTAGCCACTGAGCCTTCCATGCTTTATCAGATTAACGTAGTGTTGTGACTGAGGCCCAAGTAGTGATTACCAAACACAATTCAGTCCTGAACAAACTTATTTTATTAAAACAGCTGAGAATTAATTCATTCTCAGCTTAGTCCAAAACAAATTCTTTATAAACAGTCCTTCGACCTTATCACCAACCATTGTTGTCTTTGGCAACTTGCCAAAGGCTTTTTTGGCAAAAACCCCACAAAGTTCAAGAGACGCTGACAAGAAGCAATGGAATTCAGTGTTGCTTTTCCACAAAGAACCCAATGGCTCATTGCTGCTCTTTTAAGCCTTATGGGAGTGGCCAATCATCTCCTGGCCTTACTCCTGAGTCATCCTTTATGCTTCAGCTGCTCTTGCCTTCTGGCAGCTTTTTGCATGTGTGCACTAGGAACAGGCTCCTCCTGTTCCTCTGCTTCTGTGCTGTCCGCCTCTGGAGGGTCTGGAGTCCGCGCATCGCTCCCAGATGGCCCTGGTCCCATCTCTGTCTCCAACTCAGAGCCCTCATCCGGGCCTTCCCCTGACTCCAGGACTGGCCTATCATCCTCCCCAGCCTCCTCGTCGTCTGACTCCGGTGCCAGGTCCACAGGCTGCTGGCGGACCACAACACATAGTTTATTAAAAGCTTTTCGGAGCTATAGCTCACTTCATCATGAAATGTAGTTTTTCTGGTTTAACATTTTTTATTGAGTTGTAAAATAAAATAAGATACAAAATACAACAGTAAATAAGAAAATGGTGGGGAGAAAGAGGGGGAAGAGAAGTGGGGAAGTTAAAAAGAAAAAGAAAAAGGAACATTGACTTCTGACTCTATCTGCTGCAGTAAAATAAGGCATTAACATCAAATCACAACTTTTTGTTTTTTCATAATAATATGAACAAACCATTTCTATAAAGATCTATCAATCTAATCGGTAAAACCCAAAATTAAAGTTAACCAGTTTCCATTTTTTTAGGGAAGACAGGTTTCTAGTTCAGCATCTTAATCACTGCATCAAACTAGTTTTCTTAATGAAAAATATTTGGTGGGAATTGAAAAGGTTTTGCAGAAAACTGGTGAATTGTGGTTCAGAAACCTTTACAGACCTGATCACTTTATCTTTAGTGTTGTTTGCTAGCAATGCTCTCAAATTTAAATTTTCCTTAAAATTTCGCAGCTCTCGGTGCATATCCTGAAATTAATAAAAGAAATATCACAGTGGTCATTTCTCCATTCCCCATTGGAACAAAAGAGTCTGACTCTCTCTATGTGCTTGTCTGTATATTCAGAGTAGCATTGTGGTTAGCATGCCCATCTCTTTCTGTACCGGGTGGACAAAACACAAACAGGGCAGATAATTAATTTGAATAGTAGAGAAGCAATACAGAAGAGTTAAAACGTGGCAGTGCTGATAGCCTGCAGCCCAAAGTATTATAGGTGTGGGGAACTCCTTGCCGAAAATATCACATAAGGCTTTCCCTTATGAAGGAGATGGAAGTTGCGTTAATTTGCAGAAAGAATTAGTATGGATCAGTGGTGAAATGTAAAATTTGTTACTACCTGTTGTGACTCCAGCCCCCGAACCTGGCCCCATGCCCGAAAGTGACTCAGAAAGTGAGGGGGAAGGGCCAGTAAGGCTTACCTTGGGAGCACCAATTCCTTTGGCTCTGCTCCAGGAGCCAGAACCAGACCAGTCGGAGGACGTAATGAGGCCGTCATCCCCTGATTCTTCCCTTCCCCAGGCTACGCCTTCAGACCCAGCTGATAATAATAATCAAGCTTGGCTTGACCCGTGCTTCAGAAGATTAGAGAGGCGGCGTCATCAAAAGGAAGGGTGGGGCAGGAGCTCCACCCCACAGGATATATAAGGAGCTTTGGGATTGCTCTCACTCCACGGGAAGCAAAAGTTTAGCTGAACCGTTTCAAAAAGAGCTGAAAGTCTTCCTACATGAGTCATTTGTTTGAACTTTGGCAGGCAGCTGGGATTTCTCTGCCAGGACTGATAAGAGCCATGAATCCACTGGCTGAAGGCCAGCTTGTGGGTCTGAAGTGGGGAAGGAGACAGAACACTACCGGTTCTGTGGGCGTGTCTTGGTGGTGGTGGGGGTAATGTGACTCGGTGGGCATGGCCAACTATTTTTTTTTTACTTTTAAAAGCATCTTTTCTACAACCTCTGCAGCTGAAGAGGTTGTAAAAAAATACTTTTAAAAGGTTCTGACGATCCCAGCTGAGCCGCACGATCATCAGAGGCTTTTTTTTTTTACTTTTAAAAGCATTTTTTCAGTAAAAGTAAAAAAACCAAACATCTGATGATCACGCAGCTGGGCATGGGGGGGGGCAGGGATTTTTGCTACTAGTTCTCCGAACCACCCACCGCCATCGCTACCGGATCGGGCAATCCAGTCTGAACCGGGAGCATTTCACTCCTGGTATGGATGCAAGCAATGGTCGTTGGAAGAATATACAGAAGCTAAAAAGGCAAAATTACAATTGTGTTACTCCTGCTTTTTTAAAGTTATTCTAAAATAAAAATAAAAAATAAAAAACCCACCCTCTGTTTTTAGAGTGTCAATCTTGCAGATGAGAATTCTTATTTCAAAACATAAAAGGAGCCACGCCCCGTTTATTCATTCATATTCTTAGTAAATCACCCTGGGAAGGAATCATAAAAGTGTATTAAAACATAACCACTTTAAATTGTAAGTATGTGGCTTGAAGGAACCCAAATTATAAATATCTCCGGACTCAACAGGATTTCAAATTTACAGTAATATTCCCTAGATATTTCCAGCATTCAAGCTGACCTGTTTGAGTTGTAACATGATGATAAATAAGGGGTTACAGCTCGCAAGGCTGTGTCACAATGAATCCTTTAGATCACATGTCTGAGCATCTATAATTGAGATATTTGTCTGAACACAGCATGAGCGTTTCCCAGCTAGCTTTACCACATCCCAGCCAAAGTCTCTAATTAACACCGAAGCACTCACAGATCTGGAGAGGGAAGAGTCACCAAGTCCAATCAGTTCAAAGAGATCATCACCTTGTATAAAGAGACAATAACAGAGCAAATCAGCTGTGTCAAGTGCTCCCTGAATAGCCTCACCAGAAAACACAGCGCACACAGGTTAGCACCTCCTCGTGTTGCATCTGTGAGCAGCTTAGCAGTCAACAGCAGAAGAAAGGTGCCAGAAACTAGAAAAGTTACCATCTGTATAATTTTACTTGTTCCTTGGAATAGTTTCTTATTCAGCTTTGTCCAGTGGGTTCCAAAATAATAAGCCTAACATATAAGTGATAAATCAATGCTGTTTACAACTCATAATGGTGATTACAACCATCTGATTAAAGCAGGGGTGAAATGTAAAATTTGTTACTACCGGTTCTGTGGGTGTGGCTTGGTGGTGGTGGTGGTAATGTGACTGGGTGGGCATGGCCAACTTTTTTTTTTACTTTTAAAAGCATTTTTTCTACAATCTCTTCACCGAAGAGCTTGTAGAAAACATGCTTTTAAAGGGTTCTGGTGATCAGGCAACTCCGCTGGGATTGCCAAAGGAAAAAATGCTTTTAAAGGGTTCCGAGGATCCCAGCTGAGCCATGCGATCATCAGAGGCTTTTTTTTAACTTTTAAAAGCACTTTTTCGGCGGAAGAAAAAATGCTTTTAAAAGTTAAAAAAAAAAACCCACTGATGATCACGCAGCTCAGCTGGCGGGGGTGGGGGGGGGTGGGCAGGAATTTTTGCTACCGGTTCTGCGAACCACCCGCAGCCATTGCTACCGGATGGGGCAATCCGCTCCGAACCAGGAGCATTTCAGCCCTGGATTAAAGTCTTGGCCCTCTGTCTGAGTGTTGACATCAAAGGAGTGGAATTTCAGGAGTGAGGTCGCATAGTCGAGATGTTTTTCACCACCAACCCCGCAGATACTTTTGGTCAGCATCCAGTGCTATATAGTGGCAGGGACAGCAAGTCATTTCACTGTGTGTGTCATTTACTGTCGTAGAGATAGTTACCTATTCATCTTTGAGCTGGCCCAAAGCAATGCTAACAGGAAGAGTGCTGTCTCAATCGCCTATTCTTTTCTTGCCTCTATTATAGAAGGGGTCAGTATTTGGATCTGAAGCAGGCAAAGACAATTCAAATCCGACATTCTGGGTGTTCTTGCTAATTCTTGGCTTAAAGAGAAATAGGTGTAAAAAAGGACTAAGCAGAAGGGAAGCAGGAAAGATAGATAATTTATGTGTAAAGTTCTGTAAAGTAGGACTGTAAAGTACTATGAAGTGGTATATAAGTCTAGGTGCTATTGCTACCAACTATCTATGATACGTAAATAGTTATGTAAATCTAGACAGCATACTAAAAAGCAGAGACACACCCTGCCAATAAAAGTGTGTATAGTCAAGGCTATGGTTTTCCCAGTTGCAATGTATGGTTGTGAAAGTTGGACCATAAGAAAGGCTGAGCGCCAAAGAATTGAGGCCTTTGAACTCTGGTGCTGGAGAAGACTCCTACGAGCCCCTTGGACTGCAAGGCAATCAAACCGGTCAGTCCTAGAGGAGATCAACCCTGACTGCTCTTTAGAAGGCCAGATCCTGAAGATGAAACTGAAATATTTTGGCCACCTAATGAGAAGGAAAGACTGACTGAAGAAGAGCCTAATGCTGGGAAAAACTGAAGGCAAAAGAATAAGGGGACGACAGAGAATGGGGTGGCTGGATGGAGTCACTGAAGCAGTAGGCGTGAGCTTAAATGGACTCCAGAGGATGGTAGAGGATAGGAAGGCCCGGAGGAATGTTGTCCATGAGGTTGCGATGAATCAGACACGACTTTGCAACTAATAACAACAACAGCAACAACAACAATGTATGATTGTGCCATGATAAATGACAAAGAGGGGGGCGGACAGGGTCTGCTTGAGGGGCATCCAACCTTGGCAATTTTAAGCTTGTGGATTTCAATGGTTTGGACTACAATTCTTAACAGATTAACAGAGTTGGAAGGGACCTTATAGGTCATCTCGTCCAACCCCCTGCTCAAGCAGGAGATCCTACACCATTTCTGACCAATGGCAGTCCAATCTTTTCTTGAAAGTCTCAAGTGATGAAGCTTCCACAACTTCCAAAGGCAAGTTGTTCCATTGGTTGATTATTCTCACTGTCAGAAAGTTCCTCCTCATTTCTAGGTTGAATCTCTCCTTGGTCAGTTTCCATCCACTATTCCTTGTCTGGCCTACAGGTGCTTTGGCCCCTTCCTCTCTGTGGCAGCCCCTCAAGTATTGGAAGACAGCTATCATGTCTCCCATGGTCCTTCTCTTCACTAGACCAGCCATGCCCAGTTCATATCATATCTTGCAGTGCCCACATTCCAGCCCTATGCTATAGATATTTACCAATGTTAAAGCAGCAAACAGGGATAGGAAATGCAGTATTCCCCGAAGTGTTCCTGGTGTGCAGACTTCTCTACAGGTTGTTTTTTTTTCATTTTGCAGACTTAAGCATTAAATGCCATTTGAAAATCTTAACCCTAAAAATGAGATCTTTAGAGGAGCTGAGAGCAGAGGGATTTTCAATAGGCATTCACATGTGGTCTTATTATGCCGAATGAAGACTTGCAGAGGGCTTGTTAGTTCTGTATTTGAGAAGTCTCTATTCTTTACACTGTATTATGTTGATTAATTGTGCTGGTGAATGGAAAGATTGAGTGGTGGTTATTTCAGCATCCATCTATTTGTTCATATTAACTTCTCTTGTTACTGAGAACTAAGGGACATCATATGAGCCACAGATATGAATTAACAAGTCCCTTTCCTGGTTTTAAAGCCCAGTGCCTTAAGACTTTCAGTAGGACTCCATAAGCTACAGCTACAAATCAGGGATGTCACTTAAAAACTTGCCCATCACCATGCTTAGTTTTCTCTTATTAACACGGTCCTGGAACAGGAAAGGATCAAAGTTTAAAGCCCCTGCTCTATAGCATCTCACAGTTTCAAATTAAAACTTTTTTTAATGGCTGTACTGCATTGTAATGCCAGTTATATCTAGACAGATACGTCATGTTCTTCCAAGACAGGGTACCTACTCAAGCAAGCTTAGAACAGAACTTGTCCAGATGTGCAGTAAGTTTTAAATGGAATTGGATTAGGATTAGTGGGGTCAATAATAGTGCCAAAGTTGTTGATATAGAAGACAACCTGAAGGAAATATAGCAAATTATTGGGGGGAAATATTATATCTTTCTCATTAAAGCATAGATGAGGCATGAGTAGAATTCACATGTCCAGTTGTCCAGTTACCTTACTTACTGTATATGTGGTAGTTCTGGTTAATTAGGGCCTCTGGTGGCTCAGACTGCTAAGACAGTCTGTTATTAACACAGCTGCTTGCAATTACTGCAGGTTCAAGTCCCACCAGGCCCAAGGTTGACTCAGCCTTCCATCCTTTATAAGGTAGGTAAAATGAGGATCCAGATTGTTGGGGGGGCAATAAGTTGACTTTGTATATAATATACAAATGGATGAAGACTATTGCTAACATAATGTAAGCTGCCCTGAGTCTTCGGAGAAGGGCGGGATATAAATGCAAAAAAATAAAAATAAAATAAAATTAACCAGTGGAACAGCTTGCCTTCAAAAGTTGCAGAGACTGGACAGCCACTTGTCTGACAGGTTATAGGGTCTCCTGCTTGAGCAGGGGATTGGACTAGAAGGCCTCCAAGGTATCTTCCAACTCTATTTTGAATTAAGTTGTGGGTGCTCCATCACTGGGGATTTTTAAGGACAGCCATTTACCCAGAATGTTATAGAGCTGTTTCCTGCCTCTGGAGGACCTGAGGGTGGGGGTGGGGAAGGCCTGTTTTTCTTTCTCACCTGGCTCCAGAGTCTCTCTATGCATCTAGGGAGGGCGAAAATATCCTTCCCCAGGCCCTCTGGAGGCCCAAAAGGGCTCATTTCCCAACTTCCGGTTGGAAAGGAAGTGACGCTTTTTGCTATCCCCATTCTCCAGAGACTCCTAGAGAGGCTCTGGAGGCTGGAGACAGCAAAAAAAATCACTTCCTAGAAGTTGGGAAACGGGCCATTTCGGGCCTTCGGAGTGCTTCCAAGGGCTTCCAAGAGCGTGGGAAAGGCTGTTCTCACCCTCCCCAGATGCATAGAGAGGATCTGGAGCCAGGTGAGAAAAAAAATCAGGCCTACCAGGCCATTGCGTGCCAGGAGCAGGGGTGGGGCATGGAAGGGAGTTGCATGCGCATGCATGGGACAGGCCACATAGAATTATGGATGAGGGTACCCCACTCCCACCCCCCATCCTGGCACGCAATGGCATAAAAGTTAGCCATCACTGTTATAGAGTCTCCTGCTTGTGCAGGGAATTAGAATAGAAGACCTCCAAAGTCTCTTCCAACTCTGTTATTTTTTTGTTCTAGTCATAGCAATAGCACTTAGATTTATATACCACTTCGCAGTGCTTTCCAGCCCCCTCTAAGCAGTCTACAGAATCTGCATATTGCCCTTAACAATCTGGGTCCTCATTTTACCGACTTCGGAAGGATGGAAGGCTGAGTCAACCCTGAGTCGATGAGAATCGAACTGCCAAACTGCTGGCAGTCAGCAGTCAGCAGAAGTAACCTGCAGTACTGTATTCCAGCCACTGCACCACCACAGTTCTGGTCATAACTGGATAGCTTTCCTCATGGAACAGCATGAAGAATTTCTGTTTAAGTCCTTGACATTCTTGAAAATTTTATTCTTCATGCTCTTTAACATTGATATAAAGTCACCAAGAGATGTCATTCAGAAATTTAGATTGAAATGGCATTTATAGTCCAACAACTCACAGCCCTGCCTCTTTTTTTCATTAAATCCAGGTAAAGTGGTGGACTGTATGGCTGAAATAATAAATAAGATGAGGATCAACAAATTTAACCTTAATTTTCACTGGTCAGAGATGCTGTTAATGGGTAGTTTATCTGTTCAATTACATAGTATTCTGGAAGGAGTTGTACTCCCCCTAAATGATAAATTCATAAATCCATCAGTTCACAGATCAGCTATGCTCTAAGGATGTTAAAACAAAACTTCTAAACTACTTCAGAGATGCAAGTATGTGTAGAAACCAATCCACCGAGGCAATTTCACAAGTAGCTGACAATGCAGAGGAGTCAATTGCAATTTTGGAATATAAATCTGACACCAATTTTTATTATGCTGTTTTAAATATAAACCTCCCAACACAATTGAAAGAAGAGCATCAAGAAAATCTGCAACTTTTAAAAGAACAAGTTTGGGACTTTTTCTTCATGGACATTAATAAGTTGAGAAATCCCTGAGAAAAAGAGAAGCTTATAACTACTTGACAAACACTCCAGAGGGGGGAAAAAAACATTTTATTCCATGAAAACAAGCTGGAAGGAGTGACTTAATGAGCGAGTTGGAATTAGGATGGATCTTTATCGATCTGATATTTGTAACTGAAAGAAAAAGATGTATTAGCTTAAAGAAAAGTTTAGTGTTTTAAAAAGGCTGTATACAAGAAGAAAATATTATTCTATGAGGGTAACTTGGGGGGATCTAAATTTAATGAATTTAATGAATCCTGAAGGTTTCCCAACTGTGGAAAATTTGGGGGAAGGAAAGAAAATATTTTTTTCTCAGTTGTGCCACGATCCTTCTAGAAGCAAGATACCTGGAGATCTGGAAAGTGACCTTGTTCCTGATTTTAAGAATGGCTGTTAAAACTGAGTTGTTCAGTAGGGTACTTGTCATTCAGGATGCCTAATAATTATCACCATTAAGGTTTTTGTATTTCAAATAATGTTATAATTACTAATCATTAGATAATGTTTTAGGTATTTACTGTGGTCATTAAAATGTAAAGTGCCATGAATCCTTTGGGAATAGGACAATATAAAAATATAACGAATGAATAAATGAACAAATGCATAAATAAAATAAATAAATTCAAGATGCTAGTTTGAACTTATAAATTCCTTCAAAAGGTGGAACCACAATTTCTGGGGAAGGGGAAAAGCTACTTTCTAATAGCACTAGCACTTAGACTTATATGCCACTTCGCGGTGCTTTACAGCCCTCTCTAAGCAGTTCACAGAGTCAGCATATTGCCCCCAACAATTTGGGTCCTCATTTTACCCACCTCAGAAGGCTAGAAGGCTGAGTCAACTTTGAACCTGGTGGGATCTGAACTGCCAAATAGCAGGCAGCCGGTCGTGAGCAGAAGTATCCTGCAGTATTGCACTCTAACCACTACACCACCAAGGCTCAATGTTATTAACTATATTTAGGAACATCTAAAGTACTCCTCAAATGTTCCCCATGCCAAAATATGGCAAGTAGCTTTCACGTGTCGGGTCATTTTTTGCGATTGCTCCCCTACTTTCGATGGCCTATCTGCTGAGGTATGTCTAGAACTGACATTTTTATTTTCCTCAATATTTCAATTTGTAAATGTGAACTCCAACATATGTGAACCTTCACAAAAATATTTTTCAAGTATACTCCAGTTGGTTTCTCTCGTGTTATATATTTTGATTATCGTTGTTTGTCTATTTGCATCGTTCGGATTGTATTTGGGGAACTGAGTGCTTTCTAAGTGACCCTGTGAAAATATTTTTCTTTCTCTGAAGGGCAGCGTCGAATTGAAACATGATAAACAAGCAAGCACTCAAACAAAATCTAAAGATGCATTGATTGCCTGGTATTGATGAGGTGCTTTGCATCATGCAGACATGTCAATCTGTTCAGCCATGAGTTGAGGCAGGGCTGATTTACTTAGGATGGCTGATGCCGCTTTTCTCATGAAAGGTGCATAGACCCTGCTGCTACAAAGTGGGGGTGGGGTGGGTAGGATGTGAAATAGTTGTTCTACTGATTATACGGGGGACACTGCCTCGTGTCACAGAATCACTGCTTCTCTTGGACTTCAAGGAAGCCAAGACTTCTTTTGAAGATCTGTCTAGAAAGATGAGTAAATATAATAAATACATCTATAACTCTTCTGAGGTTAACAGACCAGGAAGAATTTTTTTTTTTAAAACCATTTTTTTTTAATTTGTAAGGGCTGTGTTCCCTCTGGGAAATCTGTAAAGCTTTGAAGGACCCGTTGACTATGAATAAAGCCAAGGTCAACATTAGACAGGACAAGAAGTCTTTCTCTATTCTCTCTCTCCCTCTCTCTCCCTCCCTCTCTCCCTTCCCCCCTTCTTTTTTTCTCTTTCAGACTGATAAACACGTTTATTCCCATCTCACATCCATTTTGATGTCTCTTCCCTTGTTTTTCTGTTCCTTCTTTTTCCTCCCTTTTTTACTGTACTTCACAGTCCTCCTCTCTATCTCATTCTTTCTTCCATACTTTTTCTTTTTTCTGTTTCTTGTTTGGTTCCTCTTACCTTCTTCCTCCCAAACTTCTAACATCATAGGAACAAAACTGCTTAATCTGCAATTTGCTGATAATAAGAGGCAAGTCTATGGCTTACAGGAAAAACTAACAGCACTCGGCCAATAGCTCCAGCATAGTTGATCTGTAGGTATGCATATCATTCAGTAGAGATACTCATTCATTTCTTCATTCTATTTTTCTTATTCACCCATACAGATGTGATGTAATAAATCCTGACAATATATGCAAGTTCAGACCTACACCCTTACAAGCAAACCGATTCTAGATACCACAAATATTCATCTTGCCTTGTTTTCCACTCCACCCAAAATGAAGCCACCACCTTCAGCTTTATCCTGAATGTATCATTCAGTCCTGTAAGATGACTCTTGTTATCTTGCTTGAAGATCAGGTTATTGAAAGGGCTGACTGAGTAGGGACAACAATAGCAAGAATATATTTTGCCTGCTGGCTATATCTGTTGGTACTCATTTTTTAGTACTAACTCACAAGGTTGAACTGTGTGGTCCTTGGTGCTCCCTGAGCTTGGTTCCTTTCTTTCAGACTTTTCATTACCAAAGTAGTTGATATAATATCACATCATAATAACACAGTTGGAAGGGACCTTGGAGGTCTTCTCATAAACAATTCTAGAAGGGAATGCAGTTTGCCGCTTCATTTCAGCACTGATGAAAAACATTTGCAAGAACACAAAACAAAAAAATGAACCATCTGCAAGAAAACAACCAACAACCTAGAATACCTTGATTATTCTGACTACCCTTGTTTCCATGCCGGCTTGTGTGTGTGTGTGTGTGTGTTTCAGTGGTGGGTTTTAATTTTTTTACTACCAGTTCTGTGGGTGTGACTTGGTGGGTGTGTCATTGCTTGGTGGGCATGGCAGGAGAAGGACACTGTAAAATCTCCATTCCCTCCCCAATCCAGGGGAAGGTTACTGCAAAACCTCCAATCCCTCCCGATCAGCTGGGACTTGGGAGACAGAGAATAGATGGAGGCGGGGCCAGTCAGAGGTAATACTTACCAGTTCTCCGAACTCTGAACTCAAAATTTCTGCTTCCGGTTCTCCAGAACTGGTCAGAACTTCCTGAAACCCACCTCTGGGGTGTTTGGGTGTGTGACTTGGATAAAAACAAATGATGTATATATGGTTAAGGCGCATCACACTGTATGGGCTGGCTTCATTGGCTTTGGAGGAAAGTGGAGAGATGCAGGCCAGGGCAGAAACCTACTTTCTTCCACATACTTAAGCCCAGAACAGTATTCTTTATGCTATGTTCTACCTGTGAGTAGAGACAATGAGATTTTCTTTTTTTTTTCCTCACGTACCCTCTTTATACAGATGAATTTGTAAACTGACAGAGCTGCTAATCTGCTGGGCCTGCTCGCATCAACATAGCAGGTAAAAGCCAAAAGCTGACACGTGCAGCACTTGCTATAACCTGAAAACCAAGCGCAGGAACCAGAGCTAACAAAAAATTGGCAACGATGAATACAGACAGCATCCCTCTTTGTTTGGTATATCCCACAATTCAAGAATACTTTGGAAGAGAAGGCTCCCTTATAATTCTAACTGCCAGGTAAAATACCAGTCAATACCAGAAAAGCAGATATTAATGTTAAGAAAAAATGGATATGCTAAACCAGTGATGGCTAATATCTTCCAGACCAAGTGCCAAAGAAAACCTTTCCCTGGGGCCTCTGGTGGCTCAACAGACTAAGTCTGTCTGTTATTAACACAGCTGCTTGCAATTACTGCAAGTTCAAGTCCCATCAGGCCCAAGGTTGACTCAGCCTTCCATCCTTTATAAGGTAGATAAAATGAGGACCCAGATTGTTGGGGGCAATAAAAGTTGACTTTGTATATAATATACAAATGGATGAAGACTATTGCTTAACACAGTGTAAGCTACTCTGAGTTTTCGGAGAAGGGCGGGATATAAATTCAAATAAATAAATAAATAAATAAATAAATAAATAAATAAATAAATAAATAAATAATAATAAAAAAAGCGTGCATGTCTGACCCCCACCCCCCAAATGCAATGTGCATGCAGCCCCCTGCATGTGCCCCAGCCCCTGATGCATGCACATGCGTGGCAGAGACCCGAAGGCTGGCAGGAAGCATGCGCGCATGCACAGTGGAGCTGAGCTGGGGTGACAGTTCGCATGCCATCAAAGAGGGCATTGCATGCCACCTCTGACACACATGCCATAGGTTCGCCATCACAGTGCTAAACTAAGCATTTTAACCACTGACACTGGACCTGAGTCTCCAGAGAGAAGAAACTTTGCCAGGAATAACAAATCCCATCTTTAAGCGCCATAAAGCCAGGGCTTATTTTATCCTCAAAGAAGACTATTTTCAAAACAGCAGACACTCCCATACAGTGCAGGATGCTTGACATCCAAGCCTACATTATAGCTGACAATGTGAACATTTGGAAATGTTGAACAGCTGAGAGGAGCTTACAAAAATAACTGCAATTGTGTGAAACAGAGGCTTCATTATCACCTCTAAATGGCAAATCCTGTGTTGATGGCATTTCATTTCATGAAGGCCTCAATTTGAACTCACTTCCCCTTGGCAGTGGGAAAACTGTTGGGAAGATCGATCTCAGCGTGGCGACCCTCAAGATTATCTTCCCTTCCTTCCCCAAATACAGGCACAGATTTTAAGTCGGTAGACCTCTCTGAAGAAAGACAAGATCCCACAGCTCCTATCACCTCTCCAAAAGACCAAATGTTGCAGGAATGTTTTCTTGTATCTCCCTTGTTCTATTGATACCTCCCAAGTCTTTGAGGAGACAAGTGATAAATTATGTTCTCACCTATCACAGCAGCTCTTTCTAATACCACGTCCCATCTTTTTCTCTGAGCTTCAAGGCACACCAGAGCTTTGTGGGTGTGAATGGATCATCTTATTTAGCGGATTATTAGTATAATTGGCATTGCCAGGGTGTGCAGCTTTAGCTCTAGGTAGGTGTCGATGTCATAGAAGGAGCCTGGAATTTTTTTAAAACAACGTGCACTGTGACTGTGTTGACGCTTAAGGAACATCTACCGGGAAAGAAACCTTAGTCCTCACACAAGGCAACTCTTTAGTAGGGTGTCACGTTATTCAAGTTGGAAATATTATTTATTTATTCTGTCTGACAGTCCATCTGCACTGGGTTCAGCCTTTTAGAAGTATTCATTTCATTTGCCAATGTATCACACAAAGATGTAAACGGTACTACAGCAAGGGTGATGCAATAACGAAGATTTGGAAGGCGATTTCTTTTCTTTTTCAGCGTGATGGTGGCGTTTAGTAGCTGACTCAGGTTTCCCCAAAGGACTAAGTTATTGGTTTAAAACTATATATGATACATGTGCATCTGTGCAACCCTTGCAAAATAAATTTGAGAAAGACGTTGCCAAGCAAGACAATTGTTAAGTGAATTTTTGCCCCATTTCGTGATGTTTCTTGACACAGTTGTTAAGTGAATCACTGCAGGTGTTAAACTGGTAATGTGCTTGTTAAGTGAATCCGGCTTCCCCATTGTCAGAAAGTCACAAAAGGGGATCACATGACCCTGGGACACTGCAACTATCATAAATCCATGCCAGTTGCCAAGCCATCCACATTTTGATCATGTGACCGTGGGGGTGCAGCAATGGTTGTAAGTCTGAAAAACGGTCATAGGTTACCTTTTCTGTGCCACTGTAACATCCAACGACCAGTTTAGGACTGTCTGTTCAGCTTAAATCACTGATCTATCATCCAGGCAAAATAAAACAATACTTCACTGATATACCTAAAAAAAACTTACGTATTTTTTATTATTAAGTATTTATGTAGTATTTTTAAAGCATTTATTTTACGTATTTTCATTTTTAATGCAAATACTTCATTGTTGCTCCCACTCGTGGTATTTTCAAAATAGTGGAGGGGGCCAGGCTTCAAAAGTTTTTTCCAGCTTCTCTTTGGGGCAATCAATAGTAAAGTGGTCATTGTTACCTCATTGAAGAAAACAGATGCATCCCCACGAAACAAGCCATAATCCTGCAATTGAAAGTATTGGTGTTACTCTCTAAGGCTTTCACAGCTTGGCATTTCCAGGACTGACTCCACCAAATGGATCCCATCTGGCCTGCTAGATCATGCAGGGAGTGGCTCTCTGGGTGTCCAAGAATTCCAGGATGTCCAAGCAGCCAAAGCTAGAAGCTGCTGGTTCTCTGTTGCAGCCCCAAAATTGTGGGCTGGGCTCCACCTGAATTCAGACCCTTCTTGATAGCTTTTAGGAAGTTATTAAAAGTGAAGAATTTTTTTTAAACAGACTTTCTGCTAACATCAACCCTGCTGCATTAATTGTTTTCCTTCCTTCCTCCCTCCCTCCCTCCCTTCCTTCCTTCCTTCCCTCCTTCCCTCCTTCCCTTTTTCTTCTTCCCTCCCTCCCTTCCTCCTTTTACCTTCTTCTCTCCTTCCAATCCTTCTTTCCTTCCCTCCTTCCTTTCTTGTCCCTCCCTTTCTTGCAATTTGGATTGTATGTTGTTTTAATACAGCTGTATTGTAATGCCAAGATCTGCAAGACTGCAGACGGACATCTAAATAAATCTTTAAAATGATTAGAAATATCAAAAATAATTGTTGCACTTTATATTGAATTGGAGTTAGGAGAAAATCTGACCAGGCAATTTATGAGCCTGTTCAATTTCCTGTCCAGGTGTTAACAATTGATAGGCAGGTTCAAGATCTGTCCTTTGATTTCTCATATCCTAGATGTGAATCACCTGAATCTTCTTTCTTTTATAGTGATCCCCAACCTTTCTGGCATCAGGGACTGATTTTGTGGAAAACAGTATTTCCACAGACTAGGGTGGGGATGATTTCGTGGGAAACCTAGATCCTGTGATTGCTCAAATAAAGCTTCGCTCACTTCCTGCTTGCACTGTCTGGTTCTTAACAGGCTACGGCCTGGTTCTGGTCCATGGTCTGTGAATTAGGGACTCCTGTTCTCCTCAGGCAGGTAACCTTTGGGTTACCACCTACATCTAGCAACATCTGACCAAAGAACACAGGATGAGAATAATGATGTTTTGTCTACATGCGAATGAGTAGAGCTGAGGAAGACCTGGTTCTGAGTAGGCTAGTTTTATTTGGTTTTTGCTGTATGCAAAAAAACCCCAGAAGGCTTATATTGGAAAAGCATTGCAAAACAGTATTTCAGTAATTGGACAATTTGCCACCAAATTCCAGCAGTGGTTCATATCACAGGCATGGCCCAGGTATAGGATGGTTGTTGATGGTTTTCCCACCTTTCAATTTTGTCTCTAGCACTTTTCTCACTTTTGGGATGTCTTCTTTACTATTCACATTCTTAACTTCTCCACATCTGATGTTATCCAACTGTAAAATGTTATCATTCGGAGCAAACATCCTCCACACAAGCTTCCCCAGTGCCATCTGCACTAGACTCTAAGTGCCTGTGGAAAGCGAAGCTCGATCCCTTTCCCCCTGAAATGACTCCAGTGCACCAGGAGTCTCCCTCTCTCTCTCTCACCATACAGCTTGCTCTGTTTCCAGCAGCAGAGACACATGCTCCGAAGGCATGCCCAATTCTCAGTGCTGCAGATTCTAAAAAAGACTTCCAATACAGTTCCTGACAGGATTCAGAAGTTCGGACTATGAGTGGCTGACTGACAGGAAGACAAATAGTTGTCTGCCACACCGATTTGTCTCTGACCCCTGCCTTTTATCCTCAAAACTAGGGTGGGGCTTAGCTATCAATGGTGGCTCTTCCATCCTGAGGATCAGCCCATAGCTTCCTGCTGCTCTCCTCTTCTCTGTTTTCTATACATCCACATGTCAGGCTTGGGACCCAGCTATTCCTCCTCCTCCACATCAGTCACTTCTGGACCTGGAGACTATTGATTCTTCATCTGGGGACTGATGGACGGCCCAGTTCTGCCTCTGTCTCTATCTCTGACAGCTCCATTCCCTCTTCCCCCTTGGAGCTCTCAGATTGCCTTGATGCAGGCCCTAATTCCCACTCCACCTCCTCATCTGATTCGGCTGCTGGAGGGGCTGGCGGCCGACAGACCACAACATTACCATCAGGAATCCAATGCAATACAATCCACAGTTTGGGAACAAGTTCACAATGTTTTTCAGAATCTAGTGAACAGAATCTGCAGTCCTTTTTACTAAAGTTGGCAGAAGGGGGGGCATATCAGGTTTCGGGGGTACGCCCTCGCTATTTAAGAGCGATCGCGTGCTCTGGCCCCCCAGATTTTTCCCATTCCCCGAGTGGCCAGAGTACTCAGGACTTGGGCCTCAGGCTGATGTTATGCAATGCAAGGTCCGTGGTTAACAAAACCCCCCTGATTTCAGATCTAATTCAGGAGGGGACCACAGATGTTATGGGCATTATGGAGACCTGGTTGGGCACAGAAGGGGGGGTCCCCCTAGTGGAGATGTGCCCACCAGGTTTCCAAGCATTCCATCAGCCGAGGGCCCAAGGTAGGGGTGGCGGGGTGGCAGTTATTATTAAGGAAAGCCTGGAACCGAGAGAGACCACTGTGCCTCAGATAGCTGGTTGTGAATCCCTCTATGTGAAGTGGGGTCGTAGGACTCAGGTGGGCTTGTTGATCACATACCTGGCTCCTTGCTGCATGACAACAGCCCTGCCCGAGCTGTTGGAGTTGCTGGCTGGGTTGGCAGTTGAGACCCCTAGACTGTTGGTCATGGGGGATTTCAATTTGCCATCAACTGGCATGGCATCCTCGACGGCCCGGGAGTTCATGGCTTCCATGACGGCCATGGACCTGACTCAATTAGTGGAGAACCCTACCCACATCGGGGGAGGCACTCTAGATTTGATTTTTATCTCTGGCCAGTGGTCGAATGATCTGATTTTAAATTATTTAGTTGTCGAGCCTTTGTCATGGTCAGATCATTCTCTTCTTCGTCTGGACTTTCGGACTGCTACTCACCACCGCAGGGAGACAGAACCAATGCGTTGGTTCCGTCCCAGGCGCCTGATGGACCCAGAGAGGTTCCTGACAGAGCTTGGGCCGTTTCCCGAGAATCTGGCCCGCAGCACGGCTGAAGAGCTAGTCACGGCCTGGGAACAGGCTGCAGCTGGAGCTTTGGACTGTGTCGTGCCTTTGCGGCCTCTGACCCAGCATAGGTCTCAAGCAGCTCCTGGGTTCTCCGAGGAGCTGAGGGAGATGAAATGCCAGAGAAGATGCCTAGGGAGTGCTTGGAGATCCAGCCGTTCAGAAGCTGACCGGACACTAGTTAGGTCCTATAGTAGGACCTACCTAGTGGCATTGAGGGATGCGAAACATTCTTACGTTTCCTCCCTCATTGCATCGGCAGATAACCACCCGCCCGCCCTGTTTCGGGTGACCCGCTCTCTCCTTCAACAGGAGGGGCGGGAAGACCCATTACAAGGGTGTGCCGAGGAGTTTAACGGTTATCTATATGATAAAATCGTTCAGCTTCGGGATGGATTGGATCAAAATTGGGTAGATCCAGACGAGAGGTTCGAGACACGTCTTGTTGAGACTGTTTGGGATAGTTTTGACCCTGTGACTCCCGAGGACATGGACAGGTTTCTGGGGAGGTTGAATGCCACCACATGTTTGCTGGACCCGTGCCCCTCCTGATTGGTGCGGGCCACACAGGAGGTGACACGAGGTTGGCTCTGGGGGATTACGAATGCTTCTTTGCCGGAGGGGTCTTTCCTGCTGCCTTGAAAGAGGCAGTGGTGAGACCCCTCCTCAAGAAGCCTTCCCTGGACCCAGCTGTTTTAGGAAATTATCATCTGGTCTCCAACCTTCGCTTCATGGTGAAGGTTGTAGAGAGTGCAGTGCCACGTCAATTACCCCAATACCTGGATGAAACTGTCTATCTAGACCCGTTCCAGTCCGGCTTTTGGCCCGGATACAGTACAGAGATGGCTTTGATCGCGTTGGTTGATGATCTCTGGAGGTCAAGGGACAAAGGTTACTCCTCTGCCCTGGTCCTATTAGACCTCTCAGCGGCTTTCGATACCATCGACCATGGTATCCTGCTGCGCCGGATGGGGAGTTTGGGAGTGGGAGGCACCATTTATCGGTGGTTCTCCTCCTATCTCTCTGACCGGATGCAGACGGTGTTGGCAGGGGGGCAGAGATCAACCCCGAGGCGCCTCATGTGTGGGGTGCTGCAGGGGTCGATTCTCTCACCTCTCCTGTTCAACATCTATATCAAGCCGCTGGGTAAGATCATCAGTGGCTTTGGGGTGAGGTACCAACTGTACGCTGATGATACGCAGCTGTACTTTTCCACCCCAGGCCACCCCAACGAACCTATCGAAGTACTGTCCCGGTGTCTAGAAGCCGTACGGGTCTGGATGGGGATGAACAGGCTCAAGCTTAATCCCTCCAAGACGGAGTGGCTGTGGATGCCAGCACCCCGGTACAGTCAGCTGCAGCTGCAGCTGACTGTTGGGGGTGAGTCATTGGCCCCGATGGAAAGGGTGCGCAACTTGGGCATTCTCCTGGATGGGTGGTTGTCTTTCAAAGATCACTTGACGACCGTCTCCAGGAGAGCTTTTCATCAGGTCCGCCTGATTCGCCAGTTGCACCCCTTCCTGGACCGGGATGCCCTATGCACGGTCACTCATGCTCTTGTTACCTCTTGCTTGGACTACTGCAATGCTCTCTACATGGGGCTCCCCTTGAAGAGCACCCAGAGGCTCCAGTTGGTCCAGAATGCAGCTGCGCGGGTGATAGAGGGAGCGGTTCGGAGCTCCCATGTAACACCCATCCTGCGCAGACTGCACTGGCTGCCTGTTGTCTTCCGGGTGCGCTTCAAGGTATTGGTGACCACCTTTAAAGCGCTCCATGGCTTAGGACCGGGATACTTACGGGACTGTCTACTGCCATCTTCTATTTCCCAGCGACCTGTGTGTTCTCACAGAGAGGGACTCCTTAGGGTGCCGTCAGCCAAGCAATGTCAGCTGGCGGCTCCCAGGGGAAGGGCCTTCTCTGTGGGGGCTCCTACCCTGTGGAACGAACTTCCCCCTGGACTTCGACAACTACCTGACCTTCGGACCTTTCGCCGCGAACTTAAGACTTATTTATTCCGTCTTGCTGGACTGGCTTGAATTTTTAAATTTTTAGCTGATTTTATGGGTTTGTAATTTTTATTAATTTTATAGGGTTGATTGTATTTTAATATTGGGCCAAATTGAATAAGTTTTTTAATGTTTGTTTTTAGTATTGTATGTGTTGTTGCTGTATTTTATTTTGGCTGTAAACCGCCCTGAGTCCTTCGGGAGAAGGGCGGTATACAAATTAAAATATTATTATTATTATTAAGTTTGGAAGTTCTGTGAGCAACTTTAGTCTGCCAAAAGAAAACCATGTAAAAATTTAAGAGAAATGCTACACTAAATTGTTTTCTGAACAAACAGCTTTTCTTTTCTAAAATTAAAACTAATTTTAACATAAATATATGTACAAGGTTAATACACACATCCAGATATCATAAGACAAATTTGCTAATATTTAGATAAATGCGTGCTATAATTGCGGTAAGGAAATCTGATTATACTACAGATAGTTCCTGACCTACAACAGTTCAAAGTTACAACGGCACTGAGACCATTCAAAGTTACAACAGCTCTGAGAAAAGCAACTTATCACCGTTTTTCACACTTATGACCATTGCAGCAGCCCCATGGTCATATGATCAAAATTTGGAAGCTTGGCAACTGACTCATATTTACGACAATTGCAGTGTTTCGGGGTCATATGATCAACTTTTGCGAACGTCTGACAAGCAAAGTCAACGGGGAAGCCAGATTCATTTTACAACCAGATTCATTTTACAACTTAACTGCAGTGATTCATTTAACAAGTGTGACAAGAAAAGTAATCAACTGGGGCAAAATTCACTTAACAAATGTCTCACTTAGCAACAGAAATTTTGGGTTGTATTACAACCAATTATGGTTGTAAGCTGAAGACTACCGGTATAGCAGCCCTTACTGAAAGCCACATTACCCAAATTCTTTTATTCTTATATCTACTTGAAGAAGAGTCTCTGTCCAAGGAATTATTTTACAATTCTCCTCAGACCTTCATTAAATTAAATCATTCTGCTCTCTGCCAAAAATATCACATCATTGAGACAGAACCGGCAGTGATATTAAAGGGTGTTGCTTTTCTAAATCTCTGACCAATACATAATTGAGCTTATATTTCAAAGCCAAATTTTGTGTGACTGAAACATTTTGAAAGATATTTCATATTTCTGAGATCTCTGATGAAAAAAGAAAAAGAAAGAAGGAAGGAAGGAAGGAAGGAAGGAAGGAAGGAAGGAAGGAAGGAAGGAAGGAAGGAAAGAAAGAAGTTAACTTGACAGATATTTCGAAAACATCTGGTTACTTTGGGAGAAGCCTTTCAGTGGCACTTCTGAAAGATGCTGCATTATAACATCGATTAAATCCATGTATTATTTCAAAGTCAAAAAGCCAGCACAGCTAATAGATGTGTTAATGAAGACTGCCAATCCATGTGCTGCCAACAATTTTACTAGCAAGGTCTCAAAAGAACAGTTGCAAGATTACTGCATATTACAATATGGCAATTACATGTATTTACCTTAATTATATACTTAGACATAATTATAATAATTGCATGTATAGGTCATATTTAACAAAATTTTAAAAAGGAAAACTCTAGCAAACCTCACTATAAGACTGATGAAAGAAATACGGTGATGCTAGGAGAAATTTAAACAATAGAAGGACATTTTAAAAAATAGCTTTAATCTTCAGGCACAATTTGATATTGATATTTGTGAGGGAGAAGTCTACCATATTCCACATTGCTGATCCCACGTACAGTACTTAATTCTTGAGTATTAATTTCTCCTCTTTCTCCCACTTTAAGAAATATCGTTAATTCCAGAATCAGCCAGATGTTCAGACTGGATTTGGCATTTTTGTCCATGTCTTGAAACCTTCACAAGGATCTGGCATACGGAGAGTAGATGTTTGGTGATGTTAAAGGTATTGTTGGAGGATGTAAGCTGTTCAAATCAAAGCTGCCATTTGCAATTGACCGATGGTGATTTTGTCAATGTTGGTGATGTTCAAGAGATGCTCCAGATGTTTTAGGATTGCACCAAAGGTCCTATAACGATTGGTCCCACCTTTACTTTCTTTTGCCATAGTCATTCTACTTCTTCTTTTTTTGTGTGATTTTTCTCTAGCTCTTTCTCTTTTCTTTTGCTGTCTCCAAGTATTATCACGTCCTTTATCCAGATGTTTTTGTCTTTGTTATCGACAATTGTTAAGTCTGGAGTGTTATAGGGCAGATGCTTGTCTATCTGAATTCTAAAATCATAGAACACTTTAGCTTCCTCCTTTTGTATTCTTTATCTATTTTGTGGTCACACCAGTTCTTGCTCGCAGGCAAATGGTATTTTTTGCAGATCTTCCAGTGCACCATTGTTGCTAATTTGTCATGCTTTTGTTCGCAATCTTTTTGCAGCTGCTAACTAGGTGTTTCTACAACTTCTTTACAAAGGCAGCATTCCTTGTTTGTTGCTGTCTTCTCAATTCTGGTTTTGAATGCATTTGTTTCTAAGGTTTGATCTTGTGCAGCCAGAATTAGCCCCTCCATCTCTTCAACTTTTCTGCTCTTAGCCATTGTCAGATCTTGTTGCTATTTGCTTTATCTGCTAGATTATTTTTTTTTACTAGCCATGTCTCTTTTCTAATTTTCATTTGCACTTTTTTGCTGGTCAGTTTATTATCATAGTTCATCCCACAGTCAGCCAGATGTTTATAAGAGGATTCGACATTTGAGTCATTCTCACCTATTGAGTCATTCCCAAAGACCTGGGAGAGGCCAAAGTTGTTTTGTTTGATGGTGTTAAAGGTGTCATCTCAAGATGTAAGCTGTTCCAAATATTATTATTATTAGCAAAGACATATACCAGTTCCAGCTCTTTGTTGTTGTTGTTAGTTGCAAAGTCATGTCCGACCCATCACAACCCCATGGACAACATTCCTCCAGGCCTTCCTGTCATCTACTATAGTCTGGAGTCCATATAAGCTCATGCCTACTGCTTCAGTGACTCCATCCAGCCACCTCGTTCTCTGCCATCCCCTTCTTCTTTTGCCCTCAATCTTTCCCAGAATTAGGTTCTTCTCCAGTGAATCCTTCCTCCTCATTAGGTGGCCAAAGTATTTGAGTTCTAGCTCTAGTGGTACCATATAAAGACCAATGAAAAAAGTGTGGCCCATCATGATATGAACTGCACAACCACCTCCTTTGCTGAAATGGAAATATGACAAATAGAAAACAACAAGCATACGTACCACTTGATGTTATAGTCTTTTAAAGCTGAGCTTTGGTAAGCAGTATGTTTAATCGGTTTAAATAAAGCCTAGTTTTTATTTATTCATGAAGCTTACCTATTGCTTGGCACCAGTGTTCAGTCCTAACTGCATTATACATGCTGCAGTTTTTCAAAAATGCAAGCGGGATTATGAAAATGTGTAAAATAAATATTTTTTTAATATTCTTTTGTAAACATTCCAGTATGCAAAATAGCAGCAGTAAGTGGAAGCTCCCAATGTGTCTACTGATTACCGTTTTCTACAATTTCTTTTTTTAATCTTTTGCAATGCTAGAAAATATGAAGATTTAGTCTATCTGACTGGCAAACCCAGCATTTAAATTTTATAGAAGTCATGAACGTTCCAAGGAGATTGATAACTCTGCAGAACCATATATAAAAAAGTTATTTCTGATATCAACAAAGATACAAAATGACTATTTTTTTAAAAAAAACCAAAAATGACAAGTGTTTTTCTAGGATGGCATCTTTCAATTTATATTCTATTTCATTTTTAAAATCATTGATATTTTTCTTTAGTCTTTGGACATGATCTAGACCAGGGGTCTCCAACCTTGGCAACTTTAAGACTTGTGGACTTCAACTCCCAGAATCCCTCAGGCAGCAAAGCTGGCTGAGGGATTCTGGGAGTTGAAGTCCACAAGTCTTAAAGTTGCCAAGGTTGGAAATCCCTGGTCTAGAACACAGAAATGAGTTTGACAATAGTGGAAGAGACATATGATCGAGTAAATACATGTGATACAGGTAGTTCTCGATCCACCATGATTGAGATCAACATTTCCATTGCTAAGCAAGACAATTGTTAAGTGATCCTGATTTTATAGCCTTTTTTTTTTTTGCCACAGTTCCCAGGGTCACATGATCAAAATGCAGATGCTTGGCAACAGGTTCATATTTACGACAATTACTGGGTCCTGAGGTCATGTGATCACCTTTTGCAAACTTCTGACAAGCAAAGTCAGTGGGGAAGCCAGCTTCCCTTAATAACCATCTTAACTAACTTAATCAGCAGTGATTCACTTAACACCTGTTGCAAGAAAGGTTATAAAATGGAGCAAAACTGACTTAACAGCCATCTCACTTAGGAACAGAAATTTTGGGCTCAATTGCCTATAAACCTATAATAGATAGTGAATCCTTTTTCATTCTGCTCTGCTGACTTTCCCCTCCCCCCTTCAAGCAATAGTAATAGCACTTAGACTTATATACCACTTCCTAGTGCTTTACAGCCCTCTCTAAGTAGTTTACAGAATCAGCATATTGCCCCCAACAATTCCCTTATTTTATTGACCTTAGAAGGCTGGAATGCTGAATTAACCTTAAGCTGGTCAGGATCGAACTGCTGGAGTGAGCAGTGAATTAGCTTGCAGTACTGCATTCTAACCACTGCACCACCAGGGCTCAAGCACCAAGAAAGCCAGAGAGATGTAAACAGCTACAATGACAAAAGAGCCAAAACACAGAAGAATAGATACAGTGTCCAGGCTTGGTTTATGGCCCAGAAAGTGGGAAAACATAGGACTGTGTCATATGGACTTCCCATTTAATCTATCATGGCTCTGATCTTCCATTTAAAATAAAGCATAACAGTTATTATAACAAATAATGGTTGGCAAAGCTGTTCTGTCTCCTTCCCCACTTCAGATCCACGAGCTGGCCTTCAGCCAATGGATTCACGGCTCTTATCAGTCCTGGCAGAGAAATCGCAGCTGCCTGCCAAAGTTCAAACAAATGACTCACGTAGCAAGACTTTCAGCTCTTTTTGAAACGGTTCAGCTAAACTTTTGCTTCCCGTGGAGTGAGAGCAGTCCCAAAGCTCCTTATATATCCTTTTGATGACGCCACCTCTCTAATCTTTTGAAGCCAAGCTTGATTATTATTATCAGCTGGGTCTGAAGGCGTAGCCTGGGGAAGGGAGGAATCAGGGGATGACGGCTTCATTACATCCTCCGACTAGTCTGGTTCTGGCTCCTGGAGCAGAGCCAAAGGAATCGGTGCTCCCGAGGTAAGCCTTACCGGCCCTTCCCCCTCACTTTCTGAGTCACTTTCGGGCATGGGGCCAGGTTCGGGGGCTGGAGTCACAACAGGTAGTAACAAATTTTACATTTCACCACTGATCCATACTAATTCTTTCTGCAAATTAATGCAACTTCCATCTCCTTCATAAGGGAAAGCCTTATGTGATGTGTTCGGCAAGGGGTTCCCCACACCTATAATACTTTGGGCTGCAGGCTATCAGCACTGCCACGTTTTAACTCTTCTGTATTGCTTCTCTACTATTCAAATTACAGGTTTGGGGGCTAGAGTCACAACAAAAGCTTTGAGGAAAAGACTAAAGCTTTACTCCTTGAATTAATATCTCAGGAGCCATAAATGGCAGCAATGTACAATGTACAATGTAGGCAATAGATACAAAGTAAGTTATAAACTTCAATGAGATGGGATCCCATGATTGCCAAAGGAAAGGGCACCTTGATTATTCCGTGAGATAAAGTTAATTGAAGAAAGTTTGATTAGTGACCTCTCCTCTGTTTTTTTTGGTAAAGTCATTTGAAAGAGTAAAAAAAGATGAAGAAAAACCAAAAGGAAAAATAATTGGAGGATTAGCTTTTCTTTCCCTCTCCCCTCTACAGATAGTATTATGATAGCCTTATGAAAGGGGAATTTAAAACCCTGATTTACAGCAGAAAAGGCATGTTAAAAATAGCAGCATCAATGTGTCTTTAATCAGTATGGTTGTTTTTTTTTAAAGAATTGTTTTAATATCAGTTCATCAGATATATGGAACCACCACGCACAATCAAAATGCAAATCGACACCAGCCATTTGTAATCTGGACGGAAGAAAAGCAAGTTGTTCAATGTGCATAATTTTTTTCCCTATATATAAAATACATTCTGGAAAGCCTAAGAAACTGAGGAAAGTCTGCTTTCCATCAGACATTACCATCCGTTTCTTTCATTTACTATTCCGCTCACAGGTTGCTTACCTCTAAAAGTGAAACAGGAAAAGACTAATTTCTAATATCTTGAAAGGTAAAATGTCAATCAATGCGGTTCAGAAAGATAACTGACAAGAGATAAGTTTGCCTTCTTTTCCATGCAAAGAAATAGAAACTAGAAATTCATTTTATTTTATTTATTTATTTTATTTATCATATTTATATACCGCCCTATCTCCCTACGGACTCAGGGCGGTTTACAGACAGTTAAAACACATATAAATACAGATTAAAACGACAATTAAAAAACTTATTCTAAAGCCCAAATCATTAAAACAGTATAAATAATAAAAAACCCCTTAAAACCAATTACTTTAAAAACCTAATCCAGTCCCGCGCAGATGAATAAGTATGTTTTAAGCTCGCGACGAAAGGTTCGGAGATCCGGAAGTTGACGTAGTCCTGGAGGGAGTTCGTTCCAGAGGGTGGGAGCCCCCACAGAGAAGGCCCTTCCCCTGGGTGTAAATTTAAATTGTAAAGCATTATTGCTTCCTTCTTAGAGAGAATGAACTAATAATATTCTACAATTTAAATGTAGAGCATTAAGAGATTAAGATTAAGAAAATCTATGTGGCCACTGAGAGTCTCTATAAATTTGATGGCATGTAATCAATCAATTAGGGGACATGGTGGCTCAGTGGCTAAGATGCTGAGCTTGTCGATCAGAAGGTCGGCAGTTCAGCAGTTCAAATCCCTAGTGCCACATAACAAGGTGACGCCCTCCCCCCCATTACTTGTCCCAGCTTCTACCAACCTAGCAGTTAGAAAACATGTAAATAATGCAAGTAGAAAAATAGGGACCACTTTGGTGGGAAGGTAACAGTGCTCCATGCGCCTTCAACGTTGAGTCATGCCAGCCACATAACCACGGAGATGTCTTTGAATAACGCTGGCTCTTTGGTTTAGAAATGGAGATGAGCACTGCCCCTAGAGCCAGACTAGCACACATGTGCAGGGGAACCTTTACCTTTACGTTAATCAATCAATTACAGGTTGATTGTTGTCAGGACCAAAATTTCCATTGTTAAGCAAAGTGATTGTTAAGTGTGCAATTTTATGACCTTTTTGCCAGAGTTGTTAGATGAATCATTGCGGTTAAGTCAATCACACAGTTGTTAAGGAAATTCCCTTCCCTTATTGACCTTGCTTGTCCAAGGCTAGCCGGAAAGGTCATGAATGGTGATCATGTGACTCCAGGATGTGACTCCAAAATTTGATCATGTGACCATGGGGATGCTGGGATGGTTCTAAGTGTGAGTACTGATTGTCCTTTCCCCCCCAGTGCTGTTATAAGTTTGAATGATCACTAAACGAATGGTTGTAAGTCAAAGACTACCTAACAGAGTTGGAAGGTACCCTGGAGGGTCTTCTAGTCCAACCCCCTATACCATTTCAGATAAATAGTTGTGCAAAAATATCAAAAGCCTCATGAATTTGCATGTCATCCTTGCAGAGGGGCCATGCTAATCTTAATATAATATAATATAACAACAGAGTTGGAAGGGACCTTGGAGGCCTTCTAGTCCAACCCCCTGCCCAGGCAGGAAACCCTACACCATCTCAGTCAGATGGTTATCCAACATTTTCTTAAAAATTTCCAGTGTTGGAGCATTTACAACTTCTGCAGGCAAGTCGTTCCACTTATTAATTGTTCTAACTGTCAGGAAATTTCTCCTTAGTTCTAAGTTGCTTCTTTCCTTGATCAGTTTCCACCCATTGCTTCTTGTTCTACCCTTAGGTGCTTTGGACAACAGCCCGACTCCCTCTTCTTTGTGGCAACCCCTGAGATATTGGAACACTGCTATCCTGTCTCCCCTAGTCCTTCTTTTTATTAAACTAGACATACCAAGTTCCTGCAACCATTCTTCATATGTTTTAGCCTCCAGTCCCCTAATCATCTTTGTTGCTCTTCTCTGCACTCTTTCTAGAGTCTCAACATCTTTTTTACATCGTGGCGAGCAAAACGTATCTGTATCATTTCAATTTTAGTATATATGCTGCCAAAGCAAAGAGACCTGACCTCCTAAAATAGAATAGAATAGAATAGAATAGAATAGAATAGAATTTTTTATTGGCCAAGTGTGATTGGACACACAAGGAATTTGTCTTGGTGCATATGCTCTCAGTGTACATAAAAGAAAAGATACCTTCATCAAGGTACAACGCTTACAACACTTTCTCAACACTAGAGTTGAGAAATAGTTAAAAAGAAGAAAGAAAAACCATCTTTTTTCTGAATCAATATCTTTTTGATGAGGACATTCCCCCCCCCTTTTTTTTTTACAAAATGCTTAATAGTAAATGAGAGAAATATTTGTTGTAAGAATTGTATGGCTCAGTCTCGTATTTCCTGCTGTCCCACGATAAATATCCTATACCATTAAATGAAATCTGAGCACTTACAAGAGGTGTTTGGTTGATTCCGGATACAGAAGGATTATTATAAGCTTGGGAGAGAAAAGAGATTTACAGAGTTCACACTGAAATCAGCCTTTCTTGAATACAAAAAGCATTGAGAAGAAGCACTCAGCTGTCCTTGAAATTTAGAGAAAAGTGTTGACATCCTCATTTCCCCTGTTTTCTAAAAACTTAACAATTACCAATAAACCCTACGAGTTATCAAGTTCTCGATGTATTCTATAATGTGTGTTGAGTAAGATATAACTTGTATTCGTGCGTGCATTTTAAGTACAGCCTTATTAGCCACAATAATATAATGCTCTTAAAACAAGTTATCAAACCCAAATGTTGCGTTGCCTTATTTGTATTCCCTTCTCATAAATCCTCCCAAGCAGATGTATATACTTGTTGTCAGCCGTATTTGTCACAGCACAAGCTGTCTTTGGCCCATTTTTCAGGATGTGGTTTGAGATGATTTATCGTGGGGTGTCATTCCTGCCATTTTCTTCGCAAATCTCCCCTTGAATGAAGAAGCCATCTAGTTGAGAATCCGAATGGTGGAGAAGAGAGCTAGATAATCAGAGACTTGGTTGATCACTCTTTCACAAGGCAATTCCACGCTGGCTATAGATTTATTTATTTTTTTTAAAGGGAGGGATTTCAAACTCTGAGAAAAAGTAATCACACCCTTAAATACATAAATCAATACAGTCTGTACTGTTAAATAGAAAGCTGTATTTTTCTTATGTTACTTTAATCTGTTTTATTAGAGTGAAGTGAAGCTCCTCTGGCAATCAGAATGCAGAAGGCAACTATCCAATTATCACTTTATAAAACTGTTCACAGGAACAAATACAAAGGTAGCATATCAATCCTGCATGTATATATTCACTCTCCTGTTGGATAAAGACTCAACAGTAAGGTCAGACTTTCAAGAGCTTGGTCTACCACCACAGCATCTTGGCCATTTAAAAAGAACAATATAAAATCCTCTTGATAAGCCCTTAAAATTAATGCTTGCTTTAAACATCCACCTTTAAATTTAGCAGATTCTGACTAATTTCTCATATTGCCCTAAGCTGGGCTTGCTTGACCATGACTTGTTGATTAAACTACCATTGTTTGATTGCATACAAGTTAGCAAAGTTGTACATTCGACTCACCAAGACAAACTAAAGACATCACATTAGACATTCAAAGTCCAGTCTGGACACCTTTCACTGGCTGATAGTGTCTTTCCATCAAGGATCTTACCCACAGCCTACAATCTGATCACTTTTGCCAAAATAAATATCTCATATTTCTGCTTGCAGGCAAGATGGGCGGCACATAAATCTAATAAAAACTAAATAAAAATATGGTTATCAGAAACTTTTCCTGCAACAGAACATTCATCCATCTAAGCCAGTCCAGTCAATATTGATTATAAATGGGTCTCTAGGTTACCTGAAAACCTTACCTGAGAATACTGAGGATTCAATTTGAGACCTTCTGCACATATATATGATCTACCTATGAGCAAAAGTCTCACCAAAAATGCAGGTCTTTTTCCAATTTACAATCTAATCTAAGATCCTTTCCCGTTTGTTTTTAGCAAACTTAAATTCTGAGTTGACGATGAAAGATGGATAACTCAATGGGTTAATGCGTAGGCCTAGAGAGGACATATTCATGTTCTTGTTTAAATATTTCACAAAATAGATGTTTTCATTGAAAATATAAGGCCAATGTCCATTGCTTTTGCCCTGCAAGGCAGTGAATCTAACCGAGGTCTGGCAAAAACTCAGGCTAATTTTTATCTGCATGGCACAAGAGACCAACTCTAGTAAATCATTTTTAAGAGGTGTCACAGTAAGCTTCAAGAATCTTGAATCACTCTAAACTTACAATAGCATCGCAGCAGGGATGAATAACTGAACTTTTGACCTAACCAGGAGAATATGTGTCCAAGCTCAGGACTTTACACTTGTAAAAATTGCTTTCCAAAGGAGAGGAATGAAGAAAGAAAAGAGGCTTGTTGATTTGACAAATAATATAATATAATACAGATCAAGAAACAGAGCTGTAAAAATATGACAAAAGTGAAAAGATTGTGCCATGAATAATTGTTGTATAATATTTCATTCTCTCTCTACTACAACAAATCTGCACATTGAATAGTGATTGAAATTTCCACCAAGGTTTTCTATCAGCTCCCTGTTCAGAGTATCAGAGATTTCTATTGATTGATTGATTCATTCATTCATTCATTCATTCATTCACATAGTTATGTGAATATGTCCAATATCTAGCATGAATATATGCATGTGTGCATGGTATGTGAAACAGTGTAATAAACCTGGAACTGATTAAGCCAGAACTGGTTGGAGTATCAAGGAAAACTCTTACCAATACCAGTTAGGGAGAGAAAAAGCAGAAACAATGTATCACCCAGCCCTATACGGTATACCAGGGGTGAGATCCAGCAGATTCTGGCAGGTTCTGGAGGTAGAGGAAATTTTGAGTAGTTCGGAGAACTGGCAAATATCAAAATCACTGGAGATTTTGTAGTAACCTTCCCCTGGAGTGGGGTGGAAATGAAGATTTTGCAATATCCTTCCCCTGGAGTGGGGTGGGAATGGAGATTTTGCAGTATACTTCCCCTGCCACACCCACCAAGCCACGCCCACCAAGCCACACCACACCCACCAAGCCACGCCCACAGAACCGGTAGTAAAAAAAATTGAATTTCACCACCGTGGTATACCCATGCCTGCCTTCACAAACTAGACAGGCACAAGGGCTCAGCATACACTACATACCCTTGCAAGGGTTTGTTCACTGTTCTCTTATGAGAACAGCTGGGCTTAAACATGATTAAGGTTCCTGTTTAGGCTTCTCTGCCTCAAATTGCAGCATAATCAGCCAACGCCAGACATTTGAAATTTCTGGCACTTTGGATCTGGCAATAGCTGTGGCAATTATTTAATAATCTGTGATAGCTATTCTTCCCTGTTTTTTGGCATCAGATGTCATTTTAAGCTCCCCCTTACTATTGATGAGCTGTATGCTAAAATAAAGCCAGGTCATGATACACACTTGAAAGTAAATTAGGAAGCCTGTAATTGGGGAGTGTGTCTGGCAAGAACAAAAAATGCTTATCTACAGGAAATACGCATGTGTAAATCTTGTAACAATTCTGGGTAGTTAGAAAACTGATAAAAGTAATAACAGTTAGACAACTTGCAGGCCTCATCTGCAATTAGGAATACAGATGTCCTGCAGCCAATTTAATGTGTATTAGAAAACTCCTGGAGCATTCATTAGCCAATGCTTAGGAATAGGGACAGCTAGAGACCAATAGAACAAATTATAGAATTATTACTAAAACGTTTATTAGATGATATTTCTTATTATCTCTCATTGTCCCACCTTCTCTTTTAGTGAAAATGTATAAAGCTTTCTTAATCCTTTGTTCTTGGTTCTTGGCATTTTGGCCAGGAGCCCTTTTCCTTGGAATACTCCAATAAAAAGCAATCAGAAAATTTGCACCTCATGTCTGGCGTCCATCATTGGCTTCAGCACCAGGCTCAGACCCGAATTGGGGACAACTCTATCTTCCTCTTGTGTGGTAGCTAGGCTGGACTCCGATAATCCTTGGTTGTTAAGAATCAGGTGAAAAGCAACAGCGCACGTCACTTACCGTAGCTTCCTAGCACATGCAAGGGGCTCCTCATTTGCGTCCTGTGATCTGCCATTTATAAGAAGGTTTGGGATCATTTTGTAGATTTGCACCAACATCATGCAAAACTCCTTGTTTGCACATATTTATTTGAAGAAGCTCCAAGAAGCGTCTTCAACTCTGACTGGGTGGTGGGGAGCATTCAAAACAAGGCATCTTCAAAGAAAAACAAGAAAGTCCAGTTGCCTCTTGGAAAAACACCTTTGGGGGTCTCATCTATGCTTTCACTGGAAAAATCCTTTAAAATTTAGTAGAATTTTCAGGAGGCTAATAGTATGCTTTTCTGTTGGATTGGTGTTCTTTAAGCAGACCTTTGCATCTAAACCTTGACTAAAATTTATGATTACCTCACCTAAGAGTTGAATTATGTTTTATTATCCTATTTAAACTCAATTGCTAAGGTAATATTTATAATTATTGTCCCACCTAAGTTAAATTTAAGTCATGTTAAATTCAACGTTAGAAACCCATCCATTACTACTTAATCAGTAGGCCTCCAGAACAATTTCTGTTGGAGACCTGGGCTACAAAAAACCTTTCATATAGAGCTATATATTATCTTGAACATAAATTAATTAGGTTGCTAGCATGAATGTGGATCATGAATCCTAAAGACATATTTTAACGTTTAAGTGATATCAAGACAGCATCAACAGTGATTGGAAAGCTAGACCTTCTTGATATGTGTTCAATTTGGTCCTTCAGGTCCTCCCAAATTGCATTAGATTACTTTTCTAATTGACTCTGTTTTAATTGGAAATATCACAGACATTGCTAATGTTGATTTGGATACGGATCATATTTAGATACTGACTCTTATCCTTACTTTGTGTTTATTGCATGCCAGAGAACATGTTGTGAAGTGGTTCTAGACGGTTGGCATTCCAGATACCAGCTAAATATAAGCATTTTTTTCTAGGAATTTTACAACTTTTTAAATTGTGATTGGATTTTTGTGAAGGGGGTGAGTGCTCCTTGTTTTGTTAAAAAAAAAGAGCTTTGGGAGGAGACAAAACTATCAAAGTTTTTTTGGACATTTTTGCTTATTTCATTAATCTAAATACAGCTCAAAACTCTTCTGAAATAATGATGGCAAATTTTACTGGATTAATTGGAATAGGCTGCATGGACGCAAAACTGAAATAATAATAATAATAACAATAATAAGAGAACACAAAACATCAACATCTGCCTATCCCAGGGTCTTGGGAAGGACCAAATCCAGTCTGAAAATCCGGCTGACTATGCGAGGAATGTAATCATTGCAATGACCATATAATTTCACAGATTGCTGACTCCTGACAAATGGAAGCAAAGATGCATGTTAGGGAAGAGAAAGTGTTTTAGTCTGTGCCTGTGGACCATAGCACATGGTTTCAAAGAAACATTCGGTGGTGACGGCCATGCTAGTTTTCAACTGCTGTATCTGTCATGGTGATCCAGTTTAATGATAGCTATGAGTTAGGATGCTTGAGAAATTTAGTGGGTACATACAGATTCACCTGATCCACAGTTTTCAGGGGCAGATTTTAGTGATTTGTTTCAGAAGTGTCCACAGCAGGAGTGGGCAACTATGACTCTTTTATGACTTGTGAGCTTCAATTCCCAGAATTCCTGGATGGCTCAGGAATCCTGGGAGTCGAAGTCCACAGGTTATAAAGGAGTCATAGTTGCCACCCCTATTCTGCAGTATCTTCTCCAAGTCAATGAGAAAAAAAAAACCATGGCTGCCTCCAAGGACCCACCCCTCACTGGGAAGCTTGATGAAACCAGTCTGGATTATGTTTTGCTGAAAACATGTATGTGCACTTGTTAGGAATCACAGAGCTATTTTTTCCCCCAAGATAGGATGAACCTCAGCTTTTATCACCCAGCTCCAAGAAATGCAAAATATTTTGTATACTAAAAAGTGCCATAGATGTGATACATAGTAATTTCGCACTTTGAAATTTTAATCCAATGCAAAACAAAGGCGGCTGCAACCTCGTTATTCCCAAGACTTGGCACTTTGAATTCCTTTGAGGTACAGATTGAAAAAAAAGTCCTTTCAACTCGAGGAAATGTATATGAATCATATTCATTTATTCATAATATACACTGCTGGAAACAGATATCAAGTATGACAGATATCTGTTATATGGCTCTAACCACAGTTTTGCTACATCAAGTCAGAGAGGAAATCACTAACTATACATTTCAAGAATTACTCACTGCTGTATGCCTATAGCAGAATTCTAGTGACGGGGCACTTTCAGCAGTCATTTATGAAAGTACTCACCACTGCGGCACTAAGTACTTGTTTGAAAAGATCCACGTAGAGCATTTGCATAGAGTACTTTTGTTTGTTGAAAGTGCAGAGATGTCAAAAATTCTACTGCATTATGAAACAGAATCTCATATTACAAAATATGAAGTCTGGTGGATGTATTGTATGTAGCTACGGGAAAATGTCCAATTTCAATTAATTGTCCTAAGCCATCTAATTATACACGTTCCTTGGGGAATCTAACACTCCAAAAGTAAGATGGTTTTGAAACAGAGGAATATAAAGAATAAACAATTTTTTTTAAAAAAAAATTACTATTTTTTGGCTGCCAACAATTTCAGAGGCAGAGATAAAATAGGATCGCACATTTATTTGAAGGTTGTAATGGAGCTCTTATATCAAGAATTGTTTATAGAAATGCTTAGCTTACCCAAATAGCTATATAAATAATATTACCATAGATAATAATAAATTAGATACCTCAGCATCCACTTGTCGGTCGCTTACTATTTTGATATTACTTTGGAGGTTAATTGCTTATTAGTTTCCAGGGCCCATCTATGAATCACAGAGCAAGTTAAAAAGCTGTCATACCTTACTAGGAAAGCTGAATTTATTATTACGTTTAGGGAATGGATAAGACAGTTCTTCCCCCACTTTACTCCCATTCAACCTGATAGCTAACACACAAATTCCAGACACCTGAACAAGTGGACAGGTAAATTCCTAATGTCTTCAGATGCAGCAGTGGGAATGACCCATAATCCTTCCCATTTGACTAGAAAGAACAAATGCGTTGCCATTTTTGGTATCCTGAATTTCCAGATCAGCAGGGGAACATTTCCTCTGTTTAAAATAAACTTTGTTTTGAAGGAAGAAATAGCTGGAGGAGGGCAGGGAATGGCAGATCACCTGGAAAAAAGGCAAGGGGAAGAAACACCTGGAAGAGAGAGAAATGAACTGTTGAGAGATGCAGAAGAGATTACATCAGAGATGAAATGCTCCCGGTTTGCACCGGCTCGCCAGATTAGGTAGTGATAGCAGCTGCTGGTTTGGAGGACTGGTAGCAAAATTCCCTGGCCCCGCCCCCCACCCCTCTGCTGAGCCGCACCATCAGCAGAGGTTTTTTTTTACTTTTAAAAGTTTTTCTTCAGCCGAAACATGCTTTTAAAAGTAAAAAAAAAAAAACCCTCTGATGATCGTGGGGCTGAGCAGAGATCATCAAAACTCTTTAAAAGTTTTTTTAAAAAACCCTCTTCAGCCGAAGGGGGGAAAAAAAGAAAAAAACCCCAGGTTTTAAAAGCCTCCTCTGGCGATCCCAGAGGAGTTTCCTGATCCTCACAGGCTTTTAAACTCACTTTTTAACAGCCCCCACTTACAAGAGCCCCCACCCATGCCCAGCCAATTCCCCCTCCTCACTTACCTATAATTACTGCTCCTTTCGGCAACAGCATGCTTTTTCTTCAGCTACTGAAGAAAAAAACAAAACTTGCTTTGACTTCCTGCTTTGCTGGCTGAGGAACTCTGGGATTTGAAGTCCACAAGAAAATAAAATAAAATAATAAAATAAAATATTTGTGCAGCTTTCTGAGTTTTGGTGTGTTTCTGTAGTGTTTCACTCTAACTACACAAACACATAAAATCTCAGAAAGCTGTATGTGGCATTTTGTGTGTATGTGTGTGTGTGTGAGAGGTGTGTGTGTGTAAACTGTGAAAGCTGGTTTTTGAATTTTTTGTGGCTGTGTGAAGTGTGAAGTGCAGCTGCTTTTACATTGTGTGAGTCAGTTGTGTTGTGTTGTGTTGTGTGTGTGTAAAGTGTGAAAGTTGGTTTTTGATACCTCTTATTGTTTTTTATACTTTGTTTATTATTTTTATTATTTATTGTTATTGGCCATGCCCACCCAGTCTTCTGACCACCAAGCCAAGCCCACCAATTAAGCCATGCCCACAGACCCGGTAGGGAAAATTTTTAGATTTCACCCCTGGATTACATGATTTTGCTAAACTAGTTTCTCTCCTGAATTAGAGAGCTAAAACACACTTATTTTCAGAAGAAATCACGCTCAAAGCAAAAAGGTGGATTAGAGGTGATAGAAAATGCAACTTGGAGCCAAGAAAATCTTCAAGGCCTGTTTGGGGAGATAGAAGACAGGACATCTGGGTAAACAAACTAGGGCTGTAAGATAGAACTAAGTTGTTGTTGTTGTTGTTATTATTATTATTATTATTATTATTATTATTATTATTATTATTATTATTAATAATTATTAATTAAATTTTTATACCGCCCTTCTCCCGAAGGACTCAGGGCGGTTTACAGCCAAAATAAAAACGACAGCAATATACACATAAAACCATAAGTTAAAAAACTTATTACACAAATGGCCGAATTAAAACATTAAAATAAAATCCCATAAATTATAAAATATTGAAACGTTAAAACTAATTAAAATCCTATGCCAGTCCTGCGCGAACAAACAAATAGGTCTTCAGCTCGCAGCGGAAAGTCCAAAGGTCCGGCAGTTGACGAAGTCCAGGGGGAAGTTCGTTCCAAAGGGTGGGAGCCCCCAAAGAGAAGGCCCTCCCCTTGGGGGCTGCCAGCCGACATTGCTTGGCGGATGACACCCTAAGGAGTCCCTCTCTGTGCGAGCGTACAGGTCGGTGGGAGGCATTCGGTAACAGCAGGCAGTCCCGTAAGTACCCTGGCCCTAAGCCATGGAGCGCTTTAAAGGTAGTCACCAACACCTTGAAGTGCACCTGAAAGACCACAGGTAGCCAGTGCAGACTGCGCAGGAGTGGTGTTACATGGGAGCCACGTGTGGCTCCCACTATCACCTGCGCAGCTGCATTTTGAACCAACTGGAGCCTCCGGGTGCTCTTCAAGGGGAGCCCCATGTAGAGAGAATTGCAGTAATCCAAGCGAGAGGTAACCAGAGCATGAGTGACCGTGCATAAGGCATCCCGGTCAAGGAAGGGGTGCAACTGGCGAACCAGGCAAACCTGGTAAAAAGCCCTCCTGGTGATGGTCGTCAGATGATCTTCGAAAGACAACCGCCCATCCAGGAGGACGCCCAAAATACGCACCCTTTCCATTGGGGCCAGTGATTCGCCCCCAACAGTCAGCCGCGGCTGCAGCTGACTGTACCTGGGTGCCGGCATCCACAGCCACTCCATCTTGGAGGGATTGAGTTTGAGCCTGTTTCTCCCTATCCAGACCCGTACAGCTTCCAGACACCGGGACAGCACTTCGATAGCTTCGTTGGGATGGCCTGGGGTGGAAAAGTACAGCTGCGTATCATCAGCTTACAGTTGGTACCTCACCCCAAAGCCATTGATGATCTCACCCAGCGGCTTCATATAGATGTTGAACAGGAGAGGCGAGAGAATCGACCCCTGCGGCACCCCACATGTGAGGGGCCTCGTGGTCGATCTCTGCCCTCCTGCCAATACCGTCTGCGACCGGTCAGAGAGATAGGAGGAGAATCACTGATAAATGGTGCCTCCCACTCCCAAACTCCCTAACCAGTGCAGCAGGATACCATGGTCGATGGTATCAAAAGCCGTTGAGAGATCTAGTAGGACCAGGGCAGAGGAGTAACCCTCGTCCCTGGCCCTCCAGAGATCATCAACCAATGCGACCAAAGCCGTCTCTGTACTGTACCCGGGCCGGAAGCCAGACTGGAATGGGTCTAGATAGACAGATTCATCCAGGTATTGGGGTAATTGACGTGCCACCACACTCTCAACAACCTTCGCCACAAAGCAAAGGTTGGAGACCGGACGATAATTTCCTAAAACAGCCGGGTCCAGGGAGGGCTTCTTGAGGAGGGGCCTCACCACCGCCTCTTTCAAGGTGGCGGGAAAAATCCCCTCCATCAAAGAAGCATTGATAATCCCCTGGAGCCAGCCTCGTGTCACCTCCTGTGTGGCCAGCACCAACCAGGAGGGGCACGGGTCCAATAAACATGTGGTGGCATTCAACCGCCCCAACAACCTGTCCTTGTCCTCGGGAGTCACAGGGTCAAATCCATCCCAAATAGTCTCAACAAGACGAGACTCCAGCCTCTCACCCGGATCTACCCAATGTTGATCCAACAAAATATTGTTAAGAAATATTTTGGAAATAAACAGGAGTTAGGAAGAGCTACTTCTAAAATTTGGATGCTGTATGCTATGGAAGTGAGAATTTAGTCAAGCTGGACTAGCTGGTGAAATGCACTGGAAGAAATTTTCTAGGGCAGAATATAAATGATAGTATCCAAAAGAATTAATGGACTGCCTTCTATTGCAGGGCTAGTAATACTGTAAACACCGACCAGAATTCATAGTATCTATAAATCTTATTCTGTTTTCTTCCAAAGAACTCCAAATAGATTTGATGGTTCCTTTCCTTTTTAAATTCTTCTTTTATTCTTACAAGAGGCCAATGATAGAAAGAGGAGAGTGGTCCAATGATCCAATAGCTAAATGGGATTATTTACACATTTCCCACTGTTTTCAGTCCAGTCTTTGAGCCATGATATCTTACTCTCTTTTATCTAAAAGCATGCATTTTTAAAGATATAAAGCAAGAAAATATTAATGGAATGAAAGTTGAAAATAGAAGGCAGTGGTGATATGTAGGGAAAGTCCATGTATGCATAAAGGAAATTCTTCCAGTCTTCCATATTGCACTTTTTCTGCTGTTGTATGTGGCACAGGAAAGTTGGCAACAAGAAAATACTGATGATCTCCAGTGATTTTTACAGGTGTAGCCTCATTTTTAACTAAGGAGGTGGCTTGGATTCACTTATTTTAGACTGGATGGTTGTGCTATAGCATTAAAAGTGTTTATCTTGTACAACAAAAATAGAATATAATCGGGGGAGGGGGGGGAAAGACCGATAGGGTGTTTTTTTTCTTTTTAAATCTACCTATTAATTAAAGAAGAAATTGAAAATGTACCTGGAAAATCAATATACATGGTTTTGAAACAAAGTTGTGTGAAGTTCCATTTTCATTTCTCCCTCTATTGTAAAGTAGCGATACCTTTCACGTTTGATTTAATTGTTCAAAATACAGCAGCATGATAAAAGATTTTTTATGGAAATTTCTCACAGCTACACAATCAATCATATTTTCAACTCATGCATCGTCTTGAGCCCCTGAGCCTCAAAGACTGTTTTTTTCCTATGGAGCTTACTTGTTAAATTAGCACTGATCAAAGGCTAAAACATTTATCATGCTTATTAGTGAATAAACCTAGCAGCAGGTATCCCAAGTGAGGAAGCAAATCCTCATTTCCTGCAAGAATGAATTGGAAATTATCCAAAGTGCTTGCAAACATTTTTTCAAGGGAGTGACGAATTGTTAAAAAGAAAGCAGCTGCTAGATGTGTGAGCTCTAGGTTAGAAGGGAAATCAGGAGAAAGGACGCAGTGCCAAGGTATCTCAAAACTACCCCCTGGGGACGGTGTACAATTTGATTTACTATAATTGCCTCTGGAATTTAGGATCAGCTGACTTTGAAATCAAGTTGGTTTTTAAAAAAAAAAGCTACACGAACTATTGCAATGGTTAATGTTCAAATTAATAGGAACATTCTTCCCACTTGCTCTTCAAACATCTCACTTCTTTTTACTTGTAAAGAGGTTCGGGACAAGAAGGAGAAACCGTCTTCAAGCTCCAGAGAAGCAGATCTCCTTCTTCCTGATGAAAGAGAGGAATCGAGCTGAAATGTTGGTCAGCTGTCTCTACAAATCAGTTTGGTGGCACGGATGTTGCTTAGTGGGGAAATGATTCGGAAACAGTATACCTATTAAAGGCCCCAGAAGCCTTCTTGACTTACTTCTGTAAAGCCAGCTGAATGGAAGAAGGTCCAAGCTACATTACTGTGAACCAGGTTGCCTTCCAGGTCCTGTTAATTTTTTTATTATTATTAAAATATATTTGATGGCTGCTACAACTAAAGGCTGCTTCATTGGGTAGTCCATTGCCAAAATAGAGAATGGAGATGTTTTCTACAAATTACATGCACTGATGCGTATCCATGGACACTTCAGGAATACTGTGTTTCTTCAAAAACAAGGCCGGGCCTTATTTTCTTTTGACCTCCGAAAAAATGGCTAGGTCTTCTTTTTGGAGGGTTCTAATTATTGACTCACCTCGCTGCAGCGGCACTGACAGCCCCGCCCAACAGGAGCCCGCTGTTGGCCCACTTCTTCTGCGGCCACTTGCTGCCACTCACACGCATCATCCCGGCCTCCGTTTCACTTTCAGATGCCTGTCAGAAGGCATCTGGAGGCAAACTGGAGGCCGGGGCGATGCGTGCAAGTGGAGGCATGTAGCCGCAGAAGAAGCAGCCACAGAAAAAGGTAAGGCAGGTGTCGGGCTGTGCGAAGCCTGGTAAATAGGGCAGCTCCACCCCCTCATCCCCACCTAGCTTATTTTTTTACCTGTGGGCCTCACCCCACCCCCTGCACCCTGGGGTGGGTGGGGTCTTAATTCGGGCTAATTTTGTGGGTGGGGCTTAATTTGATCGCATCCATTCCAAAACATGGTAGGGCTTCTTTTCAAGATGGGTCGTCTTTTTGGAGAAACACGGTAAGTACTATAATTGTGCACATTTGTAACTCAGTGGTAGAGGAAATTTTTTGCACGCAAATGCTTCCAGGCTAAATCCCTTCACTGATGGTAAAACCTGTGCCTGAATTATAGGAGAATTTTTTTTTAATTTGCATTTAGAATAGAATAGAATAGAATAGAATAGAATAGAATAGAATAGAATAGAATAGAATAGAATTTTTATTGGCCAAGTGTGATTGGACACACAAGGAATTTGTCTTGGTGCATATGCTCTCAGTGTACATAAAAGAAAAGATACGTTCATCAAGGGACAACATTTACAACACAATTGATGATCAATATATCAATATAAATCATAAGGATTGCCAACAACAAGTTATAGTCATACAGTCATAAGTGGAAAGAGATTGGTGATGGGAACTATGAAACGATTAATAGTAGTGCAGATTCAGTAAATAGTCTGACAGTGTTGAGGGAATTATTTGTTTAGCAGAGTGATGGCCTTCGGGAAAAAACTGTTCTTGTGTCTAGTTGTTCTGGTGTGCGGTGCTCTATAGCGTCGTTTTGAGGGTAGGAGTTGAAACAGTTTATGTCCAGGATGCGAGGGATCTGCAAATATTTTCACGGCCCTCTTCTTGATTCTTGCAGTATACAGGTCCTCAATGGAAGGCAGGTTTATTTATTTATTTATTTTATTTATTTATTATTCAAACTTTTATACCGCCCTATCTCCGAAGGACTCAGGGCGGTTTACAGCCTTATAAAACATAAAATATAATATAAATACATGTTAAAACAACATTTAAAAAATTTATTCCATTAGGCCAAATTTAAAACTATAGTTAAAATACAAAACCCCATTAAAATTAAATTTATAAAAAATCAAACTCTAGGCCAGCCCTGCACGGATAAATAGATGTGTCTTATTCCGCCTCGCGGCGGAAGGTTTGGAGGTCGGGAAGTTGACGTAATCCTGGGGGGAGCTCGTTCCAGAGGGTGGGAGCCCCCACAGAGAAGGCCCTTCCCCTGGGTGTCGCCAGTCGGCACTGCCTGGCGGATGGCACCCTGAGGAGTCCCTCCCTGTGAGAGCGTACGGGTCGGTGGGAGGTAGTCGGTGGCAGCAGGCGGTCCCGTAAGTAACCCGGCCCTATGCCATGGAGCGCTTTGAAGATGGTCACCAAAACCTTGAAGCGCACCCGAATGCCAATAATGGTTGGTAGCCATTATTTTTTCTGCCTTTTTATTATTTTATTTTATATTATTTTATATTATTATTATTATTATATTATATTATTTATATTATTTTATTTTATATTATTTTATCTTTTTATTATTTTCATTATTTATATCCTGCCCTTCTCCGAAGACTCAGGGCGGCTTACACTATGTTAGCAATAGTCTTCATTCTATTTGTATATTTATATACAAAGTCAACTTATTGCCCCCAACAATCTGGGTCCTCATTTTATCTACCTTATAAAGGATGGAAGACCTTGGGCCTGGTGGGACTAGAACCTGCAGTAATTGCAGGCAGCTGCTGTTAATAACAGACTGCATTAGCAGTCAGAGCCACAGTAATGGAATTACTGCCATTCAGTATTTATGATACTAAGTTACATGATGAAAGTCAATAAAACATAGTTTTCTATGTCCTTAATTTCTTCAGAAAAAAAGGCATCTCTTTACAATGTAGATGACAGTGACAGGGTGATTCTAGTACCCTGATATTAATGGGTTGGTTCAAATCAGCTTCTATAAGCCTTTAAACTGGACTTGGACTAGACACGTTTTCAAAATGTAAGGCCTAAATTTTGATAATCTTCAAACATATCTCTGCCAGGTAGTTCTTGACATATGGCCATATGTTTAGCTAGATTGTTTAGCTAGATTTAGCTAGTTCAAAGGTACAACGATGCTGAAAAAAATAGTGACTTGTTTCCAGTCCTTGCCCTTATGGCCATCCTAACATCTTTGTGGTCACATGATTGCAATCCATGCACTTGGCAACCAGGATGTATTTATGATTATCGTACCATCCCAGGATCGCATGATCAACATTTCTGACCTTCCCAGCCAGCTTCTGACAAACAAAATCATGTGCAATTATTGTTATCAGATTGATGGGCTTTAGTGCCCTCGAATGCAGCCAAATTATCTTATGCTTCTTGTAAAATCAGACACACTCTGACTGTCCACTGACCCCCAGTTGTAAGATTCTTCACCTCTTGTGCTTTTATTCTTATGTTATTTTTTTTTAAGTAAACTCTTTCTATCCAGCAGAGGAAAAGCAGCTTAAAGCAATCTCAAAGAAATCTAGAATCATTAGAGTAGAACACTTCCTGGGGTGTTTGTGTGTGTATGTATTGGGGTGAAATCTACTTACCTTCCTTACCGGCTCAGAAGTGCACATGCTGCGGTTGTGCACTCGCTTTGCTTGTACGCATGCACATATCACATGTGCGCACAGACTTTCTGCGCATGCACAGAAGGTAAAAAATACATTACTTCCTGGTTAAAACCAGGAAGTAATGACTCCTGGGTGGATGGATCACTACCGGATCGCCGAACTACTGGCCATGATCGTGCGATCCGGTCCAATCCGGTAGCATTTCAGTATGTGTGGATGTGTGAGAGAGAAATAAAGAATAGTCAAGATGGCAATTGTGATTGTATGATAAAAGCCCTGTCCCATTTTTACATGCAAGCAATAGCAATAGCACTTAGACTTATATACCGTTTCACAGTGCTTTGCAGCCCTCTCGAAGTGGTTTTACAGAGTCAGCATATTTCTCCCAACAATCTGGGTCCTAATTTTACCCATCTCAGAAGGATGGACAGCTGAGTCAACCTTGAGCCTGGTGGGATTTGAACTGTCAAATTGCAGGCAACTGGCAGTCAGCAGAAGTAGTCTGCAGTACTACACTCTAACCACTGCACCAAAAAAGCTCATGCATACAAAGAAAAAGCTTTCTATGTTACACAAATTCAATTTTTATTTTATTTATTTGTTTGTTTGTTCTTAATTAAATTTATTGAGCAACCATCTTACCATAAGATAACTCAAGGTACCACAAGGTAATTATGCTGGTATGTTTTGGTTTATGGCTAATTGTAGAGGTAGTACCTTAATAAACACTCATTAAAGAGGTAGTACTTCATAAACACTCATTCAGCAACTGTTGGAACTTATGACACTGCTGAATGAGTGGTACTTATGAGTGATCTTTGTTGCAGCTGTGTCAGCATCTCTGCGTTCATGTGGTCACTCTTTGCATTTTTCACTGCCAACATCTTGTAAGCAAAGTCAGTGGGGAAACCAGCAAGAGGTCACAAATGGTGACTATATGACATTTGCACTTAACAATGGTATGAGATGTTCTTAACAATGGCAGCTGGAATTGCTAGAATTGCGGTCACTATAAGCTGCATGGTCATGTGACATCATGCTTTATGACTATGTCACTTAGCAAAGGAAATTCCGACTGGTGTTGGCAAGGACTGACTGTATTGGGTTAGCTGGTTGTGATTTGTGCAAATTAGGTTATAATAATCTGGCCTATGCATTATGGTAAATTATTATGAATAAGATTTGCACATCGCAGTGCCCCAACCCAAACAATACTATGTCTTAACAATGCTAATCAACCAGGGTAATAACTCCAATAACATCTAGAGCTACCCAATCTGGGATACGAACCTCCAAAATGCTAGAGGACACTAGCAAAGAGGTATAGAAAACTCAAAAAGATTTTGTGCCACTTTTTTATTTATTTACATTTATATCCCGCCCTTCTCCGAAGACTCAGGGCGGCTCACATTGTGTAAGGCTTATTTGGTTACTTCAGATTTGGTAAGTTCAGATTTGGTAAGCCTAATTATAACAACACTTCATCTCAATGTTCTGTGCAATGGGAGATTGTAGCGGGTCAACATTTAAAGGATTTCCAAGAACAAGGAACCTCCATGGATCTTCGGCTGTACAGCTTGAGTTGTTTTTCCTCTTCATTTTTAAGTTGAGTATCAATGTTTCCATCACGTTACATGACTTTTCAAAGCTGACCCCCTCGATTCTATTCCTAAAACTTTGAAAAAGTTTGTGATTCCTTATTATTCCTTCTCCCTGCTAACACTGTTGTGTTTTTTCCCGCCTATAACTAAATTAAAAGGTTAAAAAAAAAAAAAGCAAAAGGCAGGAGAAAACAGTACCAAAGGCATGAAATGTATTATCAGCATTAAAAAGTTAAGCAGCACTTGAAATAGTTCTGATTCTGCTCAATTTTTGTAAAGTTTATTCCAAAGCAGAAGGGAACCTTTTAGTCATAATTAAGTAAAACAGAATTATAGTTGAAGAATGGCCAGAGGCAAAGAATTAATAGGAAAAAAAAAACCCTGTTGCAAGATTCAGCAAATGAGGAGCTATAAAATGGATATTATATTTAGAAGTGTTGAAGCTGTTTTGAGTTATAGCAGGTTTCAGAAGGAGGAGAGCACCTCCCTTTCGGTTCACCTTAATATAGTCAGAATAGTTGCTAACCTTGACAAAAAATGCCCAAGGAAGGAAAAGAAATTAGTTGAGAGTAAAGGTGAAAGAAATTAATGGAAATAATTAAATTAGCCTTGTGCAACCAGATTGTGATAACTTTAAATTTAACCCAATGACCCCCTTTAACGATAGTTTGCTCTGCAGAGAGCTTCAGCCTTTTTTTCCCCCAGGGAAAGTGTTGCTTTGAGGCTGCACAACTCAATGCTTTGGATTTGAAGGAGAAAAGTGCAGCTCCTTAAACCTAATGCATCTTCTCCTGGGATTATCCACCTACATAACCCGGAGGAAAGAAATGGCTGCTTTAATGAGTTGTCAACAAAGTCTTCATAAGGGTCCTTGCGTGCTCCTAACTACCTCTTTCCATTTGGATCTAAAACACTAAACGCTACTCAGTTGTAACTTGTACTACTTTTGAGGAAAAACAGACAAGTGTTTTCTGGTAATTTTATAAACATCTTTCCATGTTTAAGTTATAGCAATAACTTATGTTTAAGTTATAGCACTTAGGCTTATATACAGTGGTGAGATTCAAATAATTTAACAACCGGTTCTCTGCCCTAATGCTTTCTTCCAACAACCAATTCACCAGACTGCTCAGAAAGTTAACAACCGGTTCTCCCGAAGTGGTACGAACTGGCTGAATCTCACCACTGCTTATATACTGCTTCACAATGCTTTACAGCCCTCTCTAAGCAGCTTACAGAGTCAGCATGGTGCCCCCAACAATCTGGGATCCTGATTTTACCGACCTTAGAAGGATGGAAGACTGAGTCAACTTTGAACCGGTCGGGATCGAACTCCTGGCAGTGAGCTGTGAATTAGCCTGCATTACTGCATTCTAACCACCGCGCCACCACAGCTCTTTATAGCTGGGCATTTAATTACTTTTGGGTTTCTGAGAGTTAGAAGGAGCATAGAAGTGACATCACTCACCAGAGGCAAAGCTGAAAATGAAAGGAGGAGAGGTTTTGAGCACATATTTTGCCTTTTGACTTTGCCTCCGAAGCTTGAAAACGTGCTCCTAAAATTTGGGATTCTCTTGAGGTTTGCATAAATGAGATTTGGTTGCAGATTGCCTACTCTTCATTTAACATATCAGCTCCCCAAGGGTTTTCATTGTGACAAAGCAAGACAGGAAATTGTTGGGAGGCTGCATGCGATAAGCAGTGGGACTCTGCCTAAAATACACTCCAGCCCAAACTAGAACAAGTAAAAGATGATTAATGCAGAAATAGTTCTGACAGAAACGTGAAAATGTTAGGTCATGACTTCTCTTTATTTCACTGTTCCTTATTGCCCTGAAATGACTGAATAACAGCCCACCAGGCAACCCGGGGGGAGGGGGGAATTATAATCAGAATGTTTTTTAAAAAAACCTGGATATCAATTCAGGTTTGTTACAAGGTTGGATATTTGCCTTTTAACCCAGGCATGAGTTTGCCAAGTGATATTCCTAGGAATTCCTGCTTGAGTTATATGGTACATGTTGCTTTGCAGGTGCCTCAGGTGAAGTTTTTAGATACTGTTTGTTTGTATTTCACCCTTATTATTTTTACAAATGATTCAAGGAGGCAAACATATCCATCTTCCTCCTCCTATTTTCCCTACAACAACAACAACTCTGTGCGGTGGCTTGAGCTGAGAGAGAGTGATGGGCCCAAAGTCACCCAGTTAGCTCTCAGGCCTAAGGCGGGACTAGAACTTACAGTTTCCTGGTTTCTAATCTTAATCACTAGAACAAACTGGTTCTCACTGCTTTCTCCTGCCTCATTTCAAAAATGTGTCAATTGCAAAAGGCAACTTGACTCGGAAGAGCTTGCATCCTTTTACAACATCAAACATCCTTTTACAACTTGGATTATGATTGTTAGTTTTGATACCCTGCATTTTGTTCTGGGAAGTCGGGGTGGGGGTGGGGGTAAGGGGAGGGTGGCGGTTGAGGGTAGAGATGGAGTGATGGTTAATGTACAGGGATTATTGAAGATGTATAAATATAATTAATGTAGGGTCGGGTCTGCCCAGTTACCATTTTAGAACTGTGGGGAGGGAGAAAAGAGGTCTGCCCAGTTACCATTTTAGAACTGTGGGGAGGGAGAAAAGAGGAGAGAGTAGGAGGTAGGAAAGAGGAGAAGAGGAAGGAAGAGGGGTAGAAGATGGAGAAGGAAGGTGTAGGGTGGAGGGAGGAGAGGATGTAGATAAGAGAAGGAGAAGAAGGTCTGGAAAGTAAAAGAAGGTAGAAGAGGGAAGAGTGTTAAACATGGGGGGGGGGTGACTGGGCAAGCCCGACTAATTGTATATAATTATTGGATGAGCTGTTTGATATGATTGTAAAAATAAAACTTTTTTATGAAAAAAAAAACACATCCTTTTACAACATCAAACATCCACATCTGCCTATCCCAAGTCCTTGGGAAGGATTTGGTAGAGGGACAAAAATGCCAAATCCAGTCTAAACATCTGGCTAACTGTCTAACCAATAATAATAAATAGTGTCAAAATAACAGTTATGCAGACAGGCTCTCTATCACTTCAGCAATAGTTGGATAATGCTATGAAGATGGTCTCCATCAGCCATGGCAAAAATGTCTTAAATCAAATTGTGAATTCTACACTTCACCCTGTAAATGTTAGAATACAGAAGTTCAATAATAAATGGCTAGTTTCATTTCATAATCTCAGAAAATGGACACATTGTTTGTTCTGGTCTAAGACTGTAATAACTGATTGACTCACTCACTAATCCCAGAAAACATAACTTTTTAGTCTTTTAATTCTTTTAAGAACTCTATGAAGCTTGGAATTATTTGGAGTACAGATTACTCTTAAATTAGGAACTGACAAAATCAGCAGTCATATAAATCTCTTTGAGATGGTAGACCAAATATAATGATAATTTTCATAAGGAATTTATACATTCTACTCCCCTCTTTTGCCAGTAATTAAGTTGGTGTCAGACCAGGGCATCCTTAGACAAGCCTAGAGGCTACATTAGCCATTCAGAATGAGTTTTAAGTAGAAGAGAAAAACCTGGTTGGAAGAGTCATGATTTCCTGATAGTCATGAGATACCTCACTCAAGCCAATTTATCAGAGCCAGAATAACAAGTAGATACTATTTTTTTTAAAAAAAAATGGCAGGTAAAAGGAAATAACTTCAAGTAATGTAAGCTCTAATGAGAAGCAAAGTTTTGAACTGTCTTATTAATTATGGAATGATAGCAAAAACCCTAAAGTCAGAAAATATATAAACTATATAAACCTTGACAGTTCTGAAGTGATAACTGATCTGAATGAATGTCTTCTGTGCAAACCAGATTGGCGGAAAATTTGATTTTGAATCTGTATCTTCTAACAGAAGCTATTGAGCAACTGGAAGCGATAAAATGGATATGGGAGATTTTGAAGGATGTCATGCATAAGAGCACAAAAGTGCCTACCGTTCCTGTCCTATTGTTCCTTTCATTATATCAAATTAATACAGCTGATGCATATTCTTTACTTATATATATATATATATTCTTCATGATATGTTTTTTTTACTTATGACAATGTTTGTGTATACTGTTGTGACAAAATGAAATAAAAAAAAAAAAGTGATGTACTTTCTAGCAGTCTTGGCTCTTAGCATGCATGCACATTGCCTTGAAAATTATAATTGTTGCCAATATATCTAGAACTCACAGTCTCCTAATTTCTACACCTTCACAACTACGCCCAGAAAAACTTCCTAATGTAAAAGAAATTGACAGTGATGTAAGTTTAACACTGCACAGTAATCAAATATTGCAATCAGAATAATGTGCTGCATTCATTAAATGTAGGTATTTCATGCAATGCATATAAAACAATTGTGAATCTACATAGTCTTTAATCTGTTTTTCTATCTCTTTTGATCATCATAAATTGAAGAAGCAAACCTGAGATGATCAAAATAAATGTCAAAGTTTCTGCCATTTATCATATAAAGCTTTCCTTTTAGGACATAAAAATAGATGGTTAGTGGTCAAGGGCCATACTTAATAGTTTGGGGGTGGGGTCTGGCAGTGTGCGGAGTGATTATTTCAAAGTGTCAAAAGCCATATTGGATATATGAAAAAAGCTAAAGTTTTAAAAAATGTTGACTGCCAGTTTTAATAGACATATTTCAATTTTCATGCATTTTCTACCTCAGATCATCAGGAAACATTGCATCATCAATGCAATTAGAGGACTTTCTGGTAAATGTAGAAAAAAAAATGGCCATTGATTATTTTTAGGGAAACAAGCTATGACCTTTGGGCTATTGGTGGCCCACCATAAACTTTTTGTGGTGCTCAGAACCTAGCCCATAGTCAATAGCTTCACCCCCTTTTTTATACTGTTTTTGTTTTGTTTGGGGGCAGAAGGAAAAAATGAATGCTTTACACCAGGGATGAAATCCAGCAGGTTCTGACAGGTTCTGGAGAACCGGTAACAGAAATTTGAGCAGTTCAGAGAACTGGTAGCGAAAGTTTTGAGTCGTTCAAAATTTGTGGCCAGCCAGACAGGGCAAATACCCCCTCCGGCTGGCCACAGAATGGGGTGAGATTTTTCCCAAGAGTGGGAAGGGAATGGGGAGTTTGCAGTATCCTTCTCCTGGAGTAGGGTGGGAATGGAGATTTTGCAGTATCCTTCCCCTGCCACGCCCACCATGCCACGCCCACCAAGCCAAGCTTTCTACCAAGACTACTAGAAAGGAACCATGCCACCATGGCTTGGTGGGCGTGGCTTGGTGGGCGTGGCAGGGGAAGGATACTGCAAAATCTCCATTCCCACCCTACTCCAGGAGAAGGATACTGCAAAATCCCCATTCCCTCCCCACTCCTGGGGGAAGGATATTGCAAAATCTCACCCCATTCTGTGGCCAGCCAGAGGGGGTATTTGCCCTATCTGGCTGGCCACAAATTTAGAACCGGTAGTAAAAAACAATTGGATTTCACCACTGCTTTACACCCTTACTTATGGGATTCATTTTAGCTTTTAATGATTCTGTCCATGTTTGAAGTGTGGTTTAGACATGTACCATGTACTTTAAGGAATGCATGAAACCCTATGGATATTTTTATGGAGACTACCCATTAGTTCATTAAGCATGTTTTCACTGCTCCAACTGACAACTATTTTAATTCCTCTTCTAAGGAAATATGCAAAATAATTTGGGAGCACTGCTCAAAAAAAACCCACAGGTTCTATAAGCTACAATCATGAAGTTCCAAGGTTAGAACCTACCCCATGCAAAATTAGGGTTTGTTTACATTCCTATCTTTTCTTACTTAATTGACTGGCTAATTGGTTGGCTGGCTTAATCTGGGGCAAATTTAACTGCCGACTGTTTATTGTGGCACTCTGGCTTGCTGTGGTCCATGGGTCCTTCTGCTATGGTCCATAAGATGCTTTGTAAAGCGACTGAACAGGGAGTTGAAATAAATTTTTTGCCCTTTCAGCTCTGTGAAACTGTGAGAAGATAATACTTCTGGGTGAGTCTTCTTCTCCACAGTGTCAAGGGGTTAAGTAAGCAGAGCCCAAGATCATCAATAGCAATATTTGCAAGGTCACAGCAGAATGAACAGTCAGAGCTGTTACAACTCTATTTAGTGCATTACTCAAAATTTAGGGCATAGTGAAACCTCTCAACACACAATCACCTTGAAAATCCTTTATTAGCAGAACTGAAGTTAAAGCAATTAAAAGTCTGCTTTTTTTTTGCCTCGGTGATGTTCCAGTTCATTATTCAACTTCACTGTTCTATATTGTTGGTTCACTCAGTACTTGAACTTGTCATAGGAAAGAAAAAAGAGGTAGGAATGAGGAATAAAGTTTATATTTACATGGAGGTCAACATCTCAAGGAGACAACTCTCAATGAATCTTCCATAAAGCATTGGCTTCTGCTGGTATATTTCTCTAAATAAAATGCTTTGTTTTTATTTATATAACACTTAAAGTAAATATGCCAAAAAGTTACAGTGTGCCTTAGCTTACTTTTATCACTCACAATATTCATTTCCAACATAATTACTATTTAAAGATAAAAGAAAAGATGTTGCTTATTATAACACAAGATTAGGTCACATGCTATAAAGTATTAACCCATCATTTGGTACTGATCAAGGAATAAATACGTCAAAGAGGTCTGCTGTTAGGGAACTAAACAAACTGAGATTATAAAAATAAGCCATGATAAGTTACCTTTTGACCAAGAATGCAAAAATAACTATTGCAGGTGTAGAAACGTCAAATAGTATGACAATTTCTTTCTCCACGTTCAGAATAAGGCATTCATAGGTAAGCTAACTATATGTAAATTGCTGATCAACAAAATATAAGCAGCTCATATTATTTCACCAGATAATTCAAGTTGCTTTCATTTAAGGTAGACTTAATCCAGTGAAGCTACCAGGCTACCCATCTGGTCCAGAATGGGTTAGCAAAAATGATATTTGTTAAACACTGTCTGCAGATATTCGGTAATGGGTACCATAATGTACCTTCTCATTCAAAACCACATCTTTACAAAGGGGCTTAGTCATCTTGGCAAGCAATCAACCCAAAAAGAAAGACATTCTGCTAAGATTTTTCTCTCAGTAGTTTTCATTCATTCCATAGATAGTCTCAGACGAACGATAGATGTCTTTCAACATTCCATGCTTTTGCTCTCCCAAAGGTTAATGGCAGTCTACTTGATGGAAAGAAAATTGTTCAAAGTGACACAGGAGATTTCTGTCAGTGCCAAGAAACATCCATTAAGATCAATGGGAGCCTCAAGACTAAACCCCACCCATCATCCCTTTGAACATCAACTACCAGCACTTTCTATTCATCTATGTTCAAATGAAGGAGATAGTTAAAATAATACAGCCACACTTAGGTTGCTATATGTGTGTTTAAATGACGGAGGTATTTCAGAAAACTCCAGCCAAGCTTTGCTTTTGCCTGGCATGTAGAAAAGCTACTAACCAGTCTATATAATTCTTCTACAATTATGGCAACTAATTACCTTATTAGAAAACAAATGGCAGATAAATTATAATCCTGGAAAGAATCATTGTTCATCTATTATGCATGAATTACTAACTTCTATTAGGAGCTGGTGTGAAGCTGATAAATTGAGCAGAATAAATAGATATTAATTGTAATGTCACATGAAATGTAGATGCTAATTTTAAAATATTAGTGCATCGGATTAGATTGAAAACCCATATTATTTTGACAACATGGGTGCAAAATTTCTCTTAGGCTAATTTATTGGCAGGGATCCCATCATATTTTAAAACTTCATGAGAATTATGGGTATAACTCCTATAGATAAAGGTTGGCCACTCAGCCTATTTTGGTCTATAGGGATTTTTGTTGGTCCTTAATGGATTTTGTGAACACATTATAAAAAATTATTTATCTATGATACCTAAGCAGAATATTTTGCAAATTTATGGATGCATTTCTCCAAGGACTATAATAGAGGATTGAATTGAGTTTTGTTCAAGTACCCAAATAAAGATATAAAGTCATAGCTGAGCAAGGACAGTAAGCATTTATAGGTTTTACTAAGTCTTCCATTTCCTTTTATTTGAGAGAAAAGGTTTTCTCAATATAAGCAAGGCCTTTGCCTTGTGAACATTTTATTTATTTATTTATTTATTTATTTATTTATTTATTTATTTATTTATTTTGTTACAACAGTATATATAAGCATAAGCACAAAATTACTATATATAAGCATATATATAAGCATAAATATGTAATAACTATATTAATTGGATATAATGAAAGGAATAAGCCTTTGGCCTATGTCACCTCTCCCACGTCCCATTCATCTGGAACACAGGGCTTAGAAGGGACAAACATCAGCAATGCATATCCAGATACTTCCTTTTCTGATGGTTCCTTGGTGATCTCTGAGCTTGGTGGTTTTCTTGTAGACTTTCATTACTGTGATGATCCCATTGGACCCCAGTTCAGAGGAGGAGGAGATGTTGGAACTGGGAGCATCCAAGTGGAATGGTACAGATTCCTGGAGTGCCCAGAGAATCCAGGGCCCAGAGACAATGCAGTCCCAGGCCGGTCCGGCATTGGGAGGAGTGGCCAACTGGGTGAAGAGCTGCCTGCTGGAGAGGATCAGCTGCAGAGGTCCAGTGACAATGACAGACTGCAGATCACCTCTGATGAAGAACAGCTGCCTCCCCTGCCTGATCCATGGGTGTGAAGAACAGAGTGGATGGAGGCACAGAGGAGGTTGGTGAGATTGCTCCTGAAAAAGCAGCTCTGTCCCTCTCACAAGGAATACCTGGGATGGGGTGATTTAGCTGGATGCTGGGAGAAGGTGTGTTTGTTGGGAACATCTGTTTTCTTTCATATGTACCTTTCCAGATTTTGTAAATAGTGCCTTATGAATCTTAAATCATGTTTCTTGGCTCTGAACTTCAGACCGTTTGTGGACTTTGGACTTGGCTCTCTGACTTTGGACTCTGGAACCATGCTTTGGTTTTTGGAACCTTGGACTTGTGTTGCAGATTTGGTACTTGTGGGTATTGTGACTTCCCTCTTTGCTTCATGGGTTGGCTAGGACTTAATTCATGAAATCAGGGAATTTGGACGAAGGGAAAACTGAGGGCTGGGGCATAGCTTCACCAGCCCATTGGAGGGTCATTTAGCACTGTGTTAAGTGTGCAATAAACATATTCTAAGTAACCTCTGCCTTGCGAGCATCAATTGAGTCCAAACAATTACCCAAACTTCATCAGTGCTCACCAATGATGTTATCTAGTTAGGTAATGAAATGTCTGCAAGAAAAAAACCAAGCTCAGAGAGGGCCAAGGACTCCTCATTTCAGCCCTGAACTACAAATATTCTCATTTTCTCTCTGTTCCATGTTTCTTTTGTTCTCTTGCTTCTTCGATCACATATCTCTTGAGTGTGGTGCAATACGAGCAATATAACTTAGATGATCCACCTCATATGTAGGATATCTTCTGTCTTATTCAAGTTCTACCAGTAGGTTATTTAATGATTTGGAATACAATCCATCCTGTTATCTATATGAGTAAGAGATAAATACCCTGATATCAATCTCTGCTTATATACCAAGACCGCATGTTTCATGACATTGGTAGAATGGCCAGGAAGGACTCTGGTCAAATTCTGGTAGGCAAATAGTTGAGATTCTTTCTGATCCCAACTGAGTTGAGAAGGATCTTGGAGAAAGGTGAAGAGATTTTGTATTTATAGATATTTATTTATTTATGCTTTTTAACAGTTACTTTGAGTTACTTCTCAACAAGATTATAATATAAATAGCTTTGCAGCAAAGCTTGGCTTTGCTGTTATATATTAGGCAACTTCCTTAATGGGACAAAAGTTTCAGCTGATGATTGGAAGAAGACCAGAGTTGGTGGCTAGGGAGAAGAGAGCTCCAGGTTTATGAAGACCTAAAGCAGGATAGGTACCATATATCAGGGGTCTCCAACCTTGGTCCCTTTAAGACTTGTGGATTTCAACACCCAGAGTCCCTCAGCCAGCAAAGCTGGCTGAGGAACTCTGGGAGTTGAAATCCACAAGTCTTAAAGGGACCAAGGTTGGAGACCCTTGCCATATATTATGGCCATTTGGTTGTTAAACTACAACTACCAAACATCCACCACCTTAGGATGTCCCTGTTAGCGATTATGGGATATGCCTGTTAGCGGTTATGAAATTATCAGAAACATTTAGAGCAGGAGTGTCCAATCTTGACAACTTTAATACCTGTGGACTTCAATTCCCAGAATTCCCAGAATGCTGGCTGGGATTTCAACTCCCAGGATGCTGACTGGGGAATTCTGGGAGTTGAAGTTCACAGGTATTACAGTTATCAAGGCTAGACATCCCTAATCTAGAGGGCCATGTACTGAAGCTCCCTGCTTTAAAATCAGAGACAATCTCACTTGAAAAACAGCTGATGCAGCTGACAGCTGAATGAAGCAGGATATCTCTGAAGTAGGGTTGTACAAGCCCTTTGCCTGAAGACATGGAGCATTTCAACAAGTAGGAGTTGCATTATCCTAATTATCCTAGGAACTAAGAGCAGCAGGATGAATATTTTTTTTAAAAAAAAACCCTGTTATATAGCTTGCGTCCCTGCTGGTGAGGGTTTGACTAGAGTTTTAAGGAAGTCTTATCTGAGGCAAACATTATTGAGAGTTAAGTATTTTGTTGAGGAAAAAAACTCTCTCATGTATTGTACAAACTGCAACTCTGCATATTTAAGCTGAGAATCGTACATTTAAGCAATCTTCTCCCTCTGTTTGAAAAGCAACACATTATGCCATCATGTAAATAATTTCCCTAATAAACATCTTAATTTGCTCATCTTATGAGCTTGTTCTTAAGTGTGGTATTAATTCCATATTTATGTCATAGAAAACTAACAAATAGTGTTTCTGAAAAATACAGAAGTTAATTTTGGTGGCTGAAATCCTCTGGGCTTTGGGGGGGGGGGCACCAAACTTCTTTATGGCATGTGACCATATCTCCACAGATTGTTAAAGGGGAAGAAATTATTATGGTCCATTTTTCTTGTCTAGCAATGACAAAGAAACAACCGCAAAGCCAAAGATAAACTGGAAAGTTAAAAGAACCTTCTTGAGACTAGATGAACAGAAAACTACTTTCCATAGTAGGCATTTAATAAGAGTACCATAGAATCCTGTCAAAATCATAATATGCCAATGGTTAAATTCTTTATAATTAATGAAATAGAAGAGTTTTATTTTTAAAAATGTGGCAGAGAGGTTTGGTTGCCACAATACAAAAAGGATATTGAGATTCTAGAAAGAGTGCAGAGAAGAGCAGCAAAAATTATTAGGAGACTGGAGGCTAAAACATACAGTATAAAGAACAGTTGCAGGAATTGGGTATGTCTAGTCCAATAAAGAGAGGTGACATGAAAGCAGTCTTCCAATATCTATGGGGCTGCCCTAAAGGGGAGAGGAATGGGCCTATTCTCCAAAGTACCTGAAGGCAGCACAAGAAGCAATGGATGGAAACTTATGAAGGAGAGAATAGATAGAATAGAATAGAATTTTTTTTTATTGGCCAAGTGTGATTGGACACACAAGGAATTTGTCTTGGTGCATATGCTCTCAGTGTACATAAAAGAAAAGATACCTTCATCAAGGTACAACATTTACAACACAATTGATGGTCAATATATCAATATAAATCATAAGGATTGCCAGCAACAAAGTTACAGTCATACAGTCATAAATGGAAAGAGATTGGTGATGGGAACTATGAGAAGATTAATAGTAGTGCAGATTTAGTAAATAGTTGGACAGTGTTGATGGAATTATTTGTTTAGCAGACTGATGGCCTTCGGGAAAAAAACTGTTTCTAGAGAACTAGAAATAAGGGGAAGTTTCCTGACAGTGAGAACAATCAATCAGTGGAACAGTTTGCCTTAAGAAGTTGTGAGTGCTCCATCACTGGAGATTTTAAAGAAGAGATTGGACAACAATTTATCTGAAATGGTGTAAGGTTTCCTGCCTGATCAGAGGGTTGCAGGTCTCTTCCAACTCTATTATTCTATTCTATAGATGCAAATTTAACAATTCAAGGGGATTATACAATATACAATAACTTTTTTTTCAGCAAGCTTTACTCCTTCACAATGGTCTGGATAATTCTGGCCAGTTCCATCTTTTCCATCAAGTACTGCAGCATCTATGCAAAACAGTGATTGTAGATAGGCCCTATCCTGTAGAATGAGTCACCAAGTTTCAGGTAAGAAATGATTATCTGTTAGATAGCTACACACACACACACACACACACACACATATATATATATACATATATGTAGGTCTTTGGTTATTCGGGTTTTCTCCCACGTAAAATTGGAAGTGTCTTGGCGACGTTTCAACGAAGTCTCATTCGTCATCTTCAGGCTTCAGCTTTGTGCTTCTGGGAGCAATGTGTGATTGCAGCTGTTTCTTCCTTTTTAACAATTTTACGCAGGAGAAAACCCGAATAACCAAAGACCTACATACAAACACCCGCGAAAACCTCAGAAAACAAATCTACATATATATATATACACATATATACACACACACATACACATATATACACACACACATACACACACACACACACACACACACACACACACATATATGTAGGTCTTTGGTTATTCGGGTTTTCTCCCACGTAAAATTGGAAGTGTCTTGGCGACGTTTCAACAGCCAAGCTCCCACCCAATCAGTTCAAACCCCCACTAACAGTTAAAAAGGAAGAAACAGCTGCAATCACACATTGCTCCCAGAAGCACGAAGCTGAAGCCTGAAGATGACGAATGAGACTTCGTCGAAACGTCGCCAAGGCACTTCCAATTTTACGTGGGAGAAAACCCGAATAACCAAAGACCTACATACAAACACCCACGAAAACCTCAGAAAACATATATATAAACATACATCATATATATATATATATATATATATATATATATATATATATATATATATATATATATATATATATATATATATATATATATATATATATATATATATTTAACCCTGAAATAAGCGCTTGGCCTTATTAACAGTGAGGTCTTATTATTTTGGGGCACGTGGAGCAAGATGGGGCTCCTCTTGCCATCTTACCTGATTTCCAGATCTGCATTTAAATATTTTCGTGGAGGGCTTATTTTTGGGTGGGGGGAGAGGCTTATTTTAGCGCATGCACTCAAAAGCCCGATTGGGCTTATTATCAGGGGATATTTTCGGGACACAGGATAGTATTTTTCTGACTTTTACCACATAATTAGCTTTGAAGCTACCAGGAACACTTTTCTTGTCTAGTTGTTAAAATAGTTAAAAGGGGAGGGATTGCTTTCTGAATGTATGGGATTTTGTCTACACATTTCTCAAGGTGGTATCCTCGCTATCTTAATCTGCTCATCTCTGTACCTGATTTCTAACCTTCTCTGCAATGCCATTTTGCTCTCCACCAATCATTCTACAATGTCATCCCGGTAATGAGATAATTCCTCATCTTGACTGCTGTTACATCATGTTTCCTCTGTGAAAACACACTTCATAATTGTTCCAAGTATTCCAATTGTAGCTTAATGCTCATCTGCTGTGATAATGTACCATTTGCTTTCTATCTTTCCAGACTGCAGAAGCTTCAGGTTTTCCTAGCTATTTCTTTTCATTTGTACCATTTCTCTTTATTTCCAGCAGGGATGCAGTCTATGTGCCATTGCATCCTGCTTCCTGGCAAATGATATTTGACTTACCCATCTTTCTCTATGTTTTATCTTCTTTATGCTATCCTTTGCTTTCTGAAAAGTTTATTTAATGGATGTGAGGTTCTTTTTCTCCTTTGGATCACATTCCAAGACCATAAAGCCTGCCATTGAATATACCCAACTATTCCAAACATTAATGAGACAATACAAAATTATGTTGCTATATTGTTAACTATCATGCCCACAAACATTTAGTAATGTGCAGTGGTGGGATTCAGCCAGTTCGCACCACTTCAGGAGAACCAGTTGTTAACTTTCTGAGCAGTTTGGCAAACTGGTTGTTGGAAGAAATCATTAGGGCAGAGAACCGGTTGTTAAATTACTTGAATCCCACCACTGGTAATGTGTCTGCAAAATATACATGAGACGTAGCATGGAGACAGTGGTAATAGGTCCCACCAACCTAAATCTATTGTACTCAAATTGAAAGGGGTAAAATTATCAAATAAATGCCACTTGGCCCCTTTATAGATTGGAAGATGTCTCTAAGATCTTTCTTATAAAGACTCAATACTGCAGGTATGAAAGTAGAATAAAAATTCTGTTAATATTCTATCAATATCATTAACAGGAATATCCTTGTTGTTGTTCAGTTGCTAAGTCATGCCCAATTCCTCGGGAGGCCATGGTCATCTTGTCCTCCACTGTCTCTCGGAGTTTACCCAAACCCAGTGTTGTGGTCCATCAGCAGCCTATGGAGCTGACAAAGGAGTCGGACAGTGATGAGGCTGAGGTGAGGCCAGGGCCATCGGGAAGTGAGGTGCGGACTCCAGAGCCTCAAGAGACTGATAGTGGTGAGGCAGAGGAACAAGAGGAGACTGTTCCTAATGCACACATGAGAAGAGCTGCCAGAAGGCAAGAGCAGCTCAAGCAGAGAAGACAACTCGGGAGTAGGGGCAAGAGATGATTGGCCCCTCCCATAAGGTTTAAAACAAACCAGCACTGGTGTTTCAGCTTTGCCAGAAAACAACATTGTAGCTGCATCTTCTGCTTCGTCCTCTGCTTCGTATTTTCTTTGTTTTTGTGGCTTCTGGATGTTTGCCAGGAAGGGCCTTTGGCAGTTTGCCTAATTGGACTAAGGTTTGTGAGATAACTCAAGAATTTGTGTTGGGAGGCATTTGTTTTACTTTGAACGATGCTGGGAATGAAGTTGTTCTGTTTCCCTCCCCCTAATACTCCCAGCAAAGAGTCAGTCAGAGGCCTTCTTTTCTCCTTTTATTTACATAGATATATGTCCTGGCCACGTCTACCCACGGGCCTGCCAAGTTTCTGGAGATAACGAGGAAATTATAGATAAGGCCAGAATTACTCACGAATATATTCTTCCCTCCATTGAGACAGTTAGCCCGCGCCAATTCATTGCTTTGTCCAAGACAAAAAACCAGGAAGTCCCGCCTCCTATTTATAGTCTCTGTAGATGTCACTGCATGACAATTATGACTTGACTTTCCCCCAACTCTTCCGCTGCTGCGCACGCCGATCACGTCTGCACAGTCTTGCATCACTCCAAAACTGTTCTTGGGGCGTTGCCAAATCAGAAGAAAGCTCCAGGGAATCAGGTCTTGCCGGCCCCTCCTCCTCCCTTTGAGTGGGTGCCAGGGAGGGAAAGGGCTCAAGAGAAACAGGGCTTGCCAGGTCTTCTCCCTCACTTTCTGAATCATCCGAGTCTAGGAGTCCGGGTCCAGGACCCTGGGTCACAACAGAAGTAATTCCCAGCTGTTCAAATAAAGTTTGTTTTTCCACGGACTAAGTTTATTACTACCTACTTGGGCCTGAGTCCCAATATCCATGCTCACCATGACACTATCTAGTCATCTCATCCTCAGTAAAGGAGAAAGCTCAGATTGAACAGTGCTACCTTCTAGCACTGATGAGGTTACCTAGTTGGGTAATGAAACGTCTGTAAGAAAACAGCCAAGCTCAAAGAGCACCAAGGACTCCTGATCACATCCTCTCCTTTCCTCTTCTCCTTTTGCCTTGATTTTTTTCCCAATATCTCTTCTCATTTGGTGGCCAAAGTATTTGAGTTTCAACTTCAAGAATATTCTTATGCATATCCAAATAATACTGCAATGTTTTTAATTAGAAAAGCTTCCATTCTGACTGAAATGATTTTTTTCTCCCTTTATAGAGTTTACAAATTGTTTTTTTTTTTCTTTGCAAAAAGAAGAAAGTCCCAGATTTGGTTGCTAGAGCCCCATTTGCGTTGACTCACTTTCATTCTCTTCGACATAGTGCTTTTCTTCAAATCATAAGCTACGCCAAAGGAAACTCTCTTTTCACAATGGGACATATCAGATTTGCCAAATGACATACTACTGTTGCATTAGTGAGATGAAAGGCTTTTATCTTGCTTAGAGACATGTGTGCTATAGTCATTTCAATAGATGAAATGTCAAACTATTTGGGGAGATCATTTCTGACATAAAGACAAGTAATTGCCTAAGATACACAGAATATGGAACTTACTAATCAGAAATTGTTTTCACATAGGTATTTGGTAGGAAGGGAGGGGTAATGTCTGTAATAAATAAAACGATGGCTATTTTTTTTTCTAAAATGGCATCTAATTAGAAACTTCCTGCTCCTTTGTGTCATCCTCATGAGATTAGTTTCATTAGTGCATGCATTGCATCTGTCATTGTGGCTGTATCAGAGACCATCCTTTCTGCTTTTCATGAGAAACTCTGAAGCCATAAATTATTAAAAGAGCATGTACTTCACATAAGGGCCTTATTTCTTAGTGTGGCCACTCTGAAATATGGACTTCTACTTTTGTTTTGAAGTAGATTGTCTGACTTTCTACTAACAATTTTAACTATTTTGTAAACATTCCAAAAATTGATTGAAGACATGATGATGTCTCCAAGAACCTCTGCATTTGGCAATTATCTAAATCAGGGGTGTCCAATTTTGGTAACTTTAAGACCTGTGGACTTCAACTTACAGAATTCCCCAGCCTGCCATGCAGGCTGAGGAATTCTGGGCATTGAAGTCCACAAACCTTAACATAACATAACATAATGACAAGTTAGAAGGGACCTCTAGTCCAACCCCCTGCCCAGGCAGGAAACTCTACACCATTTCATACAAATGGCTATCCAACATTTTCTTAAACATTTCCAGTGTTGGAGCATTCACAACTTCTGCAGGCAAGTTGTCCAACATATTGATTGTTCTAACTGTCAGGAAATTTCTCCTTAGTTCTAAGTTGCTTCTCTCCTTGATTAGTTTCCACCCATTGCTTCTTGTTCTACCCTCAGGTGCTTTGGAGAATAGTTTGACTCCCTCTTCTTTGTGGCAACCCCTGAGATATTGGAACACTGCTATCATGTCTCCCCTACTCCTTCTTTTCATTAAACTAGACATACCGAGTTCCTGCAACCGTTCTTCATATGTTTTAGCCTCCAGTCCCCTAATCATCTTTGTTGCTCTTCTCTGCACTCTTTCTAGAGTCTCAACATCTTTTTTACATCTTAAAGTTGTCAAGATTGCACATCCCTAATCGAAATGTTAGCAGGCAGAAACGTGATGTCCCAGGCTGCATTGATAAGGTTACCTTACAAGGGGAACTCATAACTCAGTGCTGCAGTAATGAATTCTACCATTCAACGTTGCACCATTCAGCTATGACTTTTTCCAATGTTCTACACCATCATTTTTCTCAGCATCCAAACCAATGAATGAAGCAACACTGCCTGTCTGGAATCTTTCTTTTCATTCTATATCCTTAATCTCTTCTCTAAAGGTTTTGGTCCATCCTTTTTGTAGAATGGTAACCTCAACTTCGTATTCATAACTGGTGTCATTTTGTCTAAATAGAAGAAGTGCTGTACATTAATGGATGCTTCTAGAAAAGAATGCATGCATGCCCCAAAAGAGATATTCTAATTTAGGAAGTGCTAGGACTATACATAACCATTTTTTTTAGTTCATAGTTCATCATTATTTTTTACAGCAATCTCACCACAAAGAGTCCCAGATGACAAATTAGCCCTGGAGCACAGATAGCAGTACATACGCTACTGATGCACCCATATTTAAATGCAGGTACACTAAGGACCTGCACCCAATCACCTTAAACATTAATTGATTGAGATAAAGATAAATCTTGAGTTAATCTTGAGTTAATTGAGATAAAGAGAAATCCTGGGATGAGAGATGAACCCAAGAGAAATGCAATGGGAGGGAGGATGTATTAATAGAAGTTTAATAAAGCATTCATCCCATCCCTCCATCCCCCATCCATAATGTGCATTGTGATGGTGGTGGTGGTGGTGGTGGTGATCTTGATGATAACAGCAACAACTGTGATAATGATGGAAAGGAGCAGTTGCAGCAAGTGTTCAATCACTTTCCTTCCAGTCTTGGACAAACACTGCTAGAATTACATGATGAAAGAAAGAAAGAAAGGAAGGAAGGAAGGAAGGAAGGAAGGAAGGAAGGAAGGAAGGGAGGGAGGGAGGGAGGGAGGGAAGGAGGAAGGCAAACTAAATAATTAATGATCTCAGTTTTCAAGTGTGACTGGCAAGTACTAAATTCATTCATTCATCTGTTCCTTCGTTCGTTTATTCATTCATTTGATGCATACATGCATACATTTTTCTACTCTTATGTACTCCTTTACTTATCTTTTCCATGATTATCTTAGGAAGAATGGAATTCTAATCATTTTTCAGATGTATTTATATTAAGAATGCTAGTTGGGTATAGATAACGTAATTCACCATTATGATAAATACCAAAGATATTTTCAAGCTGAATTGTTTTTTTCCCCCGCCCTGAACCGTTGTAATTAAAATTACACAAACTGGCTCCTGTAAGTTCAAACACAATTAAAGGGATGGCTGCTAATGGCTAGGTATGGTGAACTGGCTTTCTACATGACACTGAATCATAACATTCCCCTTAGTAGTCATGATGGCATGCCATGATGACAATAAAGGTGCCGAGAGTTGTAGTCCAGGGGTGTCTGGAGGGTTTCTAGGTATTAATTCAACCTATTGGCCTTGGTTTGTTTTAATCTTAATTATTTTCTTTTTGCAGTATACACTGTGGTGCAAGTTTATGATTCACTAATATATGTCAACCTAGAAAATAGGTTTATTCACTAATTAACTGAAGAGTAGGGTGTAAATATGGCAACATTAACCATAATCCTTTATGAAGTATCATAATAATGTCTGAACAGTTGTGCTTAAACCAAGACAAAAATTGTAATAGTTTGTGGCCTTTTGACAACTCAGCAAAATGCTTTCAACATCTGTGCAATATATATTTTGGGGAAAAGTTCCAACCAACTTAATTACCTCCACAATAGTCTCCCTGACATTCAGCAATGTTGCTTTTAAGATAAGAACTCCAGTCTCTTCAAATCCTGTAACAACTCTTCATATTTAAAATGAGGATCAATTAAAATGCAATGCTCCAAGTTTTATAATGAGCAAAGACAATTCCGCACAAGGTGGGATCAATTACTTCACACCATGCAGGATTATTTGGGGTGTTATACTGTATGTAGTCTAAGATTAAGTTTTCCTCCATGCTGAACACATTATTGATTGGACCAATTATCCCATTGAATGACACAAACCTAGCTTTCATCAGGCAAGTATCAGAAGACCATTTAATAAGGCAAGTATAGATTTATAAATGGATCTCCTGGGCAAATATATCTATCTATCTAAGATCTCTGTCTACCCAAACTGAATACTATGATTGCCATTTCTCTTGGCATTGCTTGCATGCAGCTCAGGACCCTTATATAAAAAGTAGTTAATGCATTTCCTCTAATGTGTACTGAAAGCATATTTCATTCATATGCCACGCCAAGCAGTAAATTCTCAACTGACAGTCCAAGGGAGCATACAAATCTATTGGGAATGGTGGAGCCTGGTCAAAAAAGCTAGAATTCCACTGGTCAACAAGAAAAGAAGAAGCAGGAGAGAGAATTCATCAATCTCCACTCTTAAACAGGCATGTGGGATGAGTTGGGTTGTCTGTATTTAAGGCGCTGCAAATGCAAGTTTAGGATTGGAATGCATGTCCCTTCCCACTGGCCTGCCATAGGTTTCAGAGTAGTACAAATTCACACAAAACGCAAGCCAACTTCTGTGAAAAGAATGGTAATTATTGCAGAAAAGGAAGAGGCTAAATAAATATTGCTTTTATCTACAAAGTGTGATGCCTCTCTCCCCCCCTCCGCCCCCTGCCTCTTTTTTGATATTATCCCCTTTTTATCTTCTATTTTTATGGACTATCATGGGATCTATTCCAAATCTTGCACTTATTTCTATGATCTGAATTTCTCAGATCTGTTTGTATAGCATTTCCTGGTTGGTCAAAGTCACTTTGATGGCATGTGATTGGGTCTACATAGTGGTAAATAATAAAGCTATAACTTACCTTTTGTAATTTGTTCTCTACCCTGTTGTTCTACCTTAGCTATTAGAGCTGACTTCTGCTGGGCTCTGTGACTGGGATCTTCCCCTCTAGTCTTGTTGGTGTAATAAATCATTGGTAGATATTGCCACTGTATTTCTAGGCCTTTCAGGAGCTCTTCTTCAACCAAGTGTGCCACCACTGCTTCTGTCCTCTCAGCATTTGTCCTTCTCATGACCAGGCCTTTTCTTCATGGGATTTTTTTTTTTAGTGTCTTCCTCTTTCTCTTCATTTAACACACATACTTCTTCTTCTATACTGCCACCTTGCCTTTTTCATCAAACCCACACAATATTGTACTATTCAAATGGTCAGCTATTCCCTTTAGTGGGAGGACCCTTGAAAATGTTTATTGCCATAGATCTGATTCAGAAATTGCTTCTTGATAGGGTCTTATAATTGTTAGAGAAATATCCTGCCTAGAATTTGGGGACTCTGGAGTCCTAAGCCAGAAAGTCAGAAAGATTAAGCCACCAAGTTCAAATTTCTCCTCAGTGTAGGAATTCAAATTAAAATATCCACCAAATATTTCCAGGTTGGGAAAACAGGATCAAAGATATTGTAGGTATATATCAATGCTTTGAATGAAAGCTTGATGAAGATATTTCTCTTTAAGTGCCTCAGAAAACAAAACAAGAACAAAAACCTAACCTTTAATCTTAAGGAACATGAGGGGAAAAAACACCTTTTCTAGAGGTTATAAAAAAAGAGCCCCCTTGACACTTTTAACCAAAGCATCAAGGCAGAGGGTGTCATCTGTGAAACACAAAGAATTTATCAATGCAAAATACACCTGCTTTTCCTCATAGCTATCAATATTTCAAAGAAATGCATGGTTACTTTTGAATCAGATAATAGCTTTTTACAGAGTGAGATATATTCAGTTCCAGTCCTGGTGAAAATGTTGCAGCTATGATCAACACCCTTTGCAAATTGCTATGAATTATTATAATTTTGAACATTGAAAAAAAAATGTCTTTTTTTCTTCTCTCCTAACCTTGCCCTGAAATTCTCTTAAAAATAAAAAAAAATAGAATAGAAACATTATTAAAAGAAATCAACATTTCTTAATACGGACGGCATTTAACAAAGAAATCTTACGCTGTAAATACTGTAAATTTTCTCAGCCAAAGGAGCATCTAATCACTCTTACCAGTCTGAAATGTGACTCTTTGTGGCTAGTCTTTGAGAGGAAAGATAAACTTCAAATTGTTAACTCATCTCCAGGGACTCATTATTGCCTAGAAATGTTAGATAGACTGTTACTTAAATCAGGATGAGAATGGATATCATCCTAGCAATGAATACTACAACCTAACAATCTTCGTTCCTAAATGTTATATGGATATATTTGTATAGCGTTATTAGCAGGAAGTATCTATTCCTTTGTTCCCAAAGTTTTGCAAACATAATAGCACAGTTTTGTAATTCAAAAATTAGCACATACTGTATACAATATTAGCTGAAAATATTCCTCCACTTTATTTCTTCAATTTATCTCATTGTTTTTTTATTGTATCATTGTTTCTTCTCCTTCTTCTCTTTCTCCTTCTCCTCCTCCTCCTCCTCCTCCTCCTCCTCCTCCTCCTCCTCCTCCTCCTCCTCCTCCTCCTCCTCTTCTTCTTCCTCCTTCATTGTGTGAAATTAGATGTTCTTGTAACATATTTTTTCAACATTCAGATAGCATGTTGGTTCCTTCTTTCCTTTCCTTTCCTTTCCTTTCCTTTCCTTTCCTTTCCTTTCCTTTCCTTTCCTTTCTCATTGTTAACTGAGTTATAAAAATGTGTATGAATTACAGTACTCTTGTGTAGCAAATAGTTAAATTGTTAGCGAGTACTAGAAAAGCTGAGGTTCCATGCCCTGATTAATAATACATCCAGATTCTACCCTCAAAACTTTCTCTGTGTCATCTTTTACTCTTTTCATAAACTAATTAATACTTCTCATGATGAATGCTTATCACTCTACTAGTGATGGTGGTGCAGTGGTTAGAATGCAGTATTGAAGGTTAACTGCTCACTGACAGGGGTTTAATCCAGACTGGCTCGAGATTGACTTGGCCTTCCATCCTTTCGAGGTCAGTAAAATGAGGACCCATAATGTTAGGGGCAATTGGCTGACACTGTAAACTGCTTTGAGAGGACTGTAAAACACTGTGAAGTGGTATATAAGTGTAAGTGCTATTGCTATTGCTACTTCCTAGTCACAATTCAAAGCTGAACTCTGAATATCACAGAGAACAACCTATTCACACATCCTAAGTACTAGGAGTTTTCTAAAATGTCTTCATGTAAAACAAATATTAATATACTGTATAGATAGGTGTTGTCCATTCTTTAGGGACGTGGTGGCTCAGTGGCTAAGATGCTGAACTTGTTGATCGAAAGGTCGGTAGTTCAGTGGTTTGAATCTCTAGTGCCATATAATGGAATGAGCTCCCATTACTTCTCCCAGCTTCTGCCAACCTAGCAGTTTGAAAGCACGTAAAAAATGCAAGTAGAAAAGTAGGGACCACCTTTGATGGGAAGGTAACAGCGTTCCTTGCGCCTTTGGCATTTAGTCATGCTGGCCACATGACCACGGAGACGTCTTTTTAAAAAAAAATTATTTACATTTATATCCCACCCTTCTCCGAAGACTCAGGGCGGCTTACAGTGTGTAAGGCAATAGTCTCATTCTATTTGTATATTTACAAAGTCAACTTATTGCCCCCCCCAACAATCTGGGTCCTCATTTTACCTACCTTATAAAGGATGGAAGGCTGAGTCAACCTTGGGCCTGGTGGGATTTGAGCCTGCAGTAATTGCAGGCTGCTGTGTTTTAATAACAGGCTATCTTACAGCCTGAGCCACCACTGTCTTCGGACAGTGCTGGCTCTTTGGCTTTGAAACGGAGATGAGCACTGCCTCCTAGAGTCAGGAATGACTAGCACTTATGTGCGAAATGAACCTTTACCTTTACCTATTCACTAGAACATTTAAAGTTCTGCTAAAAATGAGGAGTTTCTTTTCCTAACTAATTCTGGGGTGTTAAGAATTTTCTTTGAGTGCATTTTGTAATTCTCAGAACTTTTTCATTTTTGCTTATTCATTACAGTATTGCTGTAATGTCCTTAGTTCTTGCAAGTCAAGGACATTTATGTATAAAACTCAAACCATTGTTAAGGAATAGTGATTGCAAAAGCAACCCAGGTTCACCATCTGTTCCCGGAGCATTTCAGAATAGGGAAGATCTTACTGGAGTCCCCTTATCTTCAGAGACAAGTTGTAGCAAGATAGTGAAAAGAACAGGTGAGTTTGGTAATTTTCTATGTTATATCATCCTTACCTGATAGAGGAGAAACTAGTAACAATAGCTCATGCTCTCATCATCACTTACAAACACTACTTCTAATGCACTTCATGCAGGGCCACCTTTAAAGGCTATCCAGAAATTATAAATAGCAATAGCACTAGCACTTAGATTTATATATCGCTTCATAGTGCTATTGCTTCACAGCCCTCTCTAAGCGGTTTACAGAGTTAGCATATTGCTCCCAACAATCTGGGTCCTCCTTTTACCCACCTCAGAAGGATGGAAGGCTGAGTCAACCTTGAGCCTGGTGAGATTTGATCTGCCAAACTTCTGGCAGCCAGTGATCAGCTGAAGTAGCCTGCAGTATTGCACTCTAACCACTGCACCACCGCTAAATAGTCCAGAATACAGCAGTTTGTGATTTAAATAGCTCCTGACATTAGATGCATATCTACATTGAATTGTGGGTCCTGATTCAGTTCCAGGTAGATTTAAAATACTTGTCTTAGGACTGATTTGGCCAGCTGGGTTTAAAGCAGATCATGTAGGATATATCTCCTTGTAGGACACTTCCAGGACATTAGAAAGCCAGTCTGGTCTAGTGATTAAGGCATCAGCAATACCAATGCCAGTAGACTTATATACCATTTCATAGTGCTTTACAGCCCTCTCTAAGTGGTTTACAGAGTTAGCACATTGTCATCAGCTACCAGTATCTGGGAGCTCATTTTCCCAACCTTGGAAGGATGGAAGGCTGAGTTAGCCCTGAGTTGGTGAGTAAGCAGTACACATTCTAGCCACTGGGCCACCAGACTAGAAAACAGGAGGCCGTGAGTTCAAGTTCTTCTTTAGCTGTGAAAGCCAGCTGAGTGAATTTGGCCCAACCACAGTCTCTCAGCCCAACCCAACTCACAAGGTGGTTGTTGTGAGCAAAAAGAAGAGGAGGGAAAAGAGGACCATTGGATATGTTTGCTGTTGTAAAAAAAATAAAAATAAAGGTGGGATACAAATTTATTTATTTATTTATTTTATTTGTCACAACAGTATATATAAGCATAAGCATGAAAGTAACTATATAATATATAAGCATATATATGAGCATAAATATGTGATAACTATATTAATTGGATATAATGAAAGGAAACAATAGGACAGGAACGGTAGGCAAATAAATTTTTAAAAATGGCATAGCCAAAACTGGAAGATGCTACTGCTCTTTTGCAGTGCCAATACTATGAAATGAAGTCATCCTGAGATTAGACCAGCTGTCTTCCTGGTAGCTTTTAAGAAGTTATTAAAAACACATCTTGTTTTCATGGGCCTTTCAGTAACATCATCTGTGCCTTTTTTTTTCTTATTATATTTCTTTCCCTCTTTGTTTTGTGCCTTCTATCATTTTTAATATAAATTTTGATTTCTTTTTGATGCTTAAGTGCCTTATATTCATTTCCCTCTTCCTCTTTTTCCTTCCCTGTTGCCCTTCCAATTCCATTTCCCCTTCCTCTTCATCCAATGCAAGTCTTCCTGCTAAATCTGCAGGTAGGTTGCCAGGGAGCTCAGAGGAAGGGCAACCTTCAAGTTCTGCAAGACACAAATGGGAAAGTTGGCTCATTGCCCTGTCAATCAACTCCCTCCCTTTTCAGTTTCCTCACACAAAACAAAGAAGGGAAAACAAAGAAGAGAAGTTAAGACACGGGGAAACAGGTGACTTTTCTTGAGCTTTCATGGCAAAAGGACAGGACTTTCCAGAGATGATCCAAAGGACATTTTCAAAATGCTGACGGTGGCAGGAGAACAAAGGGGCAACAGTAAAAGAAGCTGCAACCTACGTTTGTGGAAGATTTCACACTATGTTTTTCTAACCAAAGTAGTATACTGTTGCACTCTCAATGTACAGGTTTCAACAGAAATGAATGTGAAATGAAGCTTAATATATTTAAGAGCATGAAAGTAATTGGAACTGGCTTGGTTAATGAGAATGGAAAAGGAAACATTGCCTTTCCCCACCCAGCAGCTCCTTCTTGTTCCATGTTCATACCTGTTCTTTCATTTTCTACAGTATTATCCAAAGAACTCTTAAGTTCCCTTTCCCACGCTTAATTGTTTAATAGGCTGAGACATTCCTTTCAAAAGATAATCTGTTAGAAAATACAACAGTTGTTTATCATTCAATTAGCCTTCAAATTAGACCTTGAGTGACAATATATTTAATTCCATGATGGGTTAAATACACTTACGTACACACTCTAATGGGAAAATGGAACAGGATCTGAGAGAGCTCAGCAAACAATCAATCATGGAGTCTGTCCTTCTTTCCTTCTTTCCTTCTTTCCTTCTTTCCTTCTTTCCTTCTTTCCTTCCTTCCTTCCTTCCTTCCTCCCTTCCTCCCTCCCTCCCTCCCTCCCTCCCTTTCTTGGTACTTTGAGATATTTGGTACTTGCAATATCTGTAAAGTTAGTAATAAAAGTCTCCCTAATTTCTTACTGTAAGAACAATCTAGGTTTTCCCGCCCCATAATCTGAGATCTGGAATATATATTTTCTCATTTGTGTCATTCTATGTGTCATTTTGTGACTTCTGATGACTATCTGGACAAATTCCTGCAGTTTCTTGGCAAGGTTTGCAGAAATGATCTGCGATTGCCTTCTTCATAAGGTGAGAGAGAGAGTGACTGGTTCAAAGGCTCCTAACTGGTTTTGTTCTTAAGGCAAGACTAGAACTCACAGTCTCCCAGTTTCTAGCCACCACATTAACTGTTACATCAAACTGGCTTATATTGAAATATAATTTATATTATATTAAAGAAAGATGCACTAGGATGATACTTAGAAATGCCCTTCATGGGCAAAGACTCTATGTTGTTTAAAAAATGCTGCTATAGATACCTGGCATTTCCAGATGAAATTCTATTTAAAGCTTACAAAAACACTTAGGGTAGTCTATAACTTCCCTTGGATTCATCTGCAGCACTCTGTACATTCTCACTGCTATTCGGACACTAACATTTTGTTCGCTTCAGTTGGTGGGAAATCCCAGGATGTTTGCTTATGTTGGCTATTGTTCTCGCTGATGTCCAAGCTGATTAATCAACCATTGTCCTTGTTCTGATGCACAGGTTTTCCCCCACTCATCACTGCATGTAAGCAAAGGCAATTTCTTGGGCTGATGCCTCCACCTCAGGCCAGGAAAAAAATGTGAAAACTTGCTGGTGGTTGCTACTCTGTCCCTATTCCAATGATCTCTATTTTTACCATAGACGTATCACAAACCCTTTGAAAGCTAGCACATAGCTGAAAGACATTGGAAGTCTGAAGGGGAGTTAAACATATAGATGAATTTCTTGGGGATAAGGTCATAGAAGGGCTAGGATCAAACAGGATTTTTTTTTTTAATTTTCCGGTATCCAGAGATGGTCCATCTACTATAGATAGAATAAAGAAAAGTCTATCTGTAGAAGAAGGTGGGGGAAAACTATGGTGAATTTTGGAATTATTCTGAGTCTGATAATTGATTAGGAAAAATATTGTTTCTATAGCTAACGACTGTTTTTTTTTGTTAAACTTTAAAAAAACATATTTCATTATTTTTTCAGGGAAAGGATTTTCTTACATACTCAAATATCACTTATCCAATGAAATATGTATTTTAGCTTTTCAGGTAATAACAACCTGAGTAGCCAACAACCCAAACTGGATCAATTTCTTATGTGACAATATATACGATGTGGTACATATGGTCAATAAACCAATAACAGGAATAAAAGTAAGAAACGTGGGATGGTCTTTGTTTAACTGAAAGAACTGATCAGTTGGGTATTATCACCAATAACAGTAATTTGTACCAATTATCTTAGAATTTTGCTAACTCTAATAAAAGATGATTGGTTTTTTTTAGAAACTAGCATTTCATATACCAGTAGTAATCTTGATATCCTCCAGTTAAATTAATATGGTACGAGAAGAGATGGCAAAACCTGGGGATGAAGAAAAGAAGGACCAGCCTAGCTGAACTAAATCCAACTCCTCTTGAGTGCTCTTGACCCTTATATAACTCTAACCAGGTGCTGATCATTGGATGAAAAGAATCCTCTGCCTGCATAGGCATGATTAGCAATAAATCCGTTTTACTGAACCTTCACTTGTTGACCTGGTTTTTCGCACCTAATAAATATAACTATATTAAATATTTTGTGGTTCTAGACTAGATTTTCACTCTTACTTAATTCTGTTTGGTCTGCAAATTTGCAAATGATTCTGTCGGTATTTACACTGAACTTTTTTTTTGTTTCTGTCGCAATCTCTTCGTCTAGTTTTTCCCTATCTCAATAATGTTGTTACATCATCTTAATTTCATGATCTGTAACACTGTCATTTCCATCATGATTTGGAATCCTTTTTTTCCCTAAACATTCTGTAATTCTTTTGTTTTGGAAGCTACATGGTTTTATTTTGTTTGGGAAATTGTAAACTATGAAGATCAAGGAAATAAAGATATTTTTTTAGTTTGATTATCAAGAATGTTATCATACAGACTAGCAAACTGTTCATAAGTCTCAAAAATAACATTTGTGAAGTACTTGTTTTCTCTTTGAGAGGCAAATGGTTGAAAACATAAGAATAAAATTAACCAAGACAAAAAAGAAGAAAAAGTGCTTCAGGTTTAATAGAGGCTATACTGAACAAAAAAAAATCCCTGAACAATGAATTCTGAAAAACATTTGCTGCATTTTAATAACTTAGATGAAAGACTTACATTTGCAAATTATAGCTCAGCTTCAAAAACTTAACACAGGAAGGCATTAAAGAGTTTGCAAGGTCATATTTCCTGGGGAAAGGTGTAGTTTAGATAATCACTGTTAAGATTATCTCACAATCTGAGCTTTCAACAAAGCAGGTTGTTACATTATCAATTATCATTACATATTAAACCAAACTGCGAATTACTGGAGTCACAAAATGAGCACCTTTGGAATGAATCAGTTAGGAGAATACTACTTTCAATTGGTCACAAAAAATGCACACAACTGTAGTCATCACCGTTTTGTGTCATTCTTGCTTACTTCTTCCTCTGTTCATTGCTTTGTTGATCTGTTTATGAGGGATAGATTAGGGAAGAGAAATATTCTTCAGTGGTTATTTAAAAAAAACAAACCACCTCAGTTCATCTCATCAAATGATGAGTAAATATGGTAAAATGTGATCCAGTCTATTCAAGAAAGAAGACTGCAAAGCACTATGTATCTACTATGCTGAGACTCTGCTATGTACATAGTAGAGATATCTACTATATTGAGACTGAAAAAAGTGCAGAGAAGAGCAACAAAGATGATTAAGAGACAAGGGGCTAAAACATATGAAGAAGGGTTGCAGGAACTGAGTATGTCTAGTCTAATGAAAAGAAGAACTAGGGGTGACATGATAGCAGTTTTCCAATATCTAAGGAGCTGCCATGAAGAAGGGGGGTCAAACATTTCTCCAAAGCACCTGAAGGAAGGACAAGAAGCAATGGCTTGAAAGGAAGCAAAGAGAGATCCAACTTAGAAATAAAGAGAAATTTCCTGACAGGTAGAACCATCAGTCAGTGGAATGGCTTGCCTTCAGAAGTTGTGGGTGTTCCATCTCTGGAGATTTCTAAGAAAAGATTGGGCAGTCATTTGTCTGAAATGGCATAAGGTCTTCTGCTTGAGCAGGAAGTTGGATTGGAAGGCCTCCTTCCTGTTATTCAGCATCATGACAGTAGAGAGTTTTAAGGTGCTAACTTTTTTGTTTTCCGTTCATCGCTCAGAAATTTTTGAAAATGTTAAATGCTCCAGAATGAAACACACTGTAACACACTGGACTCAGGGAAAGGAAAAAAAAAAAGACTACCCTTCCAAGTTATGTGAAGGTACATTCAGCCGACAGAGATCCTGCTAAGATTAAGATATTTCTAGTTAATTTTCATGGAAACCCTCCTCTTTTAACCTTTCAGATCAAATCACAATCTTTTATCACAATCATTGATCAGTAAATTGCCATCACATCTTATTCCATTGGGCCAGTTTCTTTACCTTTTGTAGCATTTGTGACTGACACAGTAGAGCAGGGCTGTCAAACTCACGGCCCATGGGCTGAAAGCGTCATGCTTGCCACGCTTGCCACGCTTGCCACGCTTGCCACGCTTGCCACGCTTGCCATGCTTGCCACGCTTGCCATGCCCATGGCTGGTTTAACAAAGGGGGGGGGAGTCCCAATACGTCCCGTGATGCCACCATGACGACCCAAGTTTGATAACTCTGCAGTAGAGTGTTAGAGAAGAGGGGAAATTAATTTTCCATCAATTTAATGTTGGAGGGCATCTGTAAGTAGCATCATACTCTTGTTTTAAATTCTTTAATACCTGAATTTTACAACCCATATCTTGAATGTTTATAGTAGAGTGAAGTTAGTACTAAAAGTAATAGTGCTGTTTTCATACAATGAACATTTTTTTGGGGAAAAAAACATGTGCAAAGGCACACCTGGACACCAGTCTGCAAGAAAAAAAAATCTTATAAAAAAATAGTATACCAACACAAAAGAATTGTTCACCCTGTTCATAAAAATGTATTTTTCAATGGTTACAGCACTGTAGAACAATTGGGCCTCTTATGTAATTTGTTTATGCCAATAATTATTATTCAAGAAACAGAGTGTTTCAGAGGAAAGAACCTGTGCAATATATAGAAAGCCAATTCAATTAGCTTTCTAAACAATATTGGTATAATTTATAATCCTTAAAAATCTTCTAGAAACTAAGCTATACAAATTTCCAGCTGCTCTTAAGAACAATAAAACAGCTTGAAGTGTATAGTGTAAGTGCAGTTGGCTCTTCATTTCACATGTGTACTGGTAGAAAACTGAAACCAACAGAAGCAATTCTTTTGTGTTAATTGCCCTAGGAAATAAGTAACAAGGTAAAAACTAAAACAAAATTGTGAACATTGACAATAAACATTCCATAGCTTATGTTTCCTACAGAACCCCAGCTGAATAGAATTCTCTCCTGCCCACCCTTTCTCCCTCAACTTTGGCCATGAAAGACAAACAAGAGAAAGAGAAAGGAAAGGAAAGGAAAGAAAAGAGGGAGGGAGGGAGGGAGGGAGGGAGGAAGGAAGGAAGGAAGGAAGAAAAGAAAGAAAGAAAGAAAGAAAGAAAGGGAGAAAGAAAGAAAGGAAAGGAAAGGAAAGAAAAGAGGGAGGGAGGGAGGGAGGGAGGGAGGAAGGAAGGAAGGAAGGAAGAAAAGAAAGAAAGAAAGAAAGAAAGAAAGGGAGAAAGAAAGAAAGAAGGGAGGAAGGAAGGGTGCCAAAAACTAATTATTTAATTATATCAGTTTTCAAGTGTGACTGGCATTCATTCATTCATTCATTCATTCATTCACTCATTCACTCATTCACTCATTCAATACATACATGCATACGTTTTAGTTTAGATCCCATTTTTCTACTCTTATGGTACTCCTTTACCTATCTTTTCCATGATTATCTTAGGAAGACTGGATTTGTAATCATTTTTCAGATGTATTTATATTAAGAATGCTAGTTGGGGATAAAGTAATTCACCATTAATGTAAGTGTCAAAGGTACTTTGTAAATATATAAGTACCACATGAACGAAAGAAAAAGAAAGAAAGAAAGAAAGAAAGAAAGAAAGAAAGAAAGAAAGAAAGAAAGAAAGAAAGAAAGAAAGCGGCAGATGTCCAAGGAGTCTAATGTATAGTACCCTTCCTAAGCAATAAATCCTAAATTCAGTGTTATAACATATAGGAATGTACCTTTTACACATCTCTCTCTCTCTCTCTCTGCATGTGTGTGTGTAGGTGTGTGTGTTTAGGTGTGTGTGTGTAGATGTGTGATTTTCCCTATGAATAAAGATGTGGGGGAGGAGACTTTTCCCTAACTCCTGGGCTTTAAGCCTGAAGTGGCAATAATATGCTGGAGCCTGCCCCAAACTTGGCCTTCATGCTGCTGCTCTTTCTCCACTACGGGATGAAAAAAAGATCTTCAATTCAAGTTTCCTTTCAAGCTCAGCAGGTGAGGCAGAAGGACAAAACCGAGTGATACAGAGAAAGTGCGGGGAAGAGCAAAGAGCAAGGTGAGCAGGAGCGAGTGAAAGAGAGCAAAAGAAGAAACAAGAGAGCCAAGATCACCCTTGGATCATTTGCAGAATGGATGGATATTGTAATCCTTGACCCTTAAGAAGACTGGGAGTTTCCTAGCAAAACAGGACAAGTAGAAAGTCTCACCAACCGGATCTGAACTTTGCTGGTCTGTCTATCAAACCAAGACTCCTTCTGCAGGCTCAGTTCTACGCTATCTTGGGGAGAGCAACTGACCACTGTTTTTCTACCCAATGGCTTTCTTCCACTTTTCCCATCTTAAAGCTGTGAAGATAGTTGCACTCACTGGCTTCATATTAAAAACGACAAGAGATTGGCGGTCAGAACAGAGCAAATTATGCCAGCATAATTTGTGGAACCACACAGATAGGATGCATCCTGGGAAATGAAGAGTAAGGTTATGATACTGAGCTATGACAAACTTGGGTGGTGATGGTGGTGCAAACTTAAGTCACAATAAAATGTGTTCTTATCTACTTTTTTTGAAAAAAGAAGAAATTGCGATCTTACCTCAGTTCTTTTCAATCTTAGAAAAGGCTGCTTAAAATACATTTGAGAATTTCCAAATAATTATGTACAAAGGAACTTAGTCAATTTGCGTTTAAGAGTGAGGGTTTTAAGAGTCTGCATGATTTGGCATGAAGTTGCTGTCCTTTTTAATGCTTAAGGTTTACTTGTACTGTATGTAAAACACACAAAATCTCTTGATTCAGGCTAAGCAAATACTAGAAAATCAGTCGGTATTATTGAACTGCCCTTTGATTAAGATAAGATAGAATAGAAAAAATACTGACAAGCTGTACTCTAAGACATATCCCCCCCTCTCTTTCCTCCCCCCTCATACACACACACACACACACACACACACACACACACACAATATTGAATTCATTACAACAATGAATCACTTAGTAAGAAACCAATGTAGATGCAGTAGGCCCTTTACTTATTGCTTATAGAAAAAGATAAAAAAACAATTCTTTAAATGTATTAAGGTTGCCACCTTTTGACCAAATGAGAAAAAAAAAGGAGTGGAACTGTATTTTAAAAACTGGTTGTATGGCTGCAGTGATATTTATATAAGTAGAACTATGAACACACACATACAGATACGTATGGAACCAGAACAATTAAATCTCAAAAAAGAAAAAAAAATACAAGACCTACAGCCTCGTTCAAGATCTAATTATTATTTCATTGGCATCCTGACACAAACATATGGAAACACTGTGGAAAATGGATAACCGTGCACTCATCAATGATATTTGCATAACTGTGGATGTTCCATTTCTTTTTACTCTTGTGGTCTTCTTGCTATTAATACCCTGTCAACCACAGTAGTAAAATTGAAAGATGGCAAAGCAGTAGTATGGAGCTAGGCCTATACCAGAACACAGGGGAACACGGCTCTTTGGAGATGTTTTAATCTGGTATCATGAATATGCAAAAGGCATATTGAGATCCTTGATCCATTGTAAACCTTTTCATACCATGGACCGAAACATAAGGATCCCAATCAGAAGAGCCAGTCCAAGTTGAATTTGGGAAGGAATGGACATCTGATCAATGACTGGGCATCAGCTGAAAAAGCAGCTTCGATCCTGTAACTGTTAAAAGGGCTACTTCTGCCTAGTATCGGTGCACCAGACATAATCTGCTCCATAATTCTGCTCCTGAACCATGTAATCTCACTGCATTGGGGTTTTTAGGGGTTTTTTTGGCAAGTCAGAACAATTGCTTAATCAGCTGCAGTGTCTGAAAAGGCAGAAAAATTGTTACAATATTTTCCCATGCAGCCCTACAGTTCTAGAGAACTCGGGAACTGTTCGTTCTCCCATAGGCATTCATTCCAGTTTTTTCCAGCTGCCAGTTACTCTCTCCCTGCCTAGAGATACCTACAGCAATACTTTCAATGCTCTGAGGCTGGCGAAAATAAAAACAACCATGGATCAGCCTAAAATTGCCTTTAAAGAATTGGAAATCTGAAAGAGATGATTTGGAAGTTCTCTTGGTGGTGCACACTGCGATACTAATAAGTTTTAGTGAGATAACTAATATGATTGTTAGCATTGTTCAGGTGATTATCCAAATTATTCTGGTGCAGAATCCTCCTGTAGCTTCGAACAACAACAACAAAACTCCCACTGATTTTGATTTGATGTAATTTACTCTCACATAACTTGAAAGAGCTGACAAAATAAAATGTGTTCTGGCAGTCATCATATCTAATCTACCATTTTTAAAAAGAGAAAAGCTTGTTTTCTAAGCCGTCTCTCAATAAGATTGATGCACAATTTAAACATCTGTATTTTCCAGCAGAAAACAACAATTGTACTTCACATTCACTTGTGAGATTCCCTGGGTACTGACAACTACTAGCAGGAGAAAGAAATGCCTGTCTTATTGTTAGGAATTTGCCTTTCTACTTCTCTTTTTAAAAATGTAGAAAGCCTCTTTATTTTTAATAATTCAGATGCTATAAAAGAAGATGTGCCCTTGTCGCAGGATTGGGGAAAGTGTTAGCACAAATGCCTTGCGCATTATCATGCCATCAAAGGGACTAACGGAGGAACACAGCAATTCCTTTGAAGGTGTCCATACAAACCTATGGAGAAACAGATGACATTCTTGAATCCCCAATGAAGTCATTATGATCAGCGATACTCTAATGAATACCAAATATACCCATAATGAGAGGACCTTAAGCATTATTTTAATCAATTATGTCACAATAGTGTGGGAGTATATCAACAGCACTTATAATCTGGATGCTCTAGTTGGAAACTATAAATGTCTAATTAACATACTTCGTTGTTTCAACTCCTGTCACTGCAAAAGCAAGGAAATTACAATAGTTTCAGGATGTTTTCCCAAGACAGGATGAAAAGGCCTGCTAGGATCTTTTCATCATCTTTTAATGACCCAATAATCCCTTGCAGGGTGGAGTCTGGGCAACTGAATGGAGCTGAGTGATTACTGGCCAGATGCCCTTCCTGTCACCAATGTGGAATTATGTTCAGCAGAAATGTTCTCATTGTGCCGAGAGAGAGAAATATCTGCCTCTACCTAGGATCGAACTCACAGCCTCCTGATTGTGAGATGAGAACTCCACCTCTAGGGCACCGCATCACTCCTGCTATATCTTTTGTAGGGTTTAATTTGGTCTGATGATGTTTTAAATGGTAAGAATCCAGTTGAGCAGTGCATGGAGGAGGGCCTGTTTACTAGGGCTCCAATATTTGATGGGTTGCCATAAAGAAGAGGGGGTCATTATATTCTCCAAAGCACCTGAAGGCAGGACAAGATGCAATGATGAAAAGTACTCAAGGAGAAAGCCAACCTAGAACTAAGAACTTTGAGAACAGTTAGCCAGTGGAACAGCTTGCCTCTAGAAGTGGTGGGTGCTCCATCACCTGAGATTTTTAAGAAGAGATTGGAAGCCATTTATCTGAAATGGTACAGGATCTCCTGCTTGAGCAAGGGATTGGTCAAGAAGCCCTCCAAGGTCCCTTCCAACTCTGCTATTCTATTGTTATCCTGCTATTCTATTATTTTGTAGCTTAGCTTAGAGATGGTGGCAGATAATCCGGAAGGACAGCAGAGAATGGGGCAGGAGCAATTATGCCTGCCAATATTAGACTTCATGCTGCTGAAAGTCAGGGTGTTTGTAGGGAGTGAAAAAAGACACTTATGACCATTTTTCACACAAAGGTTGTTAAATCTTTGCAGCATCCCTGTGACCAAGTGATCAAAATTCAGATGTTTGGCAACTGGTTCATATTTATGACAGTTGCTGTGTCCCAAGGTCATATGATCCTTTTGGCGACCTTCTAACTAGCAAAGTTAATGGGGAAGCCAAATTCATTTAACTACCGGATTGCTAACTTATCAACTGCAATAATTCAGCAACTGAGGCAAGAAAGGTTGTAAAATAGCGCAAAACTCACTGAACAAATGTATCACTTAACAACAGAAATTTAGAGCTCAGTTGTGGTTGTAAGTCAAGGACTACCTATATAGGCCTCTGAGAGAGCAGGGGATTGGACTAGATCCAAGGTCTGTCCAAGATCCCTTCCAATTCTGTTACTATTGAATATTTCACATGCCTGCAGTTTGGGATTACCCAGCTGCTAACCTAGCACTCTATTCATATTGTTCTGTTTCAAGACACCGTACTATTGTCTGAAGTGTAGTTAAATGGGTGGCAGTAATGGCCTTTAAGAAGAGTTGGCTCAACCAAGGGCCGCGGTGTGGCTCAGGCTGTAAGAAGCCTGTTATTAAACACAGCTGCCTGCAATTACTGCAGGTTCAAGCCCCACCAGGTCCAAGGTTGACTCAGCCTTCCATCCTTTATAAGGTAGGTAAAATGAGGACCCAGATTGTTGGGGGGGCAATAAGTTGACTTTGTAAATATACAAATAGAATGAGACTATTGCCTTACACACTGTAAGCCGCCCTGAGTCTTCGGAGAAGGGCGGGATATAAATGTAAACAAAAAAAACAAAAAACCCTGCAATAATGCTGTAAACCAGGACAGTTCACAACTTCATTCTATGGTTCAATTTTAGCATAGAAGAAAGAGTCAACCATCAAAGCAGACCCCTTGCAGAGAAACTCAATCCCAGAACAAGACAGTTGCATGTTAACTATAGGGTTGAGGTGAGAGATTAAGATCATTTATATTTTTCCACATTGAGTAGAAAAAGCATTTTTTTAAAAAAAAAAATCATCAGACTGTAATTAGACATTGTCTGTTGTACGAGATCAAGAGTATTCGGCTGTAGCTTCTATCCTTCTCAATCTGTATGATATAACTATGGTAGTTGGGGATTATGGGAACTGCGATCAACACAACTGGAGAAGACCAGATTGAAAAGGCTGCTTTAAACCTTGAATATCCCAGGATAAATATTACAGCTCTGTTAGGTCTATTTATTCCGTAAAATTGCAGGTAGTTTTCCCTAGGCTGTTTTTAGAGAAAAAAAATCCTAACACCAGGATTATTTTCAGTGTAAGTAATAAATAATATTTCTTACATGGTCAGATAGAAAATATAGCTCCCTTAAGCCTTGCTTAAAGAAAGTTACTTTGCTAGAACTGGCTTTTGTATGGTTCTGTCTGTGATGATTATATGCAATTATTTTTAACAATTTCTTACCAAATCCCATAAGGTAGTGATTAAAACTTGAAAGCTTTTAAAAGGCAAAAAAAAAAGGAGAAAGAAAATATTAAAAAGTTTAATCAAGTGCTTTGAGCTCCGACTGCTTCATTTCTTCCCCCGAGTCTGTGTCTTCTCAGATTCCAGAAGAAAACAACCAAATCCTATTTCTTTTGCAGTAGACTGTTTCTTTTTTTTTTAAATGGCATATTTCTAATATTTGTTGTCTTCGTCCAAACTCAAAGGATTCTGACATACGTTGCAATAGCCTGTAATAATCTGTCTTTGTGATGTACAAAAAGCTTTCCTGGACTCCTGGATTTCATCATTCTTACACAGGTTTAGGAAATAGAAGAATTCTTGTCCAATGCATTTAGAAGACACTTGGCCAAGAAAATCTTCACAGCTATACAACCAAGATGAGAGAAAAGAAACTGTAGTTTCTAGTCTAAAGAACAGGCAGCTCCAAATATTTAAATCAGGGGTGTCCAAACTTTGCTGGCTGAGGAATTCTGGGAGTTGAAGTCCACAAGTCTTAAAGTTGCCATGTTTGGACAGTCCTGATTTAAAGCATTTCCTTGACAATAACCTATAGTAGATAACTCTAGTTCAGGGGTAAATTGAGGTTCCCTGTGCCACTTTTAAAGGAAATGAATTAACTCTATGAGGAATTGAGGGGGGTGAAAATCACATCTTGGTTATGAGGTGGGTGGCTGACTGTCTTTTTTACTTTTAGCTTTGCTTGTCGCAACGCAACTGATTTCTTCTTCTGTCTTATATCTTTGCAGGACACACACAATGTTCCTCTGATTCCAAAATGTGATACGATGGTCAGCGATCAGTCTGTGGACAAAAAGAAGATGGAGAAGAGCTTGCACATATTGTACTGCTGCCCATGTGAGTGGGAGTACTTTGAAAGTAAAAAAAAACATTTTAAAAGAATGAAGATGATCAATGACCTACTCCTTTTCAGTTTTCTGATTTCTAGTCATTCTCTTTCGTGAACGTAGAGTGTCATTCCACAAATTCAGTGCAATGTGCCTTACATTGCTTATTAAATTAGATCAGGAAATCATCATTTATACTTAGTTATCTAGTTGTTTCCTAGTATGATTCGATTATTTGTACCCTATGATTATCATTAAGTGTTGTACCTTATGATTCTTGATGAATGTATCTTTTCTTTTTATGTACAATGAGAGCATATGCACCAGACAAATTCCTTGTGTGTCCAATCACACTTGGCCAATAAAAAAATCTATCTATCATCCATCTACCTATCTATCTATCTATCTATCTTTCTTTCTTTCTTTCTTTCTTTCTTTCTTTCTTTCTTTCTTTCTTTCTTTCATAAAAAGGAATTCAAAATAGTGCATGCGGCCTGTGAAATCTTTTCTTGCAGTCTTTAGAATCCCTCTGACCATCATTTCTGAAAAATCAAACTCAAAGGTTACTGTTAGTTTGACATAAGGAAACAGGTAAAAACTGTAATATCTTATAAACCACAAATAGCCAGATAACTATTTTTAAAAATCCAACTTCCCCTCATAGTCATAAAGACCTCTTGATCCAGGAATTGGTGCAATGAGTGCACAAGATGAATTTGTACGAAGTTGTTCTCTGAACAGGAGCTGAGAGTCTAGGAGGAGCCCAAATTTGTACTGATCCTGTTAGAAGAAGTTAACCATGAAGATCTTTGCACCCAAGTGGGCCCAAGTCACTCTGCCTGCTTGGGTTGAGCCTCTTCTTCCCCATAACCTCATAGACACTAAGATGGTTTCATGTAGTCAGTCTATGGCTGACATATAAAATTGGGTGTCATCAACATACTAATGATGCCTAACCCCATAGCGATAGATGATCTCACTCAAAGACCTCAAGTACATGTTGAAGAGAAATATGGAAAGAATCAAACTTTGGGGCACCTCACAAAGTACGATTTTATGTCTAGATATCTTCTGCCCCTCCAGCACTGATTGCAACTGACCCTGAAAGAAGGAAATTTACTGCACTTAATTCCTTGAATCAGCTCAGAAAAATAACATGGTCAAAGATGCTGACAGCTCTTAACAGGTCTAGAATAGCCAGGATAGTGTAGTGCAGTAGTGGATCTCAATTTCGTTTGCTACCATTTTGCTCATGTGTGTGCACGTGCTCACATGCGCATGCAACACTTCTGTACATCTGCTGAAGCATCTGGGTGGGTGGGTGGGTGGAGCCTCCCGCCGCCACCGCTACCAGTTCACCTGAACTAGGACGAACCGGTGATAACCCACCACTGGTGTAGTGCCCACATCTTGGTCCACTTATGGATCATCCATAAGCAGAAGGAGGTCTGAAACAAAGCTAGAAGGGATCTGGATAGTCTGCTTCCTTCAGGACCCTCTGAAGCTGCAGTCCAACCACATTTTCCACAACCATCTCCACAAAACAAAAGTTGTAGACTGTGGATAGAAGTTATTCAAACCACGGGGTCCAGTGTATTCAGGCAGTTCTATCCAGTTCGGGTGAACCGGTAGCGCCGGCTGCAGGTGGCTCTGCCCACCCAACTGGACATAATTACATCCCATTTATCCACTTCTTTGATGCTCTACAGATGCGCACGCGCGCTCACATTTGCGAACCAGTAGCAAAGGTAGGTGAATACCACCCCTGGTCCAGTGATGGCTTGAATAGGGGACAGACCACTGTCTCCTTCTATACCTCAAGTGTAACCCTTTTATACCCTCTGGCAATAAAAATACATAGAGTAATAATAAAGTATCGAACAACAAATTTCCAATCCATGTGAGGAGGTTGCCTTCTTCACCTGAATGATAGAGCTGCCAGTATCTCAGAATTAGGCCTTTTTCTAGTTTTTGCACTTGTTAACTTTTAACAGAGCAAAATTGTTATATTGAAAATATGCTTTGCCCTTTGGCTACAAATCTTTATTATGGCCCCATTCAGAATGCTTTTCTAAAATTCATTTGTTCAAATCACTTCCCATACTTTTCAGAGTATATGTCACCAGGCTTAAAGAAATGACAACAGAATTGAAATTCAGAAAGAAAAATCAGGGAGGCTGTTAAAAAAAATGAATGGAAAAGCATAGGCCATGTATAGTCAGCCTCAGATCCAGGACTGCATACAGGTTGATTCCTTTATGATGACTTCTATAAATGAACGGCTTATTTCATTGATAGGGCATAATGGTGGCTCAGCAATTAAGGGCTTGTTGGCTGGAAAGCCAGCAGACCAGGTTTGAGACTGGAGCGCCAAGTGACAGGGTGAGTTCCTGTACTCGTCCAGCTCCTGCCAACCTTGCAGTTCGAAAGCCTGCAAATGCAAGTAGATAAATAGGTACCACTATGATGGGAAGGTAATAGCACTCCAAGACGTCATGCTGGCCACATGAACATGGAAATGTCTTCAGCAGCACTTGCTCAATTGCCTTGAAATGGAGATGAGCACCACCTATAGTCATCAAAGAGTAAAATCCACAAGAATTTATTTCTTTTTTTATTTCACTAATTGTTAAACTCCCTTCCTTATAATCAGGAAAGAGTTAATCTGGGAAAGAAGAATCCAAGAGTTTCTGATTAGAAGTGTGCATTAGAAGGAAAGTAAATGGTATTTATTAGGTATTTATTAAAAATTTGTTTCTTTCCCCTTTTTTTTCTGTGCAGAGAGTGGGACACTTGTCTCTTTTGTGAAGGGGAGGGGATTTGCATCTGTGCACCATTTTGGTAACTGACACCACTTCTACCAGTATGAGAAGTCACTCTCACAATGTCATGGAAGAGCTTTTCGCTGTTTTGAGGAGGGAAGCCAATTAAAATTTGTGCATAGCCCCTAAACTAGGCAAATCACAGTTAAAAGGAAAAAAATGCTCCCAATTCTAGCCCAAACTCAAGCCCTACTGATATGTATCATCCACTTAGTATAATCCTTGTCTGCAATGGACTCATAATTCTCAGATGACCTAACTGGAGCGATTTTTAATTAGTAACTCAGAAAATGTACATTTCTCAATTTTTTTAAAAAAGGATCTTATTTACTCAAGAGTCCTTCTTAACAATATATTAAAGTCAAACATTGATTATTTGGCTTATTTGGTCCAAACGCAACTGTTGCAGCTAAAATTTAAAACAATTAAATTCTGTGGGTTAGGGTATCTTTATAGGACATTAATGAAAGTGATATTATTTTTCTATAACCTTTGGTATAATACGTTTGAATATGCTAACCAATGGAAGGTTGCATTAAACAATTTGGATTGAATTTTGTGTTATCTGAAAATAACAGCCGGGGGGGAGGAGGAGAGGGAGGAGGAGGAAAACTCACATTGCAGGGTTCTTTTTGTGGGAAAAAAGAAGAAAAATTAGATATTTCACTGTCTTGTTTATAAAAATAGTAAATGTGAGGTTTAAAAAATCTAATCTAAAAAAGAGGAAGAGGTGGAGGAAACAGAAGTTCTTGTATTCAGGAAGGGATTTTTACAACTGCCCTCTCTTGAAAATGCATCTTAGAAATTTTATTTTATTTTATTTTATTTTATTTATTTGTCATATCATTATATACAGGAACATATATTGAAAGGAAACAATAGGACAGGAATGGTAGGCACTTTTATGCACTTATGCACGCCCCTTATAGTCCTCTTAGGAATGGGGTGAGGTCAATGGTAGACAGTTTTTGGTTAAAGCATTTAGAAGTTGGAGAGGAGACCACAGAGTCAGGTAGTGTATTCCAAGCATTAACAACTCTGTTACTGAAGTCATATTTTCTGCAATCAAGATTGAAGCGGTTGACATTAAGTTTGAATCTATTGTTTGCTCTTGTATTATTGCTATTGAAGCTGAAGAAGTCTTTAACAGGAAGGACATTGTAATAGATGATTCTGTGTGTTAAACACAGGTCTTGTCAGAGTCGGCGGAGTTTATGTTAGTTTGTAGTTTAATGTTCGATTCTGAAATGTAATAAAGATATATGTTTAAAGGAATTAACCTATATCCGTGATGGCCCAGAGGTGGCACACAATTATTGTGCTTTTAGCCATTCTGAAGCTGCAATGATCCTTTCAATGCTACCGCATATTGATATTTTTTTATTGATTTGTTTTGCCTAAAAATATAAAAATATTTGCTATAACCATATTACATTATTTTGACCAGACTGTTCAATAACAGCTGTATGTGATGTTATAGGTATCTTGAGGAGGAGGGGAACATTTCAAAACCATTGTTATGTTGTACCGTAACTATTACACTTGAATCAGGATACAAAGATGTATTTGCATCCTGACACACATGTTGTCATTTTGGTATAATCTCAGGTGCTGCTTGGGTGTGCCATAAACTCCATAAAATATTGATGTCTTTCTCCTGGAAAGTTGGATCCTACTTAAGGGCTGACATCTCCAGCACTGAGGCCTCTGCCCTACAGCATCTGCCTTCAGAGTAAAAGGGCTGCAGAATACATTCACTATGAAATATATGCCTGAAAGTTGCAGGTTGGAATTCTGCAGTGTTAACCAAGGGGTACATCCAAATCAATAACATTGGATTTATTTTGAAGTAATTGTGCATAAAATTTGATATTTAAGGAAAACTGCATAAAACCAGATATTTAAGGAAAATTCAAACGTAGGCAGACAAATTCACAAAATTCACTACTAGATCGGGCTGGGCAATTAATTTTCTCCAGGGGCCACATGAGAAACTGGAACTGTTGTGGAAGGCTAAATGAATAGGCTTGTGAAGGTGTATAGGCATGCACAGACTGTCAGGGTTACATATGTAAACTGGGGAAAAAAACAACAGTCACATTCAAAATAAAGCAACTCACACAGGCTGTACAGGAACAGCCAAAGGATCAGAAATACCCAGGTCTGCTCCAGACAATGCAAACATAATTATCTATCAACACTGACCTCTCTCTCTCTCTCTCTCTCTCTCTCTCTCTTCTTTCTTTCTTTCTTATCTATGATCTATCTATCTATCTACCTATCTTCCATCTATCATATATCTATCTATCATCTATTATCTAATCATTTATCTATCATCTCTATTTCTATCATCTATCTCAGTATCTATCTATCTACCTATCTATCTATCTATCTATCTATCTATCTATCTATCTATCTATCTATCTATCTATCTATCATCTATCATATCTCACTATCTATCTCATTATCTATCTATCTATCTATCTATCTATCTATCTATCTATCTATCTATCTATCTATCATCTATCATATCTCTCTTCCATCTATCATATATCTATCTATCATCTATTATCTATTTATCATTTATCATATCTATCTATCTCTATCATCTATCTATCATCTCTCTCTCCCTCCCTCCCTTCCTCTCTCTTTCCCCCCCTCCCTATCTATCATCTATCTATCTTCCTCTTAACAAAGCTGACTTTTTGGCAACCAGATTGAATTCCTTCAAATCTTTTGCAATATATGGGACAATAGTGTACAGTATGTCTGCAAAAAGGGAAAAAATGGTTCATATTATGAAAACCATATTTATAGAAGTATGGCCGGGGCACATCAAGTATAAAAGGAAGCCCTTTTCAAATTGAATTTTATGCATTGGACCTGGGTGGGGAAAAAAAAACTTTTTCAAACTTTTCCCCCAGCTCAACCATATATTTAATTTGAAAGGTAGAGATAGCAATTTTGCAAGCAGGATGATAAAGGGATCAGGGGACAAAGAAATGTACGACGTAACCACCTAGAGAGATGGAGATTAAATACCACTAAGAAGAGAAGGCTTTCTTTTGCAGCTAGGGTTAGAATCAGCAGCTGCTTTCTTTCTTTCTTTCTTTCTTTTCTTTTTTTTCCCAACTATTACAGACCTTCATGCATTAAGAAAGCATCTATTTTAGGAAAGGTATATTGTGCTGTGAGGCTTGGACTCAATTAAAATTATTTCTGGATTTCCTGTGAGACTTATTTAATCCATGCCACTGTGCTGACCTGCACAGAGAGAATGGCAGCGCTACCTCTTAGTTCAACATTTATTCCTCTAACACAACACTGACAGTCAGTTTCAAGTGGAACAGGTAATGCAAAGATCTCTCGCCTTCTTCTCCTTTGTATTTAATAACCAAGTAGAAAGGAGGACAGGGCATGCCTTTACTCTCACCTCAATCTGATCATATTCTCAATGCTCCGGGCTGGCTAAATTGGTGTGTTCCTTCCCTTCGAGAACATTTTATATTTCTGAGATGACTTTGAGATGAAAAAGAACACTCGTTTATCGGGCTCGGCGTGCATTTGGCAAAACCTGGGATCATGACAGTGTTTTCTAAAGTTATATAGCGACAGGAGAAAGTAGACTGAGTTGCATTCTTCCTTCTAGGTGAGGGCTTGGGATCACTGAAATGGGAAGCAATTAATTTCAGGACAAATTGAAGGAAGCACATCTGGATGGAGGTGGCCATCCTTGTTCACTTTCATTGCTAAAGGTTTGCATTATCCAGTTCTTTTTCCATCTCCTTTAGAAAGAAAAATATCTTCGTTGTTAATCATTATATAGTCACCCAACAGCCATGTTCAACAATGAAATAAGGATCCCACACTGATGATACACCTCCCCCCAAAAGGTACTATATTCAAGCCTTGGTTTTGGTTGCCTGAAGGAACCCATCAAAAAGTTCTGAAGGACTTTGAAAAGTTCAATAGTCCGATACCAAAGTGTTCCTCTTGTCTTCTGAAGTTCTTAGTTCTGGAATACACTTTGCAAACTTTAGACCCGCTTAATTCTTTAAACACATTTTAGCATGCAGTCTTACATTTGTCTAATTAGAACTTGTAAAGTTGGTTGTGAATTTGGTGTTTGTCCTCCCATTCTCACCTAAGTCCTACTGTACCTCAAACCCTGAATGCATGAGGTAACAATTAGATGGGTTACAGGGATTGAATTCTTCTCTCTCTCTAATTAAAGATCTTCAGCAATCTTTAGTGATCTTTATAAATGTGCCACAAATGTTCAGCAACTATAAAATGGTCCTTCATTTATTTCATATTTATGTCACACCATTATACAATTTTAAAAAAATAAGGAGACAGGTCAGGCACATTCAACTCTTAGAAGTTTACTCTGACTTAAAATCAAACTAGATTAAGAATCAAATTGCTACTAGTGTGTCATAATTTTTGTATCATACAATTTCACTAGCCAGAAGCTATCTTATTAAATGTGTACATTATAATCTTTGCATGATAACAACAGAATTTTTAACTGGTAATAGGCATGTAATATTATTTTCTATTTCTCCTCCCTATTATTTGTTTTGGGTTTTTTTCCCCTGTAACGCATTTGTATAGAACAATCACCTTGCTTGAATTGGGAAATTGTTTCGGTTTTGTATTCTCTTTTGAAAGGACAATAACTTTGATTCTGATATAATTTTCTCTTTTTGTCTTTTTTTCTCCCTCTTTTTTAATTAACTACTTCACAGAAAATACACAGGCAAGTACAAGAGAAAACATAGCCAAGAATAAAAGATATACAGATAAACCAGGGATTTAAAAATATCTAGGTGATTATAGCTTTCAGGGACCTTATTTTTATACATGACATAAATATCTGTACTATTTTGGAAGAAGTGCATACAAAATGTTATGTTACGAAGTATATCCGTGAAGAATTGGTATCTTGTATCTTCTCTTAAAAGATTATGACCTACTCCAGCTTGATAAATAAAAATACAATTTGCTATAATCTCCCCAAAACCTTATTTTTCCACCTTTACTATTTGATCATAACTGCTAAAAATTGACAGGAGAATTTGCTGGCACTCTAAGATGAGAAATAGAGGAAGCATATAGCGCTCTAAAACAGGCATGTCATGCTTTAAAAACACCATCGCAAACTCCCTCCTCCAAATACTGTCTCAAGTGGGTGATGAGGCCCACCCACATTGTCCCTTTCACACTCTTGTTCCTTCCCCTGCATGTTAAGTGTGGTTCTTGGCCATCAAAATCTTGTCAGTACTAATCTCTCCGGGTTTTTTTTTCCCGTGGTCCATTTCCAAATAGATGGAAATGATGGAAAATGATACAGCCTGACATTGATCAATATATAAAAGCTTGAGAAAGAGATGGCTTGCCTTTTACTTCACCCCACTCCACTTCTCTGTATTTTCCGTATTTATGCTGTCTACTTCTCCTTATCTCCTCTCTCTCTCTCTCTCTCTCTCTCTCTCCCCTAGCTTTGATCATCATGAAAAGATATGTGATCACCTCAGCGGCACTGCATTTTGCCTCTTATAATGAAAGTTTGAGGAGGAGGAGGACACAGCTCTGAGATCCTTATTCAAATGGTTTTGAGTGCTTTGCATTCAGCAATTCTAACAGCATTCTTAAGCTCTTTATATCTTTGCCCTGTTGTTTTTATTGAGGGCTTCCTTATGCTGTCACTGAGCATTTAAAAAACTCTGAACATTAACATTGTTATCAGCTTGTTCATCTGTCCATTTATTCCCAAATGGATAGTATTCTTTTCTAGATAAGGAAGATACGATGACAATATTATTTCAAATCAGTGGGGCACAAAAGTACAAATATAAGCCCTGGCAAGTCCTCCAGATTATCTCTACTGACTTTTAGAAGAACCACCATATGCCTATTTCAACCTATCTGTTCCTACTTCCCAAATAAACTCCTGGTTAGTTACACCCCATATGAGGTGCCCAGTTTTGCTTACCATCTGCTAAGGAATTTTCCAGCTTTGAACTAAATATTAGAAGGTTAGTGGCATTCAGCCAGCGGCAGCGTAGCCCACTGGCAGAAGAGAAGATAAAGGCAGGGAGAGATATGGGAGGAACAGCAACGTTGCATAGAGTGCCAAAGGCAGCTCTCTGTTTAAGGCCCTGGGAAGTCTCTGACTGTCTACACAATTGGTATTTGACAGCTGGTTGAACTGACAGTTGGTTGAACAGAATGCCAGCTTTGGTAGGATTTTGGTTTGATCCAGCCTAGTTTCTGAGTGGGTGGCTTGTAATCATTGGAGTTTGAGTTTAAAGCCAGTTTTTCCAAGGTACTGGGCCAGGTGGTCTCTTCCATGCTATTTAACATCCATAGGCAGCCTCTGAGAGAGTTGACTGGCTGTTTTGGGGAAGCTGTCAAATAGACTGAAGACACTCAGTATACTGTACATCACCATCATCTCAGGTTCAGTCAGGAAAGTTTGAAACAGAATGTGGCGGCTGTCAGGATCCAGATGGGACAATATAGGCTCAGATATGTCCCTCTAATACTGAAGTGCTCTAGGATAAAGGAATATCAGCTCTAATAGTTGTTCTGCCCCAAAACAATTAATTTGTTAATTTTTGATACTAGATAGATTTTCCTTTCCTTTCCTTTCCTTTCCTTTCCTTTCCTTTCCTTTCCTTTCCTTTCCTTTCCTTTCCTTTCCTTTCTTCACTCCCCTTTCCTATACTCCCTTCCCCTTCTCTCCTTTCCTTTCCCCTCCCCTTCCTCTACTCTCTTCCTCTGCTCTCCTCTCCCCTGTCCTCTCCCCTCTCCCTCCCCTTCCCCCCCTTTCCACTCCCCTTCCTCTTCCCTCCCCTCCATTCCCCTCCTCTTCTCCCCTCTTCTCTCCCACTCTCCTCCCCTTTTATTTATTTATTTATTTATTTATTTATTTTGTCACAACAATATATGTAGGTATCATACAAAAGATTATATAGTATATAAACACATATATGAGTAAATATAAGGAGGTATAAGCATATATATAGGAAGAAGAAAAGAAAAACAATAGGACAGGAACGGTAGGCACGTTTGTGCGCTTATGCACGCCCCTTATGGTCCTCTTAGGAATGGGTTGAGGTCAATAGTAGAAAGTTTTTGGATAAAACTTTTAGGATTATGGGAAGATTATGGGAAGAGACCACAGAGTCAGGTAAAGTATTCCAAGCACTGATGATTCTGTTACAGAAGTCATATTTTCTGCAATCTAGATTAAAGCGGTTGACATTAAGTTTAAATCTATTAGTTGCTCTAGTATTATTGCAATTAAAGCTGAAGTAGTCTTTAACAGGAAGGACATTACAATAGATGATTCTGTGAGTTAAGCTTAGGTCTTGTCGAAGGCGACGGAGTTCCAAGTTTTCTAAGCCTAGGATTTCAAGTCTGGTGGGATAAGGTATTTTATTGTTTTCAGAGGAATGGAGAACTCTTCTTGTAAAATATTTCTGGACACGTTCAATTGTATTGATGTCAGAGATGTGGTGAGGGTTCCAAACAGGTGAGCTGTATTCTAGAATTGGTCTAGCAAATGTTTTATATGCTCTGGTTAGTAGTGTGGTGTTTTTGGAAAAGAAGCTACGCAAAATTAGGTTTACAACTCTTAGAGCTTTTTTTGCTATGTAGTTGCAGTGGGCTTTGGCACTTAGATCATTTGACATGAAAACTCCAAGGTCTTTAACGGGATGGGGGTCGTCTGTAAGGTAATGTCCATCTAGTATGTACTTAGTTTTTTTTTCTCTCTTCCTCTCTTCCTCTCTCCTTTCCTCTTTCCTGTTTCCCCTATTCCTCACCCTGCCCGCTTCCCTTTCCCTTTTTCTTTTTCCTTGCTCCTTGGTCCTTTCCCTTTCCTTTTTCTTTCCTTTCCTTTTTTAAAATTTTTTTTAATAAGAAGGGAAAAAAAATCCACTAAAACTCTTGATACATTATTCCAAGACAGTTATACTTACATGATATAATATACATTTTTCTGTGCATCTTTCCAGAATGTGCTTTTTGAATTTAAGGCTACATCAGTTTGCTGATCAAGGTGGGATCAGATATTGCCTTTCAGTATAAATTGTTAGGAAGTTTGACTTGGGAAATTGCTCTTAGACACTTGCCCTATTTGTGCATTTGTCCAGGGCATTTCATTATCACAATCAAAAACGAAAATTTTCTGGAGTAGACTTTTGTTTTGATCTATCTTCTTACATCCTTACATCCTTATTATTTTATTTATTTTGACTATTAATATGGAAAGGAGCTAGATTGCCACTATGAAAGAATTATACTGAGATATTTTGTGCCAATAGAAAAATGAACGTGGACTGAATTGCAAAACATAGAGGGAATAAGTTTAAAGTATATTTTAAAAATCCATGACAAAGCAGTGTAGTGGAAACAGCAAAAAGGAATATGTAGAGGTACATTAAACGGAGTTAGCATAAACTGGATATACTTTGATTTTCTTTTCTTATATCTTATCCGTTGTCATAAAATGCATCTCCTTTCTTTTCTGCATTGTGTACAATGTTACTTATCTCTAAAGCTAATAGCACGATGGGTATGTATACTATACATGCACGCAGGTCATCAAGCGTGCATTTTAGACACTTTTAAGCATATCAGTTGAGTGGAGTTGACAACAATGTTACAAAATTCAGAGCTGTGCAATACCCCAAAGAAAATCGTGTTCTGATACGCAGATTAATTCAGGAAGTGCAGATCTCAGCAGTTTTCTTAAAAGTGCTGTCCAAACAAAATCCTGAAACATCCCTAAACTTTGAATGTAAAAGACTTTAATGCCAACCCTTAATGTGCTCACATAGGTTGGTGGGAGAGGGGGAAAAAAACTTCTGAAAACCTGTTAGGCTGCTAGACTAGGTGAACATCAGATTTGACTCAGTATAAGGCAGCTTTCCTGTGTGTTCAATCAATATTGGCCAATAAAGAATATTCTATTCTATTCTATTCTATTCTATTCTATTCTATTCTATTCTGCTCTCAACTTACTATTCATTTAGTGACCATTCAAAGTTACAACAGCACTGAAAAAAGTGACTTTTGACTGTTTCCAAAGTTATGACCTTTGCAGCATCCCCATGATTGTGTGATTGAAATTCAGATGTTTGGGAACTGACTCACATTTATGACTATTATAAGTGTTCTGGGGTCATGTGATCCCCTTTTGTGACCTTCTGGCAGGCACAGTCAATGGGAAAACCAGATTCACTTAACAACCGTGTTACTAGTTTAACAATTGCAATGATTCACTCAGTAACTGTGGCAAGAAAGGTCATAAAATGGAGCAAAACTCACTTAACCCATGGCTCGCTTAGCAACAAAAATGTTGGGCTCAGTTGTGGTCGTAAGTCGAGGACTACCTCCTGTTCTGTTCTGTTCTGTTCTGTTCCGTTCCGTTCCGTTCCATTCCGTTCCGTTCCATTTCATTTTCCTATCCTGCCAATACGGAGCTAAACAGCTAACATTTGATGCCAACAATATGGAGCCAAACAGCTAACATTTGCCTTCAAAAACGCAAATTAATTGTATTCATATTTCTGACTGTAGACCAAAGGCAGCATTCCTATGTTAAATTCCTGTCAGTGCATGATCCTTCTTCAGAAAGCAGAGATGGGGGGAAAGAATGGGAGGGAAAGGAAGGGGAGAGGGAGGGGAGAGGAAGCAAATTAAAAGTTAAGTCATTTCATGTCAGCCTGTCTTTGCAATCACTGACCTTAGTGGCAGTACATGCCTCCAATTATTTTGATAAATCTATTTTACCTTTACAGAATTATAACCATAGCAACATTATCTCTCCATAACAGAGAATAATTTCCATTTTCATGCCTGTAAGGGTAAAGGATAGTGGCAAAGTAGCGAAAAAAGGCACAGTTTTGCTCCGCTTTGATCTTGACAGTGCTAAACACAATATCGTAGAAACGGGGATGTAAATAACTGTCTGCTATTATTATCCTGGTCATGCTCCATGTTTAACTCCCTGGACTTGTTGAAATCAAAGCCCACAGACAGAGCAATTTCTCCAGTGGACCTGGAACATAAGACAAAGGTGACATTTGAAATATTTGTTCCATGGGAAACTCCCTAGCTGAAAATAGTTTTAAGTTACGACTCTTAGGAGGGATCATCAGAAACGATCTTGTGTTTCAAACTAGATACGTAGCCCGGAAATAGCAAGGGAAAGAAAATAAAAGCCTTTGAATTATAATTCTGGAGATGGATGCTAAAAATGTTATGGATTATAAGAGTCCTGGACCAAATAAAGAATTGTCTACTCCCTTGAAGTGCTAATCAGTCAGCAGATACTTTGAACAGATGATGGACCAAAAACAGGGGGGGCGGACTTGACAGAAATAGAAATAGGAGAAAACAATAAGGTAGATGAAAGCAAAGAGAGGTTCTTGGAATGTCCTTGAAAGAATTGTGGGCTCTTCTTGGAGAGAAGCTAAGATGGCAAGCATTTGTCTATGCAAAATCACCAGAGTTTAAGCCTGACTCAATGGAACCTAACTAATTAATTATTCTGCGTTTTGGAAATAATGTGCCATCAAAGGTCAGCATGCAGAAAGGACGAATGAAATACAATACTTTTCCCATTCTGCTTACTACAGAATGAATTTCTCGTACTTTTTCATGCTGAGAAATATTGTCATTGGCATCTCCAGTTGTTCCTGTGTAACATTAAACCACGCTTTACCATAGGTTGAGAATAGAATAGAATAGAATAGAATAGAATAGAATAGAATAGAATAGAATAGAATAGAATAGAATAGAAGCTGGAAGGGACCTTTGAGGTCTTCTAGTCCAGCCTCCTGCTCAAGCAGGAGAACCTATACCATTTCAGACAAGACAATTCTTCTTAAAAATCTCCAGGCAAGCTGTTCCGCTGGTTAATTGTCCTCACTATTAGGAAGTTTCTCCTTAATTCCAGATTGCTTCTCTCTTTGATTAGTTTCCAAGCATTGTTTCTTGTCCTGCCCACTGGTGCTTTGGAGAATAATTTGACCCCCTCTTCTTTGTGGCAGCCCGTCAAATACTGGAATACTGCTATCATGTCACCCCTAATTCTTCTTTTTACTGACTAGCCAAACCCAAAACCTGCAGCCGATCTTCATATGGTTTAGTTTCCTGGCCTTTGATCATCTTAGTTGCTCTTCTTTGAACCTTTTTTCAAAGTCTCAACATCTTTTTTGTAGTATGGTGACCAAAATTGGTTGCAGTATTCCAGGTGCGGCCTTCCTAGGGTTTTATAAAGCGGCACTAATATTTCACATGATCTTGATTCTATGCCTCTGTTTATACAACCCAGGATTATATTTTTTGGGCTGCTGCTGCACACTGCTGGCTCATATTCAAGTGATCATCCACTAGGACTCCAAGGTCCTACTCATAGTTACTGTTTTTGAGCTAGGTCTCGCCTAATCTGTACTTGTACCTTTGATTTTTCCTGCCTAAATGTAAAACTTCGGATAGGGCCCATTGTTCAAGTTTGTCAAGATCTTTTTGGATCCTGAGCTTGTCTTCTGGGATTATTGTTGTGTTGGCTATTCCTGTCAGTTTAGTGTCATCTGCAAATTTGATGAGTTCCCCTTCTATTCCCTCATCTAAGAGGATTATTCCCTAAGGGAAGGTTGAATATAGGCCTGTCTCCAATCTTTGGCTATGGATCATCCAACCACTTTATTGCAATTTAAAAGAACTTGAAGGAAGATTGGGCCAAGACTAGCAGAGCAGGATAGGCACAAGGAAGGACATGGAAAATGTGACTAGGATGGTGGCAGGATGATTTTAAGAAAGTGAAAAGTAGAAGATTCAGTTAAGACTGGATAACTCAGACTGATTTTTTTTTAATTTGTTCCTTCATCCTACAGCAATGTAAATCTTCTCTGTTGTATTTTTCCACAATCATTTCCTTGAAAACCAGAAAACAGAATAACAAAGTTTGAAGGGATCTTGGAGGTCTTCTAGTGATTCCATCTGGAACCTGATCAACCACGACTATCTTCCCTATGTGAGACCATGGCAATGAAATCTAAAGCAATTAGAATAAATGGAACAAAATAATAGAATTGGAAGAGGCCTTGGAGGTCTTCTAGAACAACCACCTGCTCACCACCTATTATAATGTTAGACAAATGGTTGTCTAATCTCTTCTTTAAAATCTCCGGCAATGGAGCATGAGTCTAGAACAATTCGCTGCAGCCAACTGGCCACTCTCTGGGAATGATTTATTTATATATTTATTGCCCTTCTATGTTACTATTCTTTGGAGAGATCAGGGTGGTTCGTCTTCAGGATTCCTGTTGTTTTATTTCCACAACAATGTTTTGAGATAGGGTTGGCTGGGTCAGTGATTGGTCCAAAATCATCAAATGGACATTATGGTCAATAATCTGCATCTTCCTAGGTTAATTTCTATAACAGAATCACTATACTACAGTGATTCTCATTTTTAATGGCTTCATAGTGCTTTGGATCAAAAGGATTGATCTCTCTATTAATTTGAAATAATCAAATGGAAGAGTTGGGTCCCTTCACTCTGCCAAGTGCAGGAATCAAACTAAAACATAGCTGATCGATTCAACATCTCTTTGAAGGCATCTAATGCAGGTAAGTCTTCCACCTGACTAGGTAATTGGTTCCACTAGCAAACTGCTTTTAATGTTAGGAAGCTTTTCCCCCTAAGATTTAGCTGCAATCTTATCTTCCTGTATTTTAAATCCATTATTCCATGTCCTGCATTCAGGAACTACAGAAAACAGATCAGAAGATTTCCAATTCCCTTGATATCTTATTATAGAATTTCATTTACAAGCTCTTTATCAAGCTTTTTCTCAGTTTCTCTGAATTCTTCTTAAAGTGTGTGTTAGAAGTGGATACCGCTCGTGAGTTGGGAATTTGACTCAGGCAAAATAGGGTTGCAAAATTATTTGGAAAAGATGTTTCTATTGAATCCTCCTAAAATGGCATCCATTTGGAGCATTTGCTTGCCATTTTTTCAACCGTGTCCCACTGATAGCTCATATTGAACTTGTCACTCAAAGAAAATGCTATTGCTTCCAATCCACGTATTCCCATTCTATATCTACATTATATCTACAACTGTAGCATTCTAAATCCCATTGGCCAAAGAACTCAGACTATTGGATTCCAGAAGAGACTTCTCTAGTTCAGCACCCATCCTTTGGAATATCCTACCATCCAAGGCAGCGGTGAAATCTACTTACTTTCCCTACCGGTTTGGAAGTGTGTGCACTGCACATGTGTCACGTACAATTTTGGACCCTCTGCACATGTGCAAAGCCTTTTGCACATGCGCAGAGGGTAAAACACAGGTAACTTCCTGGTTTTAAATGACATCCGGGTGGGTGGTCAGAGCCTCGTGCTGCTGCCGCTACAGATTCTCCGAACCACCCACCGCTGCTACTGGCTCGCCCGAACTGGTGCGAACCGGTAGCATTTCACCCCTGACCCTCCACCCTTACATCCTTTTTTTTTCAGTTTTAAAATGTTTTATTAAATATAAAAAATCCATTTCTAAATAAACAGTGTGTTGTCTGCATATAAGTAATTTTGAGAAATAATAATCATAATATTTACAATAATATTCATCACATTAGTATTGATCTCTTAATAATAGTAGTATTTGCTTATCCATTTGAATAAACCTTCCTTATAAAATTAATCCTTCTCTTATATTTCCAAATTTCTAACTTCTGTTCTCCACCCTTATGTCCTTGTATAGAACCCTGAAGACCTGGCACTGCTAGTTAGCCTGCAGTCCAAATGGAATTCTATACTGAAAGTTGTTGCTTGATTGATGGCAGACTCCATCTCCCCTGTTGCTCTCTACGCTCCACCTGCCCATCTTTTAGTTATCATATTGATGTATTCTCATTGTATTCCTTTTCATTGTTTATTTTATTGTTCTATTGTTTTACTTCTGTTTGCACTCTGTCCATTTCTGCCTTTTTACCTACAGTAACCACACATCAAGCTAGGCAGGAAATAAATTTAACAAATAATAATAAATAATCTATGTATTTAGTTTTTTGAATAACTTCCTATTCTGTTAATTTTTGTTCCATTTTTACCCTGTTTCTCTAATTTATCATTTTGTTTGTAAATGTTGAGGGTATTTCACTCCAATCATCTGCTCTTTATTTCCGCATAAAAAATGCTGAAGCGTATTGGACCAAGATTGATGCATTTCTTTCAATATTCTGCTCCACGCTGATAGAGAATGGAGACACTTTGAGAATGACTTTTGAGTTAATTTTTGAATAATTGTAATGTCATCTACTCCACATTAAACTAGCTTGCTAATCAAAATTTGATGAGGTGTTAATAATTGCACCTCATCCAGGATGTAAGACCTTGTGCGCCACATCCTAAAAGCCACAATGGTCTTGATTTTCTTGCCCATATAATATCCTGTCAAATTGAAGATATTTGTGGATTGTCAGACTATTGAGTCTCAAAAAGGAGGAAAGTGGATGTATCAGAGACAACATAGATCTGAAAGAGACCTTGCAGTGACTTTCAAAGAGGTGTATGTGTGTGTATGTTTCTCGGGGAGGTCATAGAAAATATGAAGCAGCAATTAAATAAATGCTGCAACAGTACCCATTGAGTGATGAGTTAGACATTTTAACACTGTCTGAAGAGAAATAGGCAACTTGTGTCTTTTTGAAGAACTAAAAGAGAAGCTTTCTTATTTCCAATGTTCCACACAAAATCATGTGTGATATGTGCAAATCTACCCTATGCTTCATCTCAAAGAAAACCAGGAGATGAAGAACATTGAGACACAAGTTAAATGAGGGAATATTGATGTCAATTGGAATAAAAGAAAACCAAAGCGAGAAGTATGGAAAATGGCCTAATTAAAGCCTTATTGTTTAAGCTATACTGATCAGGGAGTAGATTAGCACAAGGTTTGGCTAATTCTCAGGTATTTACCAACAAACCTAACTCTTAAGGAGTTCATTTCATCTCAACCCAATGTTTCTTCTGTTATCCTATACCAGAAAGATGTTAGCAACAACCCACAAACCAATAGAGTGTTCTGCCAGTTCTTCCATTTAAATTTCAGTTTTATTTCCTGGAACTTTTTCCTCTTCAATGACACCATCTAGTTTTTCTATCATTATTGGATAATTTTAAAATTATTTTTAGCCCAGTAGTCATAAATCTTTCTCCTCAGAGCCATTGATGCATTTATTTCCTTCTAGTGCCCTCTAGTGTCCAACCTTAAAAGTTGTCTTATCAGTTATTTCCAAATATAAACATAAACTATTTCCCATGGGAAGAATTTAATTAACTTCAAGGTCTTAAATCAAGTACATCTGAGTCCTTAATCTTTCTGAAACTTTTTAAAATCAACCCAATAATAGTTTTGCTGTATATTCTGATTTTTTTTAAAAAAACAAATCATTAAACATTAAACATATAGTTGAGGCTTCTTAAAGGACTGAAGAAAACTCCCCCACACAATTCAATATAACTTGCCATTCTAAAAGTTCTCAATCATTATAAATAATCCAGGGTGATTAAGAGATGAACCTCAGTCAAACTTTGAGTAGTTATAGGCTACATTAATGGCTATAAGCTCAATGGAATTCCATGACATCTGCTCATTTTTTAAAAAATCAACCCAATAATAGTTTTGCTGTATATTCTGATTTTTTTTAAAAAAACAAATCATTAAACATTAAACATATAGTTGAGGCTTCTTAAAGGACTGAAGAAAACTCCCCCACACAATTCAATATAACTTGCCATTCTAAAAGTTCTCAATCATTATAAATAATCCAGGGTGATTAAGAGATGAACCTCAGTCAAACTTTGAGTAGTTATAGGCTACATTAATGGCTATAAGCTCAATGGAATTCCATGACATCTGCTCATTTTTTAAAAAATCAACTGTCCAGAGTATATGTGAGCAATCTTGAGATCTTTCCTTTCTCCGTAGAGATTTCTACAGCCCAAATACAATATTTGGATGCCCTTTTCGGCTATAATCAGTCTCTTTTAGGGATGTCAGTTCTCAATGGTGTTTACTGGAAGTCCCTTTGGAGAGCTGGAAGAGGCAGTTATCTTGAGCGAAATTCACAAGACATATTTGGAATGAGTGGTAAATACACACACAATGTTTAGTATACATTCCATGTATGGATAATTTGCCCAATACTCTTACTTTGAACTCCTTTGAGCATGAAACATCCTGTTTTGGGGTGAAACAAGCTGTTTTGAGCATTCTGGAAATATCACAACCTCAAATAAACCTTTTCAAAATAGTCAATAGAGCTTGTTTTATGTTCATAATGTGGTTTTGAGCTCCAGAGGTTTTGTACACTTATAGTATATATGTTTTCTGAACATATTTATTAAAAATAAATGTCAGGAAACTGGAATTACCAAGGATCAAAAAATAGTACACAGTATTTTAGATGCATCAAATGCTAGATTTACAGACAAGTGAACTGGAGTGTGGAGCTTTGTATCTGTTTCCAAAATATAAGACTCAAAGACTTTTCAGCCAGAAAAACCTTATCAAGTCATACCTCCACTTTTTGTATTTATAACTGAACAAAACCAAGGCTCCGAGCAAGTACAGTGATTAATATCTGGGTATCAAATAAGAGAAACTAATGATTAAAATCTCATTTTTTTGCATTTTTTCTTGCCTGCCTTTGTCTTTAGAGGAGTCATAATTGCCTTTAGCAAAGTGGTACCAGCTACTGCAGTCCTAGAATTCCCAACAGTAGGAACAAGGCCTTGATAAAGGAATATGGAGATCTGAGCAGAAGCTTATTTAGAAGTTTAAAAGAATATTGCAAGAGAGAGAAAATAGAGCTTCCAGGGATATTTTCCCCTTATCCTGAAACTGAAAGCAAGTGAATGTAATTGGCATGAGAAATGCTGAAATGTTCAGTTCTGAGCCACAGCTATGCCCAAAACACAGACTCTAATGTTTCACGAAGGAAAGGCACCAGTTCTAATCATTGTCTTTATTTCTTCCTTAGTATTTAAAAAAATGTCTCAGCTTTTGGTTACCATTCTACTTGGAAGTTTTACTTTGGAAGAATAATCTGTAATTGATGCGTGTTCAAAATATTCCTTTTAATAAACAAAATCTGTAGGATCGATAAACTGATAAAAGAACACAAATAGGCCATCATACATATGAATAGTATCCCGCCTTACCACTTACCACATGGGAATATTTTGATTCATTGCTCCTGCCCTGCAGTGCTCCTCCTCCTCCTCTTCCTCCTCCAATCTACACTGAGCTGAAGAAGCATCTTGAATGAGAAGCAAAATATCTTCAAAGAAAAACAAGAAAGTCCAGTTGCCTTCTGAAAAAGCAGCTTTGGGAGAACCATGACCTGGATGACTAAGAATCTCCATAGACGTTTAGCTATGCACTTTGGGATGAATACCCTTTGAATGGTGTGAGAGTATGAACAGATTTCCAGAAAAATTGCAGACTACAGGACTACATCTGCACTACATCTTACAACATCTTGAATCTCCAAAGACCTATGCAAGGGTCCTCTTTGTAGACTTTAGTTCAGCATTCAATACCATCATTCCAGACACTCTTCTAACTAAGCTAAACCAGCTACAGGTACCGGAACAGACTTGTAAGTGGAGCACAAGCTTCCTAACAAACAGGAAGCAGCAGGTGAAGCTAAGCAGGATCACATCAGATACCTGTACAATTAGCACAGGGGCCCCCCAAGGCTGTGTGCTCTCCCCACTTCTCTTCTCTCTGTATACCAATGACTGCATCTCCAACAATCCATCTGTTAAACTACTGAAGTTCGCAGATGACACAAGTGATTGGTCTCATTCGAGACAATGACGAATCCGCATATAGACGTGAGGTCAAACGACTAGCCTTGTGGTACAACCAAAACAATCTGGAACTGAACACACTCAAAACTGTAGAAATGGTGGTAGACTTTAGGAGAAACCCTTCCATACTTCCACCTCTCACAATACTTGACAACACAGTATCAACAGTAGAAACCTTCAAATTTCTAGGTTCTATCATATCGCAAGATCTAAAATGGACAATTAACATCAAAAACATCATTAAAAAAGGACAACAAAGACTGTTCTTTCTGCGCCAACTCAGAAAGCTCAAACTGCCCAAGGAGCTACTGATCCAGTTCTACAGAGGAATTATTGAGTCTGTCATTTGCACTTCTATAACTGTCTGATTTGGTTCTGCAACCTAACAAGAAAGACACAGACTTCAGAGGATAATTAGAACTGCAGAAAAAATAATTGCTAACAACCTGCCTTCCACTGAGGACCTGTATACTGCACGAATCAAGAAGAGGGGCGTGAAAATATTTACAGATCCCTCACATCCTGGACATAAACTGTTGCAACTCCTACCATCAAAACGATGCTATAGAGCACTGCACACCAGAACAACTAGACACAAGAACAGTTTTTTCCCAAAGGCCATCACTCTGCTAAATTCCCTTAAAACTGTCAAACTATTTACTAAATCTACACTACTATTAATCTTCTCATCGTTTTCATCACCAATCTCTTTCCACTTATGACTGTATGACTGTAACTTTTTGTTGCTATCATTAAGGGTTAAATTGCAACCTATGACCATCATTTGTGTTGTAAATGTTGTACCTTTGATGAAGGTTTTTTTTTCTTTTTCTTTTATGTAAACTGACAGCATATGTACCAAGACAAATTCCTTGTGTGTCCAATCAAACCTGGCCAATAAATTCTATTCTATTCTATTCTATTTTATTTTATTCTGTTCTATTCTATTCTATTCTATTCTATTTGCGCTTCAGTTTGAGATGCATACAGCACAGACTCATCCCCAACAGCCACTGCCTGTCTTCAACAGGAAAACATCCTGCAACCAAAAAGGCGTCGCACCCCATTTGCACTACTCAGGTGACCCTGAGGAGACAAATAAACCTCCAAGTGGCCTCAACAGCTCTCTAAAAAGAATGTAAATGACCAACTGTCTGCAGGAAATATTAATCCTGCCATTCCCCACCGTTCAGTCAGAGCTGAAGAAGCTTCTTGGATGAGAAGCGAAACGTTCAAAGAAAAACAAGGAAGCCCAGTTGCCTCCTGAAAATGCATCTTTGGGACAACCATGACCTGGACAACTGAGAATCTCCATAGGCATGCATTTGTATAACTCCAAAATCACATTCTGGTGATCTGGAACAAACCTATCCAGGAGAAGAACTTTAGTATTATTCTCTTGCAGAACAAAAGAGTGATGAATAACTGTCTTGTTCCAAAATTATGGATTTTGCTTTACTTATTCCTTGCTTTAATAACGGATAGGAATATCATTTAAAAAGCAAGTCTCACTGTTCAGAGTGGCTCTCCTATATTGTGATTAAACTCTAGTGCTGTAGCTCTCATTTTAATTGGGAGCCAACAGATTTTAAGGGGGATTTTCTTTTAAGTAGGCAAATTCAGACTCTAATCCCACTGATTTCACCGTACTGCAGCTGAAATCCTATCCACAATTTTTTGTGGGGTTGATTTTCTAAACCCAATAAGACAAATGTAGAAATTGTATGTAAAATTTAGAGAGGGACGCAGTGGCTCAGTGGCTAAGATGCTGAGCTTATATATTGAAAGGTTGGCAGTTCAGCGGTTCGAATCCCTAGTGCTGCGTAACGGGATAGGCTCCCGTTACTTGTCCCAGCTTCTGCCAGCCTAGCAGTTTGAAAGCAAGTAGAAAAATAGGGACCACCTTTGGTGGGAAGGTAATAGCATTTTTTGTGCCTTTGGCATTTAGTCATACCGGCCACATGACCACGGAGATGTCTTTGGACAGCCCTGGCTCTTTGGCTTTGAAACGGAGATAAGTACTCCCCCTAGATTCAGGAACAACTAGCATATGTGCAAGGGGAACCTTTACCTTTACTTAGAAATCGTAAGATTTGAAAACCAGACTTCAACAGATTTGTGCAAATCTGGCACAAATGTGATCCTATGCAGGGAAGGCCGATGCCATCCTCCTTTCCATCAGAACAACCAGGAAAGGATGTGGGAACATTGGCAAGTCACCATGATGTATTAACTTCAGTATGAAAGTCAAAATCTGGGATTAAATGTTTCGATGTACAGTAACTAACTCTCTTTTGAAAGATAAGTGGTTCAGGGCACAAAGTCTGTCAAAAGACAATGGCTGCCCCAGTTCAGCACATTCTTTGAGAGATGAAAAATGTTAACACCACATTTACATCTTTAAGTAATATATTTCTTTCCTAAGCTGTATTGTGATTAGAGACCAAAACAAAGCTATAACTGAACAAGACCAAATCATATGAGTCAAAGAACTGTAGAATTTCTGACAAAATTTCATCACAAAAATTATGATATTCAACTGTGGGAACTGTGCTGCAACTAAGATAAGGTTAAGGTCAGGGATGGGTTCTACTTACCTTGACTACTGGTTCGCATCGTGCCCGCGTGTGCTCTTCTGCGCATGCGCAGATCGCTTTTGATGATATTCGGGTCAGTGGGCAGAGCCTCTCGCCGGTTTTACTACTGGTTCTATAGAACTGCTCTGAAGTGGGGGCAACCCACAACTGGTTTAGGTGAATATAATTAAAAGTGGATAAGAAAATGTAGGGAGAAATGAGAAAGAAAAGCCACCTTTTTTTTAAAAAAAAGCAGCAAAATGTGAACTTATTTCTCTCCAGGCAAACCTGTCTAAAAACTTGTAGCAGAAGAATGAGGCATAACAACAGAGTGTCTCTTGGAAGTGTCCTGAAAGGCAGGAATATTGTAGATCTGGGGTATCTAACCTTGGCAACATTAGGACTTGTGGACTTCGACTCCCAGAATTCCCCAGACAGCATGCAGACAGCATCCACGATCCTGTTTCTATTTCAGTGTTCTCAAGCTAAATGTTGTCCAACAGTTCTTGGCTGCCAGTTTAATGAAGGCTTGGTTGTTGGTAAATTCATTTCAATTCCATTGATTGGAAAAAGGTTGTAGATTTTGAACAGTGAAATGGCAGCATGTAGTAAGCAGAAATTGGAGTTAATCGGTTTATGTCTACAATTCAGTCGGAAAGTTCCTTCTACTGTCAAAGATGTTAATCATATAGGATGCTATACCTAGTATGACTCAAGCACTCAAGTCTTTTAGAAAAGAAGAATTTTACCAGTTAAGGCAGGAGTGTCCAAATGTGGCAACGTTAAGATTTGTGGACTTCAACTCCCAGAATTCCCTAGACAGCATGCTGGCTGGGGAATTCTGGGAGTCGAAGTCTACAAGTCTTAATGTTGCCAAGGTTGGACACCCCTGCTGTTGATGATAAAACTATTAATATCAATTATCACCCAACACTCAGCTTTTTCCATATACAAAAAGAAAAATGCAATCTCAAAAGATCCATTACAGTTCCAAACAGTCCTTCAACCCCCCCTTCACAATTCAAAGCAGTGGTGGGCTGCTGCCGGTTATAACAAGCAGTTCGCCCAGAACCAAAAATGTGAGCCTGTGTATGCTCGCGCTTCGCTCATCGGTGTGCCTTTCTTGCACGCATGTGGCATCAAAAAACCTGTTCTGTCCCCCCCTTTGTCTACGTCCGAGTGATGGCTTAATTAGCCGGCACTATCAGCTCTGGCAGCAGAATAGTGAGCGCCTGCCAAGTGTCTCTGTTATCTCCCTCGACGCCGATGAGTCACCCGGGAACAAACTCCAGCTCTTAATTAATCAGTTGATTTGCCTGCTACAAAGTGGCACAGCAACTCTTCTTGCCTTTATATCCTGTGGGGTGTGGCTCCATGACTCAGCACTTCCTAGGCCTGCCCCACCCCTGCTTCTGTTGTTCCCTCCTCTCCTGCCTACAAAACCTAGGGTCCAACCAAGCCTAACTGCCATCAGCCGGGTTTGAAGGCGTGGCCTGGGGGGGGGAAAGAGTCAGGGACGGAGGCCTCGTTATCTTTTCCACCTGGCCTGCCTCTGGCTCCTGGAGCTGAGCCAGGGAAGCCGGTGCTCCCGAGGTAAGTCTTGACGGCCCTTCCTGCTCACTTTCCAAGTCACTTTCTGGCAGGAGGCCCAGCTCCAAGTCACTTTCTGGCAGGAGGCCTGGCTCGGGGGGCGCAGACACAACAAAATTGATGATTATATAGGACATGATAGCACCAGGGTAGATGGATGGGGCCATCTACCCATCCAGCCTGAACCACCACTGATTCAAAGGCATCCAATTCAATGTCACAAAGTGCTTCAAAGTTGTGATTTCAAAAGGATAACATTTCCCTCTAACAAAACCAATCTCTATGGGTTATTATTACACACAGCTGTGATAACCAAGCAGACTGAGCCCAGCTTGCATTTCACCTCTAACAAACTTTCTAGAATGGAGCAGGCAAACTTGAGTTTTAAAGGAAAGCATAGGTCCAAAGTATAACCAATAGATTTTGCTTTGCATATATGCATTTAAAAGCTATAGAAGTTACAGACAACTTTCATTGTATGGAAATATAGATTAGCTGCAGCATGGAGACAAGCACAGAGAGTTTCTTCCTACTTTGAGGGGTACAGAATATTTTCGACATGCTTAAGCTAAGAAGCAGAGCCTCCTTATTCTCCTTGAAAGTGAGCTTCATGGTGATGTAAAACCTTTAAAAGGTTTAAACGGAAGAAAAGTTATGAAAGTTGTCACTTTTGATCTTACTTTCCACTCTGTCTCTGCATTTTGAAGAGAAGAACAAAGAAAGTGTTTCTAAACTATTGCCAGTTGTAAGCAGAGCCATCTACTCTTTTCTTTGGTCTTTGAGTTTTAACTCAACCTCTTCCTGCCAAGCACAGCAGGAGCAGGTATTTGGCCAAATTCCCTTCCCTGGGTTACAGCAATACAAATCCACCCATTCTATGGAGCCTCATTGATATGAAACAGCAGCATTTCAGCTGAGCTTGACTTTCTAGCAGAATGTTGTGGCAGAATAGATACAATCCATAAAGGATCGTTCTCTGTTCAAAAGGCAAGGACTGAGAGAGACTAGAAAGCACAGTTTGTATTCTGAAGGAGGGATAAACCAAAAATAGCCACCGTTAGAAAATAAGTGCCTGTTAAACGGCAATTTCCATCAAAGAATCCTTCTAGAGGTCATCTTGTTGCTTGGAGTTCCAACTGCTTTGTCGAGTATAGCATGTCCTCACAATCTTTATGTGGTTTAATTAACATGTGAGCAGCATAACAACAAGGTCTGCTTTCTCTTTATTCTTATTTAGCCCCTCAAGGAACCACCTTGACAACTGATTTTTCAATCTCATCTTACTCCTTATCAAATAGATATTTTTGACCTATAGGGTCCAGGAAAGGGTTGGTTACATTTCTTAATTTATTAAATCATTGCAGGTCAAACAGCAATCTTCCTGGAATTTTGGTCACATTTCAGAAAAATGCTACTTTAGTTCAGGACTTTTTAAAGCCTAACCAAGCTGTAGCCTACTATCACCATTACATGGTCTCATACCTGATTATTTGCTGAATAGCTTCTATGGATACCAGCAAAGTCTCATGGATGGCAACAGCTATCCCCCTTATCCTACGCTTGGGATCATGGCTGGTGCCAAATCCAAAACCTGGGTTGGCAGTTCTCCTCAGTCCTTCCCCATCCACATTTTGGTGATATAGGTCAACTCTGCCTTCTCATCCATATATCTATCATAATGAGAATGGTTTTATTCCAGACAGCACTCACATTCGATAGCAATAGTCACTCTTGGGGGTCCAACTATAAACCCCCTGGTTTTTGGGATGAGGACTGAAAGATGGATGGAGGATCAGTCCGATATACAATTCCAGCTTCTCTGAGTGTGGCTTCCTGCCATATCTCCCATGGTCCGTCAGAAGTCAATTGACACCCTGCTCCCATCTTGACCACCGCCCCAGACAAAGAAAGCAATCAATTCTTGAAGTATACAATTCTTCAAATATCCCACTTTCATCTATATAACTCACCCCCATTTTATTTTTGTTAGAGGTTGGGAGACAAAGCACTGGTGTGGAAAATGCTCTCCCAATATTGTCATGCAAAGAGAGTCACTAGGGAGGCAGAAATAGAAGCAAGAGCCATTGGTTCCAAATCATGACTGCGCAATCCATCTAACTCCCGAACTTCATACCTACAGCTACAAACCCTGACCTATTAACAGGTCTTTGGAAATTTTGGTACTGCTTCTACTACTGAGTATCTTCATATATGCAGTGATCAAGGAGACTAAAGGAATGCAGACAGATGAGCCAATCAGCTCACGATATTGATGATAAGCTTGAAACTGTCTAAGCTCTAGCACTGAAGGGCAAATGGACTTCCCATCTTCAGAAAAAGCAACCTTGTCCTGGGTGCTGAAAACTGGGACCGTGCACACCATCCCCTTGCCAACTCCTCCTGCTTTGCCTCACAATTGGCTTAGCCTTGTACCAATAGGCATTGCCCTCCAAGCAGGTCTCAATGTTGTTGCAATTCTCTCACTGTCTTTGTTAGTCTTGCCCTTCCCATGTGGGCATTGGTTTCCAGTAGCCTTCCGCTATGAATCCATCATCTCCAGGGGTGAAATGCTCCTGGTTCAGACCGGTTCGGCCAAGCCGGTAGTGATGACGGCCAGTGGTTTGGTAGAACCGGTAGCGATGGCGGCTCAAGGCTCCGCCCACACACCCCGTCATCATTACTTCCTGGTTTTAACCAGGAAGCAACCTTTTTTTACTCTCTGCGCATGCGCAGAGGGTCGGCGCACACACGTGATGCCGTGTGTGCACTTCCAAACCAGTAAGGACTGTAAGTAGATTTTACCCCTGCCCCAAACTATTGGTGTCTTATACTTGGTAAATGGCCTGGAGTGTCATTCTATTCTCTCCTCAACTTCCTTCTCACTAAATGGGAACTGACCTTCTTCCATGTCTTCCTAATAACTCCCTACAGTGCAACACACTAAACTGGTCTCTCTCCCTCCATCCCTCCCTCCCTCTCTTTCTCTCACACACAAATGCCCTATTCTTAATTTTTTTTTTTCAGTATGTGTTTGTAAGTGTGTGCATGTATATCTATATACACCAGATAATGTCTTTTTGGCACAAAGTGAGAGAATCATAGCAGGTGTGCTTTCTCTAATTCAGGAATAACAAGATTGCTGTAATGTTATAGTGAAAATTTACTGTTTAGCTATTCTGTTTGTCATCATCTCTTCCATATTATTTCCTGCTTGATAAGCAAAATGAACATTTTAGTTACTGAAAATGAAATATATATTAAGAGGGAGAATAAACTTTATGCAGAGTTGGAGATGAAAGACTTCTTTAAATAATAACAACAGAAGCTATTTTAAGAGAAACAAGAGTCTTCCCAAAGGAGAAAGTATTAATTAGCGGTTGATTTTCAACATGAGTCAGTCCCTTATTCCTCTATATAAAACAAGTGAAGTCCGTAGTGTAATAAACAGGCTGCAAGCTTTAAGAAGCTTGAATTCTGAAAAGCACTTCATTAAAAAAAAAAATCCTTTCATTTTAAAGTTTTCTGTTCTGGGAGACCATTGACACAAAAGCTGTCTAAGTCTTTTTCTCCCTTCAATCTTCAGTTTGTCGTCGTCCCCCCCTTCTAAGTGTATTAATCAAGGACTCACAGATGCAACTACAGAATATAACACAGGAAACTAAAACACTTTGAGGAAGATGTGGAAGATCAGTGGAAACAGGTTCTTAGCCATAGTTTCTGGCTACAAAATGGCAGGCACAACTGGACAACGGAAGCTTTGTCCCTATTTGTGTGTGTATTGTGCATGCAAAGTATGTTAAAATGGGGCAACGTGTTGATCATCGGGTTGCAGCCACCATTTTGAAACCAGTCACCATCGCTGAACAAAAGAGAGAAGCAACTGAAAAATGATTCGTTTGATTTTACAGTTATTGCTAGTGATTTGGGAACAATGTGCCTGCCTCTTCAATGAAGCCGGTGATCGATGGTTTGATTGACCCAGAGAAGCAGGAAGTTGAACTGCATGCAGGAGCTGATCGTGCCACTATCTTCCTATGGTTTGATTTTTCAATAGCAAAAGGCTTAGCATGAAAAAAACGTGATATACTTGATTTACTTTTATGCCTGGATAGAGTCACTTCCTGATTCTGAAGTGTGTTTCTGATTAGGTGCTGACAGTTATCAGGCCTCAGCTCCATGAGCTGGAAATTGTGTACACCGGGGGGTGTCCAATCATGGTAACTTTAAGATATGTGGACTTCAATTCCCAGAATGGCTCGCTGGGGAATTCTGGGAGCTGAAGTCCAGAGGTCTCAATGTTGCCAAGGTTGGACGCCTCTGGTGTACACCGTCATAGGTGGAAGTCCTGTGATATAATCTGCAAAGACCCTCCTATATGTAGAGGCTGAAAAGAGGAGAGACGGCAACAGAGTCCAGAACGCTAATGAGGCAGCTTGTGGTCTCCTAAGAGGCTAAATGTTGCTCTGTGTCTTGCTAGAGAATCATGATTAATCTCTCAAACCCCGGAGGCCAAGACAGCTTGCCTTTATCCCCGGGGAAGAAATTGTGTGAGTGCGCTTGCATCTGTTTAGCCAGGCTATTTAATTGCACGAACAGCCAGAAATATGTGATTTTGCATGCAGCTTGATTCAGTAATGTTGATGTTTAAGGGTCTTAGATGTAGACACTTTGTTCTGTCTTATCATGGGCTTTCCTGCATAGCAGCCTTTAGAGGTTTGTGTGAATCTGCACGTAAATAAATCAGAAACAAAGCTGGTTTAAGAAATCCTTTCTGGATTTCATTCCCTTCCTCTATGTGGCCCACCAGGACGGGCAGGTTTATTTTGGTGAATATAATTCCTTATTGGTGGATTCTTTTGTTTTTTTCTTCTCCCATCCATGCCACAAAAACAAGCACCAATTGTTTTTAATTTGACAGGCCTGTCTTTTGAGAACTGATGAAGAAAATGATGACAATTTTTCGAGTTCTTCACTAAACAGAATCTAAATGTTTTTCGTATGCAACGGGAGCAGTTTTCTCTGCCCTAAATAGCAAAAGCACTTACACTTATATACAGCTTTACAGTGCTTTACAGCCCTCTCTGAGCAATTTACAGAGTCAGCATATTTCCCCTAACACTCTGGGTCCTCATTTTACCTCAGAAGGCCTCAGAAGGATGGAAGGCTAAGTCAATCTTCAGGATTGAACTGCTGGCTGTGGGCAGAGTCAGCCTGCAATACTGCATTCTAACCACCACAATTCCTGAGCACACGGAACATTTTAAGGGGAATTTCTCTGTAAAGACATTTCATTCATTTATTCCATCCCATTATTTCAGCCATTATTTGTCTTTAATTGTATTTTAAAGAGTCATGTTCCTCTCCAAACATTCTTACTTGTTTATGAAGCCTCCTCCACTTATTTCTAAATTCCAGGGCTGTATTTCCCTTTAAATTTGAAGCAAAAAAGTATTTTGGAGAGCATTCAGGTACAACTCCTTAAAGCAGCCACAACTTTTCCTGGGGCTATCTGAACTCCCTCTAAAACTGCACAAACTCAGAGAACCACACAAACCTCCTTGTTATACGAAGTCGGTAGAAAGTTCTTTCGCGTTGCTTTTTGCCTTTGGTTTAAGTACCATGCAGCCCTATTAAATACACAAAACAGATGTATTAACACTTTTACAGTGTCCGTTAGCTGAATCCTGAAAGTATATTGCTAGTACTGCTGTTCACACAACTATAAAATGCTCACGCAGAAATAAGTCCTACCGAAACCATGAAGCTTTCAAGTTCCTTCTGGATTGAGCTGTAAAGCACTTTCACTTACCACTCCACCAACCAATAAACTTGAACTGCTTACAATGTATTGTATATGACAAAAATATCCCCAAGGCCCCATTTCATTTTTACAACTATATCCTTTTGCTTCGTCTGTGGAGAATAAGCTGTGTAGCTCCCAAATAAACCATGTCAGGTGTTTTTAGGCTTACTGTATCTGTCAAAATCCTTGTCTAACTTTTGTGCTGCTTTTGTTTTTCTTTTTATTTTCTCAGTACATTTTTATCACAAACGTCTATTCCTATTCTTAGTGGTGAGACAGTTTGACACATGTCTTAATCTGGCTATTCTTGACAATCCCAAATATGTTACAGAAGGCCATGGCAAACCACGTCCATGTAGCTGCCAAGAAAACCACATGGACGTGTCTGTAAAACCACCAGGAGCTGAGCTCAAGTTGAAGAAAAAATAACAATTTCCTTTCTCAAAAATGCTTTAGTGCTTCTGAGCATTCCATATTTGAGGTAGAATTGCATTTAGAATTGAATGTTTCTTTTGATTTTGATCAAAGACCTGGGATGTTTTTCAGATTCTCCCAATGGAATATTGGTTTGATAAATGCACATCTAGAATAAATAAAACATTTCACATCAGTTATTCTTAAAGTCATCCTTGCTATAAGTCATTATAAGCAATTTTTATATGAGCTAGGAACCGCATACAGGTAGTCATCAACTTACATAGTCATCAACTTACAATAGTTCATTTAGTGACCATTCAAAGTTACAACGACGCTGAAAAAAATAACTTACGACCATTTTTCACACTTATGACCATTGCAGCATGATCACATGATCAAAATTCAGATGCTTGGCAACTGGTTCATATTTATGATGGTTGCAATGTCCTGGGGTCATGTAATCAGCTTTTTCAGCCTTCTGACAAGCAAAGTTAATGGGGAAGCCAAATTTGCTTAACAACTGTGTTTCTAACTTAACAATTGCAATGATTCACTGAACAACAGTGGCAAGAAAAGTTGTAAAATGGGGCAAAATTCATAAATGTCTCACTTAGCAACATAAATTTTGGGCTTAATTGTGGTCATAAGGTGAGGACTACCTGTTCTGTCTCCTTCCCCACTTCAGACCCACGGGCTGGCCTTCAGCCTGAAGTGGGGAAGGAGACAGAACATCTTGGTTTCTGTGGAGTGAGAGCAGTCCCAAAGCTCCTTATATTGGGCCTCTGGTGGCTCAACGGGCTAATGCAGCCTGTTATTAACAGCAACTGCCTGCAATATTGCAGGTTCAAGTCCCACCAGGCCCATGGTTGACTCAGCCTTCCATCCTTTATAAGGTAGGTAAAATGAGGAGCCAAATTGTTGGGGGGGGGCAATAAGTTGACTTTGTATATAGTATACAAATGGATGAAGACTATTGCCTGACATAGTGTAAGCCGCCCTGAGTCTTCGGAGAAGGGCGGGATATAAATGCAAATAAAATAAAAAAATAAAAAATATCCTGTGGGGTGGGGCTCCTTCCCCACCCTTCCTTTTGATGACACCACCTCTCTAATCTTCTGAAGCGTGGGTCAAGCCAAGCTTGATTATTATTATCAGCTGGGTCTGAAGGCGTAGCCTGGAGAAGGGAGGAATCAGGGGATGACGGCCTCATAACGTCCTCCGACTGGTCTGGTTCTGACTCCTGGAGCTGAGCCAAAAGAATCGGTGCTCCCAAGGTAAGCCTTACCGGCCCTTCCCCCTCACTCTCGGAGTCACTTTCGGGCATGTGGCCAGGTTCAGGGGCTGGAATCACAACACTACCTGTATTTTGTCTCTGGTCTTAAATGTCTGATTTCTGCAAGCAGTGATCAGGTATTCAAAGTGAACGTCTGAAAGGGGTCAGCCCATGGCAATACGTCTTCCAGGAGACCATGATGTAATCCCAGACTTCTGAAAGAAGGATGTATGCAAAGAGCCATGTGACCTGCTTAGTTGTTGAAGTTGTTGATATACAAAGTAACTGAAAGCCTATGTAGTTTTGAGGTAAAGCTTCAATACCTCATATTGAAGTAAAACCAGTGGTGGGATTCAATTTTGTTTTTACTACCAGTTCTGTGGGCATGGCTTGGTGAGCATGACAAGGGAAGGATACTAAAAAATCTCCATTCCCACCCCACTCCAAGGGAAAGTTACTGCAAAATCCCCATTTCCTCCTGATCAGCTGAGACTCAGGAGGCACAGAATAGATGGGGGCGGGGCCAGTCAGAGGTGGTATTTACCAGTTCTCCTAACTACTCAAAATTTCCACTACCGGTTCTCCAGAACTGGTCAGAACCTGCTGAATATCACCTCCGGGTAAAACCTCAATGTGAGTTTTTACTTCAATTCACTTTCTGCAATTGCTATTTGTTTTATTCATTTGTCATACTTGCATGCTGCCCATCTCACCAAATGCGACTCTGGATGACTTACAGATATTGAATAAAATGTAATATAAAACATTCAAACATTCAAAAACAGATCTTAAATTTTAAAAAGTCAGTTAAAATAAAACTAAGCAGGATGGAGAGGGAGGAAGCAAAGTTCCGCATAGGAAGAGGAGAGGGTGAGTCACCTCTAAACATGGTGCACCCTCATTGGGGCCCCAGGCTAGTTGGTAAAGCTGTGTCTTCAAGACCTTTCAGAAGGCCAAAAGGATGGCAGTAGATGTGACCTGGGGGGTGAGGGGCAAGATGTTCCAGAGGGCTGGAGCCATGGCAAAAAAGGCTCTTCTGGACCTTGCCAACCAATATTCCTTGTCAGAGTCTGCAGCATGCCTCTTCCGCTAGCACAGGTGTGGCAGATTAATCCCATTGGGGTGAGCCAGATTCTCAGATCGCCTGGACCCATCCCATGAAATTCTTCTCAAGGGACATTCATGTCAACTGACTAGATATCTGAATAACTTCATTTAAATTTACTCATGATTTACATTAAGTCATTGCAGGGCAGAATGGAGTCTGCTATTGTCCATTAAATTTTGAACAACTTTGTGACCAGCAAAGGAACTCTACCAGATGATTGTTCCTTCTTCAAAATCAGCGGCCTGAATGTGACAGAAACAAAGACTACTATAAGACTTAATGTGAATTTAATAATAAGGTATCTAGCATGCAATGCTTAGGTGAACAACAATTATTTTCTATAATCTAAGGTAGTAACACCTTGTGATACCTGTGGCCAATGAGAGCTCCTCTTGCATGAAAAGGACAAGAAAACATTCTGGGAATATAGGTAGTCTCAACTTACGACCACATTTAAAACCAAAATTTCAGTTGCTAAGCAAGGCAGTTGTTAAGTGAGTTTTGCTCCATTTTTCAACCTTTCTTGCCACAGTTGTTAAATGAATCACTGCAATTCTTAAGTTAGTAACACAGTTGTAAAGTGAAGCTGGCTTCCCTATTGACTTTTCTTGTCAGAAGGTCACAAAAGATGATGACATGATTCCGAGACAATGCTAGAGTCAAATATATGAGCCAGTTGTCCGAATTTTGATCACATGACCATGGGGATGCTGCAATGGTCTTAAGTGTGAAAAGTCACTTTTTTTCAGTGCGGTTGTAACTTTAAACAGGTTGCAAGGCAAGGACTACCTATTTGGGTAGTCAAGAAACTGGCTTATCAGCTGCCAATTGCCCTCCATCCACAAAGACACAATGGTGGTTCTGCATGTCCAGTCAAGGTACACATGCCATAAATATATGGCAGCAGATTGACAAAAGAATGGTTATAAGGGCTGCTGACATAGGTCACCCCCAGACCTTATAACCATTCTGATGTCAATGCAATGTAGCCCCTTGTTTAATAAGCAACTTCTAAAGAGTCCACAAAGGCCCATAGTTATCTTTAAAGAAGTGAGCAAGATCTTTTTTTTTTTAATTCAGTTGTTCATTTGTGAGGTGAAAGGGCGCTCCGCATTTCTACAGTAATAATAAGTGTCGAATTGGGACTTCCAAAAAAGTAGATATAAAATTCTATAATTACTGAACTCAGAGGCCATCTATTATTTCCCAGCTCTATTACTTTGCTTCGACGAGGACAAAGTGCCACATTACCGCGTTCCCAGGGGTGCAGGGGGCTACTGCTAATTCACATTTTATCAGAGAAATGTGGGGTGCTACGGATCTTTGCAAAGCTCCTCTTGCCATTTGCCCCTTTGAGCATTCTGGGATGATCAATTACCTCTATAATGCCAACTTTAAAGTTTTAAGTCAAGCATAAGCACATTTCAAGTGGAACATAACAAAATAAAGACATCGTCTAACCAAGGTATACGTCAGTGAGTATAAATTAATAAGCCTGTGAATGGAAGATTTGGTGAGAAAGGAACTGCTAAAGGATCTTGACATGTTTTGTTATCCTAGGCAAATGCCAGGCTCCCAGGAAAATCTAAAAGTTGTGTTTCTCATACATTTTAAGGGAACAAGGTTGACAAAGGTGGGTGACATTACAATAGACTGTGTCAGGCATGAAGAATCAGGACCAAAATTCTGTAACTAGAACTAAATTCTAGTTAAGCTGATTTTATTGTGGCCCACCAGCGGCCAGCCGAGCTGGCAGCAGATTCAGACAGTGAGGTGGTTGGGGAGGAACTTGGGTCAGTCCTGGAGTCTGGGGAAGGCTCGGATGATGGCTCTGAGTCAGAGGCAGAGCGGGGGCCTAGGCCATCTGGTAGTTCTTTGCTGCCTCCGGAGTCTGACATCAGCGAGGCAGAAGAACAGTGTGAGCCTGTTCCCAGTGTGCGCATGTGCAGAGCTGCCAAAAGACAGGAACAATTAAGAAAACAGGGTCGACTTGGGAGTAAGGCTTGGAGATGATTGGCCCCTCCCAGAAGACATAAAATGAGCAAATGAGATATGAGCTTTTGCAGAAAGCAATTAGTTCATCTGGTCAGTAAAAGCTGTGGAAACATTCTGTTTGATTCTGTGCTAAGTTTGGCCTTGCCATGCATGTGGCAATTATTCTTGGGCAGCATTCCAAGGGAGATAAGGTGGGTGTTTGTAAACACTCCCCTGATAAGCCTTTTAAACTTGGAATGACAATAATTCACAGCTGCATGAACTAAAGAGGTTTGCCGGGACTAAGTTTGTGCTGTATACTTTCTAAGTAAACCTAGGTCAGAACAGATTTATTGCTCATACCTATACAGTCAACTAACGTTTAGCACTAAATTGGCTCTAGGTAAGTGTTTATAGAATTCAAGAAGGGTTGGATTTAGATGGCTTGTGGGGACACAATGATTCCAGGTTGATTCCTCCCTTCACTCTGCCCTTAGACTCTACTGCTTCTTCTCCTACAGGCTGTTCTGTACTATTTTTGTTAAGTTGGGCGATTGAGGAGACAGGAGCCAAATCGTAGTGAACAACAACTCTTTAATACATGGTGTGAATCCAGCGACTGTAGAAGAGGAGAAGCTCTCCTTTTATATTTTCTCTGACAGTATGTTAGCCAATAAACATCAAGCGTTTTCCCTCCCAATTTTCCCTCCAAAATTGGATATATAACAATTTTCAGAAACTTGAATTTTGACAAACAGAACATACATTTAAAAAGAAAAATAACCTCAGTATCTATAATGAAACAATTGAAATAAGTCAATCGTTATTAAGTGCTTTGATAAGCAGCCATTAGGAAAACAGAGAAAAGGCCACGTTCACATACAAATTCATTGGAAATACATACATATATAACATAATGGGCACCCTCGACTTCCTTTGCCCTAGCAGTAAAAGCTGGCAGAGAGATTGCTGTAGGAAATGAAGAGCATAACCTTATTCACTGACTTCTCTTTTGGGAGATGAGTGGTTTATAAATACACTTATTATTAGTATTAATAAAAGTAGATCCATGGCTAATTATGCTCATTAATCATTCATGTCCTAGTCAAATCTAGGCTAAGTTATTGTAACTTAACACTGAGTTAAGTTACAGTAATTATTGCATTTTACAGGAGACTTCATTTGAACATGGATTTTTTTTATTTTTTATTTTGCTGAGCCCCATTGTGGTAGTCAACAAATTAAACCAGACTATTAGAATTCATGATCATCTATCCTGGTGGCCACTTATTTTTTTTAAGTATCCTGAAAAGGAAGGAGCAAATTAAGTTTCCATGGGAGGGAAATCCCTAGTAAGGGAATGGCAATGAAAAACGACTACTTCTGATTTCTTTCTGATGACATTTTTGCATAGGCAAAATCTAAAGGGAGTTGTACTCAACTCAATTGAACGGGGAGATGAAGGTGAGACAGGTATCCTCGGATAACACAATTATTACTTTTTAATTATTTTAAAACATTAACATATTCATAAAGCCAGGCTCTCGGTTGTATGAATGATAGGTTAAATCATGGCTGGTGGCTTTGTATTTTTATGTTTATTTTTTCATTAATATTATATATTTTGTTGTTTTTATTTGTTTTATTATAAGCTACCTAAAGTCATGTAAAGCTGAGATGAGTGGCTATATGAATTGAGTAAATAAATAAAGTAAATATTGGGGATACATAAGTAACTACTATTAAACATAATATCATATATTCATCCGCATAAACCTTGGCGTATGCTCATTGTTAACTAGGAAAAAAAGAGAAAGACATGCTTGTGGCTGGATATTTTCCATATTATTCCAGAACCAAAGCTTTCTTTACCACAGAAAGTAGCAACACTAGTGGTAAAGAATACAGATTTTCCTAGACTAGAAAGAAGAAAAAAATGTTGTGTGGTCTAAGGAAACTGTGATTATAATAATTGATGGAGCAGCTTCTGCATCTCTGAGAGTAATATATAAATCCTCACTCTTAAGAAAATGTGAGATAGTGGATTGAATCATCTAGCTGGCTGCAAAATATGGTCCTGCAGTTGGAAGGTATAAAATACTACTAGAAAAATTCCATATAAATCCAATTTTCTTTGCATTACAGGTAGTCCTCCACTTACAACAATACATTTAGAGATCGTTCAAACTTACAATGGCACTGAAAAAAAAGTAACTTACAACTGGTCACTTATGACCATCACAGCATCCCTGTGGTCACGTGATCAAAATTTGGGCGCTTGGCAACTGGCATGTTGCAGCATCCCAGGGTCACATAATCGCCTTTCCCAGCTGGCTTCCAACAAGCAAAATCAATGGGGGAAGCCAGATTCCCTTAACAACTGCATGATTGATTCATTTAACAATTATGGCATATAGATACTAAATTAAGCGTCCTTCCCTTAACAACTTTCTTGCTTTAAAATTCTGGTCCCGTTTGTGTTCATAAGTTGAGCACTTCCTGTATATTGTTGGGATTAATTAATTATTATTTTGGGATATAAAGACATTTTGTATATCTTTCAAAACCTTCGTGTCAGCTTCTAAAATCCTTGAGCACAGAGAAGTTGGGACGGGCATGAGGCCAAAGAATTAGCTGCTATTCAGAGCCATTTGATTTCACATATGCCAATAATGAAATCTAAACAGTATGCTTTCTTGTTTCTGGAGATGGTACATGTTCCAATCTGCTTGAATGTTTTCTTATATTTGGTCCATTTATTTATTACAACTGTAGCCCAGCTTTTACCCTGAATGATCACAGAGGCTTACATTGAGATATGCCCTAGTTTTATCCTATGGGGAATGGCTCATGTTTATTGATTGATTGATTTCCCACCTTTATTATTTTTACAATTAACTCAAGGCAGCAGACATATCCAACACATCTTCTCCTATTTTCTCCACATCAAAAACTCTGTGAAGTGAATTGGGTTGAGAAAGAGTGATTGGCCCAAAGTCACCCAACCAGCTTCATGACTAAGGCTGGACTTGAACACACAGTTTTCCCGCTTTCTAGCCTGGCACCTTATGTTTCAAATCACCCAGTGAGCTTCATGTTCACCAGGCCAAATCCAACAACTTAATTACTGAGGCTGTGAAGAATGGAAGACGGCTCTGAAGAAAAGAAAAAATACTTAAGATGTAGCATGATTAAACTTCCACATTCATTTAGAAACAGACAGAATTGTGTATATGAAAAAGAAAAAGGGCAGAGAGTTGTCGATTCCATTTACATTTACAAGAGCTCCAGATGATCATCAATGACTCTGTATGACTGAGTGAATTATAGTTAATAACCAATTATTCTTATTTAACAAAGCTTATGGCTCAGTGCCTTTAACTGAACCCATGGCTTATTTCTATTAACTTCACTTGCCTGATTATTACACAAAGAACATTTTCTTGATTTCCAAAGTAAAGCTTTGGAGAATGTGTTTCATTTTGGCAGTGCCCTTTACTGTTAAATCCCTTTGTACATCTGTTTTAAAAGTTATCTCCCCTTTGTATCTAACAGAACTATTCTCTGTAGAGTCCTTGGTCTTCTCTGAGCTTGGTTCAGCTTGCAGACATTTTATTACCCAACTAGGTAACATCATCTGTACTATTCTCCCATACACAGTAAGATTATTGTTGATTTTTTGTGGGCATTCTTTTTTTAAATTTCTGCAAATGTACCAGCTATGAACTAGAATAGAATAGAATAGAATAGAATAGAATAGAATAGAATAGAATAGAATAGAATAGAATAACAGAGTTGGAAGGGACCTTGGTGGTCTTCTAGTCTGACCCATTACTCAGACAGGAAACCCTATACCATTTCAGACAAATGGTTGTCCAATCTCTTCTTAAAAACTTCCAGTGTTGGAGCATTCACAACTTCTAGAGGCAATTTGTTCTACTGATTAATTAAATATTGTTAAACAGTGCTACACTGCATTAACACGATTCAGCTTGAAATTCTCAATATCATTCTAGATTCCTTGCACTGCCGATTGCTAGGAACAAAGCTTTAATTCAATAATTTGTTAATTGGCCACTGATTTAAAACTCATATTTTAATTAAAGCAAATTCCAACAGTTTCAGTTCAAGAGATTTTTCTCCCTGAAGCAGAAAACGTACACCAACATCTTTAATTGCACACTGTTGTACCTTGATGATGTTTTGCTTTTATATTTTGTTTGATTTTTATGTCTTGTATTCCACCCACAGTCTGAGATTGAGGCAGGTTGCAAAAATGTTTCCAAGTGGGCACATCGTACTCTTAGTTTAGAAAACAATATGCATGCATAATGACTTCTCAGCTACTGTCTTTGCACTGTCATCTGTTCCAGAATGTATTGGAATTGGCAGCCAATCAATTTAGATTAATAATAATAATAATAAACTTCCAGTGACATTGACAAAATTACCATCAGTCAATTTCAAAATGAAGCTTTATTTGGAACAGCTTATATCCCAGGACAACACCTTTAACACCGTCAAACAACATTTGCCTATCCAAGGTCCTTGGGAAGGACATGATAGTTAGATAAAAATGCCAAATTTGGTTTAAACATCTGGCTGACTATGCTACCAACCATAATAGTTTTTATAATTGGTTTTAATGGGGATTTTATTATTTTTATTATCATCATTTTAATTATTCGGCCAATTATAATAAGTTTTTTAATGGATGTTTTTATTTGTATTTATATGTATATTTTTATCTGAGTCCCTAGGGAGATAGGGCGGTATAAAAATATGAAACATAAATAAATAAATAAATAAATAAATAATAATTGACTCTTAGTCAATTATTTAGTACAGATAAGAGTTCAGTACTAGGGGGGTTTGGGCTACCAGATTGGGAGCTGTATTACCAAGTTTCTGTATTAACATGGGTGAGAGAATGGATAACTCTCAGACACAGAAGATTACTGTTTTTAGATCATGATCTCCAGTTAGGAGGGCATGCTTTTTTATGGTATCATAAAATAAAATTCATAAGTATTTTCAAAGAAATGCTCTACTTTTAGTATGGGAAAAGGCAAAGCAAAAATCTGCATGAAAATACCAGTTTGGTTATCAACAATGGAAGCATATATCCACCCAAATGTAGTAAATCTGGAAAAAATCTTAACATATAAAGATATTTTGAATATGGAAGGGGAACTTAAAATCAAACAAGAGTTACAGAATCAAGGTATGGACCTATCATGGTGGCTGCATATGCAAATACAAATGAGATATGAGAAAGATATCAAGATTTGTGGCTTCTACAAAAAGCAAACAATGTTTGATCAAATAATGTTAGGGATAGATGAAAAGCAAATAAAGAAAATATACAATTTCTTGTTAAGCTTAAAAATGGAAGATGAACAGGTAAAAGAGACAATGATAGTTTGGGCAAAATTTCTTGGATACACTATAGAATTAGATAAATGGCAAAAGCTTTGGGAAAAAAACTGTAAGTTGACAATGGCAACTGCCTATAAGGAAAACCTATATAAAATGTTTTATAGGTGGCAAGATTAGCAAAGATGTTTAAAAACATGTCCGCCAGATGTTGGAAATGTAACCAGACCCTGGGCACATATTATCACATGTGGTGGACATGTGCAAAAGCAAAGAAATATTGGACAAAAATACATACATGGTTAGAAAAAATGTTAAAGCAACACATAGATTATAAGCCAGAACTATTTTTGTTAGGTATATTATCAGAAAAGTATGATAAAGGGAATATATATTTAATATTAGATGTTTTGACAGCAGCAAAAATTGTATTTGAACAGTATTGGAAAAATGAGCAAATACCTACAGAAGAAGATATAATTAAAAAAGTTTTAGATTGTGCAGAAATGGATAGACTGACATTAAAGATAAAAGAAAAAAAGGATATAGAGTATTTTCGAACCTGGGGTTTGTTTTACAAATGGTTGGATAACAGAAGTAGAAATTAGAAGTGGAAAAAGTATTATTATATAAGCAAAATGATCCAGACAATACACTGTTCACCAAGCACTTATGTATGTAAAGTGAAAATGTATAAATAAACTGTTAAAAAAAAAGGTTCAATACTGGTAGTGTCAACTTATGACTGATCTCTTAGCAACCATTCAAAGTTACAGCAGACTCCCTGGGGGTACTTATGACCCATTTTTAAAAGTTCCAACAGCCAGCAGCCCCCACAATCATTTGATTGCATGTCAGATGCTCAGTAACTGGCATTACATCATCGAATTGCACCATCCCATAGTCACCTGGCCACCTTGTATCACAGTTTTGCTGAAAACTGGCATTTTCACCAAGATCATACAACCAAGATGGACCGGTGCCGTTATGGTCGTAGGTCAAAGATTACCTGTTCAGTAGGTAGGTATTCAATAGGTATTAATTTCTAATTTCTAAAGCACCTAATGATGCTTATCTGAGCAGTTCTGACCATAGGTTCCTCAGTTTTGTGTTTGTTCCTTGCCTGCTTTCAGCCTGCTATTTTTTTCTAGTCTTTGGCACTCTGCTAACCACTAACATTCAGAATATTTTGCTCTGTCACTAGTTGCTTCTAACAGTCACCTGCTTTTATTCTTCCCCAAGCTATTCTTTCTACTTCCAGTAGAATTCCATAAGATGCTGCCTAACCCAAAGACTGCAAACTTGGATACTTCTTATGACTGCCACAGAGTAGCTGCCATCTTCTCTGAGGTTACTGGTAGCAAACCTAAATTGTCTCCACACAAAACTTTTTGTAGCCTCTCAAGAAAGCATATGGGGAAATGAGAATGAAAGTTAGTGAAAAACAACATCCTAGCAAATCTTATCATTTTAAAAAAATCAAGGGACAGATGGAAACCAGCCCTACCAACAAAAGGGAAGATCAGGCAGCCTGTTATATAAGATGGCCGAGAAACATAGGCATGAACAAGTTTGACTGTTGTTTCTACATTCAGGGCTTGCTTTTAAAACAAGCAGTAGCTACAATAATTTCATCCTGGCTTCAATATATTCATCAGAAGCTCTTGGGCTCTTGAGAGCTTACCTAGTTCCAGTTCTGTCTGTTGGATGAAACCTGCCAAAATGTATTCTTCTTGCTCATTCTACCACACAAATCTATGTTTCAGTGTGATACTGATATTCAAATTAGTTTTTAACCTATCACCATAATAACAGGAGGCAAATCGGTTCCTTGCTCCACCGATCAACTGTATTGAACCAGGTTTCCCAAAATGCAGAACAGGTTTTGTCATGAAGGTCAGAATATTGACAATTGCTACAATTGAAACAATTCATGAGGTGAATCACCGTTGGTCTGTTTGTTTTGGTGTTATAAACCGTGACCCCAGTCTTCTGGCATTCTCCCTAGTTATTGTTCACAAACAGAAATTTCAAAGTATTTTTGGAAGGGTTCAGTTAAATACCTACACACCTCCAGTAATGGATATCATTTATATTCACATGTAAGAGATGGATGTAATAAAACAAAGGAGTAAGAGAAGGAGTTAACAGCGCATGGTGTATATACAGGTAGTCCATGACTTATGACTGTCCAGAATTATGCTCCATATGTCAAGCTGGTTATTAAGTGGGTCATAATGTGACTGAAACAATTTTACTTTTTTTTTGCAGTGATTGTTAAGTGAACACCATGGCTGTTAAGCAAACCCATTGTCCACAGTATTAAAAAATAGCTGGTTTCCCACAAAAAGTGTCAATTGTGGTCCCTTGACCACAGGATACTAAAAATGGCCATAAATGTAGGGTGTTTGACAAGTGGCCAAAATAGGACCAGGAAGGACCCTCAGAACTTCAAATCTGGGTCATGTATACTTTTTGATGGGGGGGGGGATTTCAAAGTGTCACTAAGTGATCTGTCATAAATCAAGGACTACCTACAAAAGAGCGTACTGCAGAAAGTATGGAGGTTAGTGTTAAGTTCGGGAAGTAACGAGGCTGGAGACCAGGGTAGTGACAACAGCTCTTTAATATATGGTGAACCCAGCAACCAGGCTGGGGAAAAACCTCTCCTTTTATACAGTTCTACCGGCGGCTTTAACCAATCAGCAACGTGCTTGTTTCCCGCCAAAACCATTTAAAGATACATTACACTCCTTCCCCCCAGAAAACACTTAACCCCTATTTACATACCCCTGACTTGAGCCAGGTGCCCCTTCTTCTCACACCGCCGACATGTAGCGTCCTTGAACTTGCATCGTTGACGCTGGTGTTGCCCTCCGCAACTTCCGCATTCATCCCGGTCTTCTTTGCCCCTTCTCTCGGTGAGGCAAACTCCTTCCCCCCAGAAAACACTTAACCCCTATTTACATAATATTTACATATTATTTTTCAACGTAATCACGCAAATAGACTGGGCGTCTCCTGACTCTTTCGGACCTGCGCAGTACATTCCCTGGGAGTGGGTCGAGCTGACCGGAGGGGCTGTTTGCTCCTCTCAGCTCTTTCTCTAGGCCATCCGGCCCTGGATTATTAGCAGAGTCGTCCCTGCTGTTTTCTACTGGAACCTGTGGGCGTCACTGGACCTCCGGAATTTCAGCTAAGTCCTGCGAGTTCTCCGGGTTTGAGTCGGCTGTGGAACCAAACATTGTGTAGTCAGGGCCCGTTTCTATTGACTCAGATTGTTCAGCTATGCGTCAGATTTGGTCTATGTGGCGCCTCCATACTCGGCCGTCCTTAACTACTAAGTATGATTTGGACCTGTTCTGTTTAGGATTTGTCCTGCTATCCAGGTTGGGCCTTCACCATAGTTGTGTGCCCACACTCGGTCGCCTATGTCCATTTCTCTTGTTTTCCTATTTCCCCTTGTAACCCTCCGCGATAGTTTGGATGTAGGCGGTCTAGGGGCACCTGAGCTTCGGCCCATTAACAATTCGGCTGGGCTTCTGCGGTTGTGACACAGGGGTTCTGTGTTGGACTGCCAGGAAAATATCTATTTTGTTTGCCAGTCGCCTGGCTTAAGTCTGGACAATGCCTCTTTGCGCTCGGACGGAGCGCTCTGCAAGGCCATTCGTCGCAGGGTGGAAAGGCGCCGAGAGGGCATGTCGGATGCCCTCCTCTGCCAAGTATTCTTCAAATTGGGTTGCCGTGGTGTGGGCGTTATCGGACACTAGCGTGTCGGGCAACCCATGGGTTACAAATAGGTGCCGTGGGACTGAGATCACGGCCTCTGCTGTCATGGATCTCATGAGAATGATTTCCAGCCATTTGGAATAGGCGTCTACTACGACCAGGAAGGTTTGGCCGTGGAAGGGGCCGGCAAAATCAATGTGTATCCTACACCAGGGGCCCTGGGGTTTCTCCCATTCGAACCGGGGCCGTTGGGGGTAGCGGTCTGGACTCCTGGCAGGCCTGGCATTTCCCTACCCTTCCAGCAATTTCTGAGTCCATTAAGGGCCACCACACATAGCTTCTCGCTAGACCCTTCATCCTAACGATCCCTGGGTGACCCTCGTGGAGGAGGTCCAACACCCTTTTCCTCAATTTTTCTGGGATCACCACTCTATCCCCCCATAGCAGGCACCCCTTGAGCCGACAGTTCCCACGTTTTTACAAATTCCTTAAGCACTGCGCCCGGCGCGACCACCCTCTTTGTACCCAACCGAGTACAGTTCTCAAAGTAATGTCGGTATGATGCCGAGCCACCTCCTTAGATGTGACTGGGCCAGAGTCAGAGAGTCAATTAACAGTATGGGCGTCCCGGGTGGGGTCTTGATCGCCCTGGTAGTGGGCATCTGCTTAATCGTCCGCATGCCCCAACTCTTTTCCTGGTCGATGCTGCAGTTTGTAGGAATAGGCGGCTAAGAAGATAGTCCATCGGGTCAATCGTGGCGAAAGTGCCACAGGCGTTGGGCGATCGCCAGCCAGTATCCTAACAGTGGTCTATGGTCTGTCACAATTTCAAAGTCTCTACCAAAAGCGTATTCGTGAAACTTTTTACCCTGACACAATAGCTAGCGCTTCCTTATCCAACTGGCTATAGTTCCTCTCTGTCGAGGACATCGTTCTGGAGTAGAAGGCTATTGGGGCTTCTGTGCCATTTGGAAACCTGTGGCTGAGCACAGCCCCACCCGTAAGGGAAGCATCGCATACTAATACCAATGGCAATGAGCTATGATACTGAACCAGTAAGCTATCGCTCGAGAGTAGGTTTTTTACTGCTTCGAAAGCCCTAGCTTCCGACTTTCCCCAAGACCAAGCAGTATTCTTTCCCAGTAACTTATGTAGCGGCTCGGCAACAGTTGCCTTATTTTTTAAAAAGACCGCGTAAAATTCACTAGACCCAGGAATGCCTGTACCAACCATAATAGTTTTTATAATTGGTTTTAATGGGGATTTTATTATTTTTATTATCATCATTTTAATTATTCGGCCAATTATAATAAGTTTTTTAATGGATGTTTTTATTTGTATTTATATGTATATTTTTATCTGAGTCCCTAGGGAGATAGGGCGGTATAAAAATATGAAACATAAATAAATAAATAAATAAATAAATAATAATTGATTCTTAGTCAATTATTTAGTACAGATAAGAGTTCAGTACTAGGGGGGTTTGGGCTACCAGATTGGGAGCTGTATTACCAAGTTTCTGTATTAACATGGGTGAGAGAATGGATAACTCTCAGACACAGAAGATTACTGTTTTTAGGTCATGATCTCCAGTTAGGATGGCATGCTTTTTTATGGTATCATAAAATAAAATTCATAAGTATTTTCAAAGAAATGCTCTACTTTTAGTATGGGAAAAGGCAAAGCAAAAATCTGCATGAAAATACCAGTTTGGTTATCAACAATGGAAGCATATATCCACCCAAATGTAGTAAATCTGGAAAAAATCTTAACATATAAAGATATTTTGAATATGGAAGGGGAACTTAAAATCAAACAAGAGTTACAGAATCAAGGTGTGGACCTATCATGGTGGCTGCATATGCAAATACAAATGAGATATGAGAAAGATATCAAGATTTGTGGCTTCTACAAAAAGCAAACAATGTTTGATCAAATAATGTTAGGGATAGATGAAAAGCAAATAAAGAAAATATACAATTTCTTGTTAAGCTTAAAAATGGAAGATGAAAAGGTAAAAGAGACAATGATAGTTTGGGCAAAATTTTTTGGATATACTATAGAATTAGATAAATGGCAAAAGCTTTGGGGAAAAAACTGTAAGTTGACAATGGCAACTGCCTATAAGGAAAACCTATATAAAATGTTTTATAGGTGGCACTTACACCGGCAAGATTAGCAAAGATGTTTAAAAACATGTCCGCCAGATGTTGGAAATGTAACCAGACCCTGGGCACATATTATCACATGTGGTGGACATGTGCAAAAGCAAAGAAATATTGGACAAAAATACATACATGGTTAGAAAAAATGTTAAAGCAACACATAGATTATAAGCCAGAACTATTTTTGTTAGGCATATTATCAGAAAAGTATGATAAAGGGAATATATATTTAATATTAGATGTTTTGACAGCAGCAAAAATTGTATTTGAACAGTATTGGAAAAATGAGCAAATACCTACAGAAGAAGATATAATTAAAAAAGTTTTAGATTGTGCAGAAATGGATAGATTGATATTAAAGATAAAAGGAAAAAAGGATATAGAGTATTTTCGAACCTGGGGTTTGTTTTACAAATGGTTGGATAATAGAGGTAGAAATTAGAAGTGGAAAAAGTATTATTATATAAGCAAAATGATCCAGACAATACACTGTTCACCAAGCACTTATGTATGTAAAGTGAAAATGTATAAATAAACTGTTAAAAAAAAAAGTTCAATACTGGTAGTGTCAACTTATGACTGATCTCTTAGCAACCATTCAAAGTTACAGCAGACTCCCTGGGGGTACTTATGACCCATTTTTTAAAGTTCCAACAGCCAGCAGCCCCCACAATCATTTGATTGCATGTCAGACGCTCAGTAACTGGCATTACATCATCCAACTGCACCATCCCATAGTCACCTGGCCACCTTGTATCACAGTTTTGCTGAAAACTGGCATTTTCACCAAGATCATACAACCAAGATGGACCGGTGCCGTTATGGTCGTAGGTCAAAGATTACCTGTTCAGTAGGTAGGTATTCAATAGGTATTAATTTCTAAAGCACCTAATGATGTTTATCTGAGCAGTTCTGACCATAGGTTCCTCAGTTTTGTGTTTGTTCCTTGCCTGCTTTCAGCCTGCTATTTTTTAGTCTTTGGCACTCTGCTAACCACTAACATTCAGAAGTAGAATATTTTGCTCTGTCACTAGTTGCTTCTAACAGTCACCTGCTTTTATTCTTCCCCAAGCTATTCTTTCTACTTCCAGTAGAATTCCATAAGATGCTGCCTAACCCAAAGACTGCAAACTTGGATACTTCTTATGACTGCCACAGAGTAGCTGCCATCTTCTCTGAGGTTACTGGTAGCAAACCTAAATTGTCTCCACACAAAACGTTTTGTAGCCTCTCAAGAAAGCATATGGGGAAATGAGAATGAAAGTTAGTGAAAAACAACATCCTAGCAAATCTTATCATTTTTAAAAAATCAAGGGACAGATGGAAACCAGCCCTACCAACAAAAGGGAAGATCAGGCAGCCTGTTATATAAGATGGCTGAGAAACATAGGCATGAACAAGTTTGACTGTTGTTTCTACATTCAGGGCTTGCTTTTAAAACAAGCAGTAGCTACAATAATTTCATCCTGGCTTCAATATACTCATCAGAAGCTCTTGGGCTCTTAAGAGCTTACCTAGTTCCAGTTCTGTCTGTTGGATGAAACCTGCCAAAATGTGTTCTTCTTGCTCATTCTACCACACAAAACTATGTTTCAGTGTGATACTGATATTCAAATTAGTTTTTAACCTATCACCATAATAACAGGAGGCAAATCGGTTCCTTGCTCCACCGATCAACTGTATTGAACCAGGTTTCCCAAAATGCAGAACAGGTTTTGTCATGAAGGTCAGAATATTGACAATTGCTACAATTGAAGCAATTCATGAGGTGAATCACCGTTGGTCTGTTTGTTTTGGTGTTATAAACCATGACCCCAGTCTTCTGGCATTCTCCCTAGTTATTGTTCACAAACAGAAATTTCAAAGTATTTTTGGAAGGGTTCAGTTAAATACCTACACACCTCCAGTAATGGATATCATTTATATTCACATGTAAGAGATGGATGTAATAAAACAAAGGAGTAAGAGAAGGAGTTAACAGCTCATGGTGTATATACAGGTAGTCCATGACTTATGACTGTCCAGAATTATGCTCCATATGTCAAGCTGGTTATTAAGTGGGTCATAATGTGACTGAAACAATTTTACTTTTTTTTTGCAGTGATTGTTAAGTGAACACCATGGTTGTTAAGCAAACCCATTGTCCACAGTATTAAAAAATAGCTGGTTTCCCACAAAAAGTGTCAATTGTGGTCCCTTGACCACAGGATACTAAAAATGGCCATAAATGTGGGGTGTTTGACAAGTGGCCAAAATAGGACCAGGAAGGACCCTCAGAACTTCAAATCTGGGTCATGTATACTTTTTGATGGGGGGGGGGGATTTCAAAGTGTCACTAAGTGATCTGTCATAAATCAAGGACTACCTACAAAAGAGCGTACTGCAGAAAGTATGGAGGTTAGTGTGTGGCATTCTGTATTTAGTCAATTTATTGGGATCCATGGTTTTCTACAATCCATGTCACCAGCAGAAGTGAGACTGCAAATAATGCTGAATCTCTGCTTAAAACCTTTCAGGTGGACACTTTGAGATCAGACTTCAAAGATTATAACAGAATTAAAAATGCATTCAGGGTTAAAAATCATTGTGTTGTTCTGCTTCTTCTTTGTGTGGACCCAATTATGACTATACAGGTAGTCCTCGACTTACAACAGTTCAAATAGTGACCGTTCAAAGTTGCAATGGCACTGAAAAAAGGGACTTATGACCGTTTTTCACACTTATGACCATTGCAGGATTCCCATGGTCAAGTGATTAATATTCAGACACTTAACAACTGACTCATATTTATGATGGTTGCAGTGCCCCAGGATCAGATGATCACTTTTTGCAATCTTCTGGAAAGAAAAAGCATTCACTTAACAACTGTGTTACTAACTTAAGAACTGCAGTGACTCACTTAACAACCGTGGAAAGAAAGGTCATAAAATGGGGCAAATGTTTCACTTAACAAATGTTTCACTTAGCAACATAAATTTTGAGCTCAATTGTGGTCATAACTCAAGGACTATCTGTATGTTGGTTAAATCTAGGGACCTAAATACTGTAAAGAAAGGAAAGGGGTTCAAAGTCCGTGTTCTCCTTTGCTAAATACACAGTCAAACTGATTTTGTAAGGTGCCTTTTTTCAACACTCAGAATAACTAAAAATGTCGAGGCATCTCTCATAATTGACTATATGCTAAAAATTTTGGAACTGATGATCTTCAAAGAAAGAAGTGGAGGTAAATTTCTTCCCAAGTATCCTTTTATTTGTTTAAAGAGCTTAAAGGTAAAGGTAAAGGTTCCGCTCACACATACATGCTAGTCATTGCCGACTCTAGGGGGCGGTGCTCATCTCCATTTCAAAGCTGAAGAGCCAGCGCTGTCTGAAGACATCTCCATGGTCATGTGGCCGGCATGACTCAACTCCAAAGGCGCACGGAACGCTGTTACCTTCCCATCAAAGGTGGTCCCTATTTTTTCTACTTGCATTTTTAGGTGCTTTCGAAACTGCTAGGTTGGCAGAAGCTGGGACAAGTAACGGGAGCTCACCCCGTTACACGGCAGCACTAGGGATTCGAACCGCTTAGCTGCCGACCTTTTGATCGACAACCTCAACGTCCTAGCCCCTGAGCCACCACGTCCCTTTAAAGAGCTTACATCATGCTTTTTAAGTTACAAGGATAGATTTGTAAGCAGTCTCCTAGTTTGTTTCACCTTGTTCCGATTCCTACATCAAACGTCAAAGGGGAAAAATTGGGCTCTGTAAAATAGGACCAATGAATCATATATTGCCATAATCAAAGTTTTGCAGATTGATCTCTTTGCTTTATTATTTATTTCCTTCATGTATTTAATAATGAAGTTACTTAGAATGGTTTGAAAAATTCATTTTCAGCAGCCCTATCTTCAGATAAGAATGCAGAAAAAGTGTAATCGCTAAACACAATGGAGATAATCAAATATTTGAGCACCTAATCTGGCCAGAAAAAAATGTTTATTACTGCAACAGTGCCAGGAACAGGTAGATCTCAGCTGGATCCACAGACCCCCAGGAGGACTTCTGTGTTTGACATTTAGGTGGACCAAATCTATTATTTCCTTCCAAACCGTACAAACCTCATATGGAAATTGTTGCAACTCAATAAACATGGAACCATATGACGCCACTTTCACAAAGTCACTCTCAAGGAAGGACTTACACTTTACAAGATTGTGTTGTTTGTTAGATGAGAATAACCTATTTGCTTCTCAGTAGTAAACAATAGCTAGCACTGCCTTTTTGTTGTCACAAATTCATGACGGTAGAAAAGTTATTACTTCACTAGACCATGTTGCATTATGCCCTGTATTGTAGTTTGGTTTAACTTTTATTTCTTAATACATTTTAATTTTGACCATTTTATGCTATATGGCAAATAGTTCAAAGTGTACATTTCCTTAATCTGTCTATTAATCTATTATCTTTATCTCTATATCTATCATCTATCTATCTATCTATCTATCTATCTATCTATCTATCTATCTATCTATCTATTCATCTGTCATTGATCTCTCTATCTCTACCTACCTACCTATCTCAGTGGTGGGTTTCAAATTTTTTTTACTACCTGTTCTGTGGGTGTGACTTGGTGGGCATGGCATGACTTGGTGAGTGTGGGTTGGTGGGTATGGCAGCATGCCAGCAGAGTCCAGTTAGGCATTTTCTGAATGTTTGACATACTGAGCCCAAAGTCAGGGGTGAAATGCTCCCGGTTAGGTCTGGTTTGCCCGAACGGTAGTAAAAAAGGCTACTGGTTTGCCAAACCGGTAGTAAAAAATGTAAAAAAAAAAAAGTTCCGACGATCAGATGAGCGATGCCCGATGGTCAGAATTTCTTTTTTTACTTTTTTAGCATTTTTTTACTACTGGTTCTCTGGAACCAGTAGCTAAAAATGCTTTTAAAAAATAAAAAATAAAAAGGCTCTGACGATCACAGTTGAGCTGCCTGATCATCAGAGCCTTTTTTTTACTTTTAAAAGCATTTTTAATAACCTATTAAAAAAACACCCAAATAGGTTGTAAAAAATGCTTTTAAAAGAAAAAAAAAGCACACCACAGCTGATCACCCTCCCCCTCCCCATGTGCTGCTCTATTTACCCCATGACTCCTTTTGGCGTGCACTGCATGCGTGCAACTCACAGTTGGTGCGAACATGCGCAGCCAGCGAACCAGTATAAACCGGTTCAGATTTCACCACTGCCAAAAGGTTTGCTACCACTGCATTATTCCAATCAAATATTGGCACTAGACAAATATTATACTAGAATATAGTTGAACACTGCCACAAGTAACAAAATTCAGGAAGAGAAAGAGGCATTGGATTTTGAAACTTTACAACATTATTGAATTTGTGATTAAATATGGCTTTTGTGCATCTAACATGACAGCCTAGTGTACATCAACAAATCAAGGTATCAGTTCTATATCCCACTTTCAACAGAATTATTAGATCTGCCTTACCAATTGGATATCTTTTCAGTGCATCAGACATTAAGCTTCATAGGTCCTGGCTCTCTGGCATCATCATTAGGGATCATGAGACTTGCAAGTCTTGTCTATCTAAATAATGTTTAATGCTCACCCTGTGTTAGATGCCATGAGACACAGACAGGGATAATGCTATCTGAAGCATTTGTATTCCTAATGTGAACATTATTTACCTGCTGAATTACGAAAAAGAAGCAGAAGTAGTGCAGATCTGGTAGATTTTGGAGATAAATAACAACAACCAATTTAGGCATGGCTTCCCCCAGGACTTCGCCAACTTCCTGACCTTCGAACCTTCCGCCGCGAGCTTAAGACACATCTATTTATCTGCGCAGGACTGGACTAGAATTTTAAATTTTTTAAATGTTTAAATTTTAAATTTGGTTTTAAATGGGGTTTTATTATTTATATCTCTATTTTAAATATTCGGCCTATGTAATAAGTTTTTTAAATTAATGTTTTATCTTGTATATATATATGTTTTTTAAGTGGCTGTAAACCGCCCTGAGTCCCTAGGGAGATAGGGCGGTATAAAAGTACGAATAATAAATAAATAAATAAATAAATAAAATGGTGACTTTGGGCCTGTCACTTTCTCAGTGCATTTCATTTCCCAGGGTTGCTGTTGTGGAGAAAACAGGAGGAGAAAGAGGTATCAGGTATGGTTGCCACCTTGAGTTATTTATAGGAATAATAAAGCTGAGTTTAAACAATCTTAAAAAGAGAAAAGAGGACCAATGTGACAGAGCAATATGACTTCACCAGGATGCGAGTTCATATTTATATCGACTCAACTGATAAAACAGACTCTTTGTTCATCAGTTCCAGTAAACTTTATTTATTTATTTTTATTTATTTTGTCAATTATATATAAGATAACAGGTAAAAGTATAAACATAATTTGGATACATGAAAAGAGTAAGTAAAAAGGAATATTAGGACAGGGACGGCAGGCACGCAGGTGTACTTATGCACGCCCCTTACAGAGCTCTTAGGAATGGGATGAGGTCAACAGTAGACAGTTTAAGCTTAAAGTTTTGGGGGTTTGGGGAAGAAGCCACAGAGTCAGGTAGTGCATTCCAGGCACTGACCACTCGGTTACTGAAATCATATTTTCTGCAATCGAGTTTGGAGCGGTTTACCTTGAGTTTGTATCTATTATTTGCTCGTGTATTACTAAAGAACTTTTTTTAGGAAACCATGAAATGTAAAGGAATATCCTGTGGAACTGAAGCAGCAAGAATTTCACACAGGAGCCCATCACATTCTCCTCAATAAGAAGTTAGCTCTGCTGTGGTCTTTGCATTATTGATACTTAAAACAAAAACACCCTCTTTAATTTACCTGTCTCACATTTGGCTAGCCCAGCCAGGTTCGAACACAGAAACAGAGAAAGAAGCCTGCAATTTTATGCAAAGGTTTTTTCCTATAACTTTCACCCGATGACTTTAAGCATATGTTCTTGCTGAAAATAGTCATTAACCTTTCACATGATGTATAACTAGCTTTATCACTCTGAAAAAAGAAAATCCCACGTTGCGTTCTGAGCAGACAACCCATTGGGAAACACACAAATGGTAAACTATACCAAAGGACACAAAAAGGCCCATAAAACATCAGTAGGGTTATAAAGGTCTATAGATTTTAATTGCTGTGTGCCATTGGGCCCTTACAAAGCAATCAAGCAGGCAATCTCCAAAGACAGGCCTGCCATAATACATTTAACAATAGAGTTCTCACCCCATCAGCAGAGTAGGGTTTACGAAGGTCCCAATAGCAATTAATGACCTTGTACACCAAGAGAAAAAGGCAAAATTACTTAAATTGGCTGTCCTTTTTTCCTTTTGTTCTTTCTCTGTTTTGCTTTGGATGCAGGGTGTAAGGAAAGGAAAGAACACGGAAGTTTCGATGGGGAAAAAAATAGAATATCTGCAGGATTTTGTCCCTCCTGTGCCAGGAAGAACAGGAATGGCTGTGCTCAGTTATCCCCAAGAGGGTTTTACCTGCATCTGTGGGAAATGGAGAAGAGGTTTGAGCTCTTATAGGGTGAAAATTGCAATATTTCAAGTTGAGAACGTCATCTGATATGATTGCTAGTCTGAACAGCTTGTTATGATGTTGCAGTTGATTTAAAGCAGCAGACATAATCAGCAGCAGAAGTACAGTCAAGTGGACAATCTTGCTAATTATGTTGAATCACAGAAAGAAAGTTCTTTCTGGTTGAGCTGCATTCTCCTTCTGATTGCACTGACATATCAAATTGTGCTGATCCTCACACAGGAACACAAGCGGAGCTCATAGAGCTCTAGAAACAAGGTTGGAGGAAAGCCCATAAAACAGTAATGAGTATCAAGAGGTATCCCCTGGTTCGGAAGATGAACAGGAGATGTAATTAAGGCAGGACAATAGCTGAAGTTAGGAAATTTCAAATGAAACCTTATAGCCATTGCATGATCTTGCGATGGCTGCCCTTTATAATGTTTAAAGCTTAGAGTACTCCAAATGACCAATTAATCTTGCATGTCTTCATCTTGCAGTGACATTTTTCTTCCTCCCTTTAAAAATATTGTTAAGGCAGCAATTTTTAAACTGTGTTCCAGCAAAGTCTAGAGTGCTCTGGATAGAAATTGTGATAAAATCACCACCAACACTATTGTCATCTCCTCCACAGATTTCCCGCCCCCCTTGTGGTGGGGGAGGGGAAAAAGGACTTGTGATGCTCTGATGAGGATGAGAGCTATGCTGGCAAGAAGATGAATATCCCAAAAAGGTCACCCAAGTCAGACAGGTCTTAACGGAACAGCCAGACTAAATAGAATAGAATAGAATAGAATAGAATAGAATAGAATAGAATAGAATAGAATAGAATAGAATAGAATAGAATTTTATTGGCCAAGTGTGATTGGACACACAAGGAATTTGTCTTGGTGCATATGCTCTCAGTGTACATAAAAGAAAAGATACGTTCATCAAGGTACAACATTTACAACACAATTGATGATCAATATATCAATATAAATCATAAGGATTGCCAGCAACAAGTTATAGTCATACAGTCATAAGTGGAAAGAGATTGGTGATGGGAACTATGAAACGATTAATAGTAGTGCAGATTCAGTAAATAGTCTGACAGTGTTGAGGGAATTATTTGTTTAGCAGAGTGATGGCCTTTGGGAAAAAACTGTTCTTGTGTCTAGTTGTTCTGGTGTGCAGTGCTCTATAGCGTCGTTTTGAGGGTAGGAGTTGAAACAGTTTATGTCCAGGATGCGAGGGATCTGCAAATATTTTCACGGCCCTCTTCTTGATTCGTGCAGTATACAGGTCCTCAATGGAAGGCAAGTTGGTAGCAATTATTTTTTCTGCAGTTCTAAATGTATCCATCAATCCATTTAATATGGTGAGAAAACAGAAGAATCATATCCTGTATCAGACATTGCCTGGATCAATGAAGACCAGCATTGCTGTTAAACATCCTAGGTATCTGTTGATGAATGAGCAGGAGGACACAGGAGCTGTGGCTGGACAGCCAGGGTTTAGCCCCATAGCATTATTGGAAGAACAACAACCACAGACAAGACAAAAGTATACTGTGGTTGAAAATCACAACATTATGTTCTTCTATTTTAAATCTAAACCAACAAATCAGGGGTACTTAAAAGGAATGTTTTGATGCTGGAAAATAATTTAGCTAAATACAAATATTACTGAATGATTAGCAGACCAAAAAAGATTCATTACTGGAAATAAAATATTTAGGGATGCAGAAATGGAAGAGATTTACGTAGCCCCTAAAAAAATCTGGCACCTATAATGAAGGATGTGCATAAGATGCTTGCAAGGATTAAAATTATGTCTATCAAACAGAGCAATCAGGAAAAAAAATGATTATTTAGAAGAAAATAACATTCATCTAGTAGAACTGGAAGGAACTAAAAAGAAAAACAGACATAAAAAAGATCAAATGATAAAATGACTGATAAAATAATTTTTGAGAATTGCAAAAGACAAAAAACTAATTTACATACGGTCCTGATTGATTATTAGAAAGGCATTTGATTGATTACTGCTCAGTTGGGACATCACATGCAAAATCTGGAAACAACTGGTGCTGGTAAAAATATTAAAATGTTTATAGAAAAAATAATTAAGGACTTGAAGACAGAATTAGTGGTTGAAAATGAAAAATATGGGCTTGTCAACATTAGGAGAGAGATCTTCCAAGATGATGCATTATTATCCTTATTACTTGTCATTGCTATGATTGCACGTTCAATGATTTGGAAGAAAACAGCAAAAGATGCTAATAAAATATCACATTTGCTTTATATAGATAACCTGAAGCTTTATGGAATATCAGAAATCAAAATCCAATCATTGACAAATACTGTATGAAAACATAGTAATGGAATTTGTCCTAGAGAAATGTATTAAAGAAGCCATAAATCAGAGTAAAATTAGAAATGATAATGGAATTGAAAAGCCAAATGGCCAACTGTCAGGAACCATCAAGATGACTCCTACAAGATCTGGGAAATTTGCAGTTGCATAACATCGTGGATAGCCAAGTTAAAAATGTTATTAGTAAAGAATGCATCCAAAGAGTGAGAAAAGTATTAAAATCAAAACTTATGGTAGAGAAATTTTCAAAGTCATCAGTACTTGGGCCATAACTGTGATATAGTACGCTCCTGGAATTATGAATTGGACACAAGTTGAACTGGATAGTTTTGAACAAAAACAAGAAAATGGATGTCGATTCACTATGCATAATATCCCCACAACGGCATTCATAGATTATACCTGTCCCACAGAAATTTTTATTTATTTATTATTTATTTATTTTTGTCACAACAATATACATAAGCATCACACAAAATGATTATATAATATATAAACATATATATGAAGAAATATGAGGAAGTATAAGCATATATGTATAAGAATAAAAAACAATAGGACAGTTTTCTAAACCCAGGATTTCAAGTCTGGTGGGATAAGGTATTTTGTTGTTTTCAGAAGAGTGGAGAACTCTTCTTGTAAAAATGGAAGCCGAGGTTTAGTCAAACAAAGTGTTGAAGAAGAAAAGCATCCATTGGCTGAATGATTCAAAGTGCAGATTGTACAAAGAGGCAGAAGAAATAGTAGAACATATACTCAACTTATGCAAGAAGAGTGTGCAAACTGATTATAAACAATGACACAACATAGGCACCAAAATGGCTCCCTATAACATCTGTAAAAATTATCAGTAATGAAAAATTGGTGGGAACATATATTTGAAAATGTACTTGAAAATGAGCAGATTAAAGTACTGTGGGATTTCTAAACTGATAAAGTCTGAATGTAAACTGATTTGACTTGAACATACATTATGCCCATATTATGTAATGTCACACCTTACAACCTCCTAGAACTCAGTGTGAAAGAAGGCTTATGCCATGTTTATGGAGATTCTCAGTCATCCAGGTCATGGTTGTCCCAAAGGTGCTTTTTCAAGAGGCAACTGGACTTTCTGGGTTTTTTAAAAAGATATTTGCTTCTCATCCAAGAAGTTTCTTCTAAAAAAAATCCTAGAAAGTCCAGTTGCCTCTTGAAAAGCACCTTTGGGAAGGCCTACACCAGCTTTACATTGTTGTATATACAATTATAAAAAGAATTGGAGAAGTTCGCAAAATATTAAGATCTGAAAATCAAAATTGAAAAATTATGGTAAAAACCAGCCATAGTGGTCCCAGTGGTTATCAGAACACTGAGTGTCATACTAAAAAAAATCCTTGGGAGCTCACTTATTGACAAAATGTATATCTGTCAATTACAGAAGAACATACTGGTCGGACTCAGGATTTCCTCTACCACCTGAGGCATTCCTCACTCTATTTAACAATCCACATGCTTGTTAATGATTGCAGCTGGGATAGCCAGGATTGCAGTCATTGCTGAAGTTGTCCCATGGGTGTTTCACTTAATGACCTCTTTGCTCTATGACTGAGATTCTGGCTTTAAGTATTTTGAAATTATAAATTATACTTTACAAAAGTATAAATTATATTTTATCCGTAAAGATCCCAGATTGTGGCCTTGAGCCTCTATTAGATTGTCTCACTTAAACTGACCTACTTCAGAGTTATTGTGAGAGTTATACTATTGTGAGGACAGAGTCGGAAGGTATTCTAAATACAATAATGCAATAATGGCAATAATGAGTATCAAATGAAATACAGTTCTTTTCAGTGTACTGATTATGAATAGGTAAATAGATACTTTTAAAACAGTTATTGCTTTAACATTTGGTAAAAGAGAGAGAGAGAGAGAGAGAGACGGAGGGAGAGAGAGAGAGAGAGATGACTTCACTATTTAATACATAATAAAACCACACATGATTTCCCCCCATTTTATGTTGTTTTGCTTTGATAAGTAATTCAAATTTGATCAGATCTCAGGTGAAAACATTTCCCCCTTTATTCAATGAAATAATTAAAGTAAAACTATTTAATTTAGATTTTTCCCCATTGAAACTGATGTGTACAAAGTGCTCTTGGTTGACCTGAGCCCAACGAGAAACTGTTTACATCCTGAAATTTCTTATTTATTGACTTCTTTCTTCAGGCTGTGATTTCTTTCCTTAACAATATTTGTTCCAGAAGCTTTTAGATTTCAGCTCTAAATCAGGATCCTTTAACTCCAGGTCTCTGTAAGGCACTTATCTCAGATTCCAGTTTTATACCTTAGGTATAAAAAATTATTGATAGATTTACCAACTTTCAGAATCCCCCCCTTTTTTTTAACCCACGGGTAGTGGCTAAGAGGGAAAAAAAATGAGATTTTTTTTTTCTTTCAGAAGCATAAACTTATTCAATTTAATTCAATTTTGGTTTGAGTAGTTACAGGAAGCTGGTACCAGTTATTATGGAAGTATCTTGTAGCATGCAGATTCAGTACATAAGATTTAACAAAGCTGATAGATGGACTAGCAATGAAAATAGCTCTTCCTTAAGTGTATCCAAACCAACATATTCTAAAGAATATTACTTTCTAAATTAGAAGGGGAAAAAAAGACTATTTTGAGCAAAATAACAACATAAAGGATGAAGGGCAGAAAAATCTGCAGACTCACATGTCCACACACTGCTCCAGAAAACATAAAAATTCATTTTGACAGATATTATGAAATCATCCTTCATCCTAAAGACAGAAGATGCAATTCCTGCAAAAAATCTAGGGCAGGAACTATTAGTAAGAATGTCAGCATAGAAAGCTGACAAGGTTTGGCTATAATACAGATGGTCCTCCACTTATGACAGTTCGTTTAGTGACTGTTTGAAGTTACAACAGCACTGGAAAAAGTGGCTTATGTTCATTTTTCACACTTACGACCATTGCAGCCTCCCCAGGGTCATATGATCAAGATTTAGACATTTGTCAACTGACATTTGTCATATTTATGATGGGGTTCTGTGATTACTTTTTGTGACCTTCTGACAAGCAATGTCAATGGGGTAGCCAGATTCACTTAACAGCTGTCTTACTAACTCAGCAACTGCAATGATTCACTTAACAACTGTGGCAAGAAAGGTCGTAAATTGGGGCAAAGGTCACTTAACTGTCTTGTTTAGCAACAGAAATTTTGGACTCTATTGTGCTCATAAATCAAGGACTGCTTCAGAGGTGGGTTTCAGCAGGTTCTGACCAGTTCTGGAGAACCGGTAGCGGAAATTCTGAGTAGTTTGGAGAGTTGGTAAATACCACCTCTGACTGGCCCCGCCCCCATCTATTCTCTGCCTCTCGAGTCCCAGCTGATCGGGTGGAAATGGGGATTTTGCAGTAACCTTCTCCTGGAGTGGGGAGGGAATGGAGATTTTACAGTATCCTTCCCCCCTGCCATGCCCATCAAGCCATGCCACATCCACCAAGCCACATCCACAGAACCAGTAGTAAAAAAAATTGAAACCCCCCCACTGGACTGCTTGTATAATAGAGTTGTATTTATGGTAATATCTTGTGACAGACTGTTGTGTTGTAAATTAGCTTTGGTGCAAATCTAACAATCAACATTTGACTTAATGCAACAGCCAGTGTATCTACAATATACTTGCCAGGTTCCGGTGTATAAAGAAAATGCCACACACACAAATGATGGTTTGAATAATTTACTGGCACAAACTAACATCCATAAAGTAATACAGGAAGATTTTGTTGGAGCTAATACTTTGCACTCCCCATCAACTTATAAAGCTTTATCACCCAGGTGACCCTTAACCCACCTCCTTCCTACTCATTAATCATTGTTCCATTAGATACCGCAATTGGGCATTACTCCTGCATGCTCCCAGCCTGCTGGCTATTCCTCCAGATTGGCCAGCATTCCAGCCACTTCCAAGCATGTCCAGATTAGTCATTATTACAGCCGTTTTCCAGACTTCTCTGTAACTCTCAGTCCCTCAGCCTCTCAGCCACCCTCAACAACTGCTCAGTCAGCAGGGAGAGGGATCTTCATGTTGCTTGGTGGCCAGGAGGTAAGCTGAGAAGCCAGGATGCCATGGGAGCCGTCACATTGCCAGAACTTCCGCACCCACTGGAATGGCAGCCCCAACACGTGACACGCGTTGGGGCTGACAATACTCTTTTTGACCCATTCCATAACATTATGGGAATTCAGAGCATGCTTGATATGCACTTTGCATGTAGCTCATGTGAATGAATTAATTAACTGCATCAATGTAATGGTTTTCCATTCCTATTGTTTCCTTTACACATTCCTGAATTAGCAGTCGATGTCTGGGATGAACTAACACCTTGGTTAAAGAATAGATTGAGACATTAGTTAAAGCCGGCCTCGGACATGAACAGCTATTTGCTGACTGAGAGCTAATCTATACAAAATGTAAAATGCTAATTCCCCAGGGCTTGTTTGTTTGTTTGTTTGTTTAAACCTAGGAGACAGTATGAAATAAACAGATTGTGGATAGGAAACACTTTGTTCAACAGAAGGAAATCCTTACATACACACACACACACATGCACAACGTACACACAAACACATATTTGTATGTGGGCTTTAGGCAAAACACTTTTAAAATATTTTCCAAAACAAATGGGATGAATAGTCATACGAAACAATAAATCATAACAAAACATGTCATCTCTATATGTTGAAACTGTTCATAATTACCTGGCTTCCCATGTTAAGGGACACTGTTTAAAAGACGCTTATTGTTTCTATTTCAATCAGTCATCTCTTTGAAGCATCCTAAAACTCTATAGACATAAAACAGAACTTTGTGAAAGTCCAGATCCAAAACAAAGCCAATTTAGATTGGTCCTATTTCATTTGGCGGCCCAGAATGTCCATCTTAAGATCCATTCTTCACCTCTGGTTCTAAAATATATCATTATCATCGTTCTTTTCAATAGTTTTCAGAGACTCGGATGAATGAGATGACCAACATCGCTAAAAAGAAAATTGGAATTAAGAAGAAAACTGAATTTGAAGTAGTGTTGTGCACAAATGATAATCACACAATAGCTAAAACGTAGAATTTGATCAAATTAAGGTTTGAAACAGAAGATGAACAGTTTGAAGACAATTGCAAATTAATATTACAATGGAACCAGAATTATTTTCATTGGGTGTTACGGTCATTGAACTAGACAAGAAATGTGGGGAATTCTTATTGTGTATGATAACTATGGCAAGATTATTGCATGCACAAAGGTTCAATCATCCTCCCATTCTAGAACCAACAAAACAAGGTGCCTAAATGATGGGAAAGACCTAACTGAGAGTTAAATAGAGTTTTTCTTATGCCATCACTACATAAAGACAGCTCTGATATTTATTGTCTGTGTGCTCTGATTGTAGCTTGTTCTTCTCTCAGTCAGACTGCTATTTGATTAATTAGCACACATTTAATCAAATAAGATTAAATTAATCTTAAAATAAAATAAGTGCTGCAAATAGTGGTTATTCCACAGCACAAACTTACTCTCAGCACAAAGTAACCAGTCCTCACTTCCTCAATGAACATATGCTCCATAGATCTATGAGGAAACCCCATTTTCTTGCTCCATCAACAAAGTGTAGCCCTGAAGCCCCAGCTATATTCAGTCATCAGTGAAAGAGCAAGCTTTCATTCAAAAGAAGGACATTCTTGGAAATACTCAAAAGTATCTTATGTTTCAATAGAAAAGAGGCAGAATTTGGCAATTCTTAACAAAGCCATGATTTTTTTTGGGGGGGGGAGTAATGAAGGAATTTGTAAAGCAAAATGAAGATTTTTGCACCAGAAAAAAGTAGAACATTTGGCAATTTTCCTCAGTGACAATTTTTAAATTAATGCCTGAGTGATGAAAGTTTATTCAGCAGAAATCCACAAGACTGAATTTATTTTTTGGTTGTGCCAAAGTGAAAGCAGAGACTTTTTAGGAGAGAGATGGACTTCAGCCTTAAAATTAAACAAAATATTCCTTACAATCTACCCAATACGTTTCCTTTTTATCATCATTTTAGCCTTCATGTTCTTTTCATGAATAGAATAAGACCCTCTCATCTTTTTTTGTTTATCTCTAGGGTCCAGCATCTGTCTGTCTTAATCCAGTTTACTGTAACACCATACTGTAACACCGTACAATCATTTGTGTTAGGAGGCAGGACAACACTCCAAACCAAATGCAATTCATCATGTTGACATAACAAATGTGGACATTAATTAAAGATCAGCAGAATCCAGCACAGAAGTTTGCCTCCATCTGCTTGACCTCAGGTAATAACCATATTCCTTTAACCAGAACTGACAGATTTTTTGTATTTCTTGGGACTCACTAAAGTTGCCACCCTTGGTCTAACACTATGTGCCACAGAAAACAGGCAAACCCTATCCACCTCAACATTTTTTTCCTTTATCTACTTTTAAACGTTTTCTCTTTTCATGTATAATTCTGTGTGACATATGCTGTGGGCATAGTTCATCTTCAATACACATTTAAATACGGAACCCAGTGTTCAGAGGAGGAGATCACCATACATTTATGAAAATAGTTCCTTCTCGTCCCATCATCTCCATCTCCTATTGAGTGAGTCATGTTGAGGAAACTTGCTGAATCTTATCTAGAGATGATCTTACACAGGTGGCCCATCCATGTCTTCCATCATTCTGACCTTTAGTAGTGTGCTGTTCAATGTTATATGTACCAGTATATGCTACATATATTAGATGTTCTGGTTAATAAAACAGCACAGATTTTTTTTAAAAAAGAAAATATAGAGAAATAAAAAAAAGAAAAACAATAGTTAAATATATATAATTAATGTGTTCTGACCCAGCTCCCCAAACATGACAAACCCTCTGAAGTTACCTCAGAGATTCCTTTATTAGGAGCACCAGCGACCCTGACAAAAAGTTTCTCTCTCTCAGTAGGCTAGCAAGTCTGTCTGGCAGGGACATGAATAGTTGTCTGCCACATCACGGACACTTGTTCTTTAGACCCTTGTTCTTCCTGCATGTGAAGGTCACTTGGGAGGTGACAAGGAACTGTATCCATGTAGTGGTATTAGTTTGTTTGAGAGATGGCTTCTTCAAGAGGTCATTGCTGGACCAAACTGACCTGGACAATTTTTGACCAGTCTCCCTTTTTTATGGGAAGGTTGTTTTTTATGGGAAGGAGAAAAGAAGAAGGGAAAAAAGAGAAAAAAAGAGAAGAATATAAGCTACAAGCCTTCGCAGATGACTTAGAATTTATCTTGGAGGAACCTCAGATAACAGGACCCAAATTAATAGATCAATTAGAATAATATGGAGATGTGGCAGGAGTGAAAATAAATAAATAAAAGACAAAAATATTGGTGAAAAATATTATAGAAAAACAGAAGAGAGACTTAAGGGAGAAACTAGACATTCAGATTGCGAAGAAAGTAAAATACTTAGGAATCCAGTTAACTTCAAGATGCATAACGATTAAGGAGGAAAATTATTATAAACTGAAAAATCAAATTGAGAAAGACTTGGAGTAATTAAAAAGTTCCTTATCCTTGATGATATGTTCTCATTCTTGGAAGAAAAAGGCAAAGCATTCCAAGCACATGAGAAGATAGACTTGACTTTGGCAAGCTTCAGTGAATAAGACCATCAAAACCAGGTGTGAGTAATGGTGGTTCAGAACCTACAAAAGCTAGTCAGAAACACCAATGAGATGGCATTTGTGGTGAATTTGAAGAAATCCACCAGCCATCATCACTTTGCAGTTCTTTGAGTGCTGTAAGGCCTTTCTTTGCCTTTTTGTATTCTTATATTCCTGAATAGTTTTTGATTGCTGTCCTATGTTGTGTTATTATGTTATTAATATGCTGTATGCCGCTGTTATAAAACAAACTAACATTATATATGTCAAAGTCCTTCAATTACATTACTATTCCTAGATAAAAGCTTAGCACCCAATTAGGTGCCCCATAAATATGAAAAGAACATTTTAATGAATTAATCTCATCTTACGTTCCTAAGAGACTTATTAAATGTTATGAAAAACAGAAGATAATTTACCTGCAATTCTGAAATTAGAATTATTTCAAAGTATTGATCTTTCATGTGATCAAATTTAAACTTCCACCCACAGCCTTTCATACATATCTGGTACATTTACAATGCTTAAAAAAACAATTAAATCTAAACCAATTAAATCAAAACTGCTAAGATATTAAGAGAACCAAATTTTGATTTCCCAGTTGTGGTTATAATGCTTCTCAAAAAACACCACATGAATTGTAAAAATATAAACCAAATAATATAATTGCAAATCATGGAAAGTAAAACCATTTCTTTATTCTGAAGTCAATGTTGGGACAAAGAAAACTCAATTTACTTAAAATACCTAAGAGAAATTATAGCCATGCATCAATGTGTAAATAAACCTAGATGCTATATTTATCTTAATAAATTTTCTTCTCTATAGAGTTACTGAAACCAGTTTGGTGTAATGATGAAAGTATCAGGCTAGTAACTGGGAGACCATGAGTTCTAATCCTACCTTAGGTAGCAGGGAGACTTTGGGCTAGTTATTTTCTCTTAACACAAGAAAGAGGCAATGGCAAAACACTTCTGAAACATCTTGCCAGGATGCAGTAACTTAGCCAAGCAGATTCTGAGATTCAGAAATGACTGAACAGAAGAAAAAAAATTCTTCATCTATAGCCATGAATATTTGTGCCATTTGAGAGCAGAGAGTACAACCTTTTTTATTAGTATTTTTTTTATTAAACTGATCAGAATATTAAATACAAATGAAATTGAAAATAGTGGGAAAATATAGAAGGAAAAATGGGGAGTGAGGAATGTGAGATAAAGGTGGAAAAAAAAGAAATAAATAAACTAAAATAATATTACTCAACTTTTTCCTTTTACATACTTAATATGTTCTCTCTCTCTCTCTCTCTCTCTCTCTCTCTCTCTCTCTCTCTCTCTCTCTCTCTCTCTCTCTCCCTCCCTCCCTCCCTCCCTTTCCCTCTCCCTCCTCCCCCTCACGCATGCACACACACACACACACACACCAGGGGTGGGTTCTACTTACCTTTACTATCGGTTCGCAGTGGGATCGCGTGACATGCATGAGCAGAAGCTTCCTGATGACCTTGAGGTCAGTTGGCGGAGCCTCCTCCTGGTTTTACTACCAGTTCACAAGAACTGGTCCGAACTGAGGGCAACCCACCACTGGCACACACATAGATGGTCAATCACTGGAATCTAGTTAAAGAAGCTAGAAATTAAAGTTATCAATATAATTGGTTACAATACGTTTTACAAACCATAAAATAAAATTTGGCAGTTAATTAAATTTCTCTGAACTGGATTAATTGTTCTAAATTATTTCAGAACATTTATACATTAAATAAAACTTCTTTTCAAATACTAAGATGCAGTCGGATCTAAGGATTATATTACATTTGTTCAGTTAAGCCTGGGGGTGGAGTCAAGAGAGTTATTAACTCACAATTGTTACATTCCCACAAACAGTCTAAGTCCAATCCTTTTCAAATTCCATTGACTCATTTCTAGCACCAATCTAGCGCTTACCATTAGTTGGCTAGATTCTTGTGTATGGGCATAAGAAGTAGATCATCTTAACTGGAATTTACCGTAGAGTCTTGATTCTTCACGCCTGTACTATAGTAATATATAATGAAGCAGTTTGGATGGAGTTCCATCATAATAATAAGAAAGATCTTTTGGAAAGAAGTTAAATATCAAATATGAACTGGTTTGAGAAAAGAACAACTGGTTTGTTAGAAGAAGAGGCTAAGCAGAACTAAACGACTGGCCTTCATGGGACTTTCATTCAATCCCTCACCCCTTTCAATTTTCCTATTTCTGCTTTATCACTGGCATGCCTGAAGAGCTTGAGAATCAATCAGAGATATTTGGGTATAGAAGGAAAAAAAAACCAACCAAGCAAACCTAATTAACTATACATAAACAGTAAAAGTGGCAAAGTTTTTCTGATCAGAAGGAAATCTGATCCATAGAAGTTGTTTGTTCTTCTTCTTTGGATTGGTAGCTGTTTTGGAATATTATTCTCTCTAATGATCTGAGTATTTTATTTGACACTTTGGTCTAATAAATCTAAATAATACAAAGAAGAGAATTAATGAATTCTGTAGAAAGAAAGCTCCCTACCATCTTAATTTATTTCTTCCCCCTTTCAAGACTGACTATAAATAATAAAAGAAATGCTCATTTATATTAAGAAACACACACACACACACACACACAAACAGATATAATTTTATTTTATTTAGATGCTCTTTATTAAAGCACTATGACTGGCAATCACTATATGCAGAATAAAATGCAGTATCAGTCTGATGACAATATTACATTTTGAATCTCCAGTATGGATGCAAGGATACCAATACTGAAAGCCTTTATCCAAAAACAGCAGGAAATCTGAAGCTCTTGAGATGTTGTTCAAGGATATAAAAACTGGGCTGCAGAAATGCAGATGACACCGGAAAAGAGCACAGTTGTGTGATGTCTACATCTCTTTGCTTCCATCTAATTGTCATTTGGCATTTTTCAGCCTCAGGTTAACATTAGCGTAACGTAAGAACAAATGGGAACTCCTAGTACCAATCATGTTGTCCATTATGACTCAGGATGTTGGAATTTGTGATTTAAACAACACATAGTTTGTGTTTCTCACCTATTATCTGGAAAGTTTAAGCAAGGCAAAATGCTCTGCAAATTGGGAAACCATAATTCATATTGCTAACTATTAATCATGCCAGGAAGAAAACTGCCCTTTTAGCCATAACAGGATTAATAGCTATGTTTGTAATATGCTTATTTCAAGGGTTATAAATGCTTAGCCAGGCATTATTTTTTCCCATTTGTGGAAAATGATGGAGAACACACATGCAAACACACACACACACACACAGAGAGAGAGAGAGAGAGAGAGAGAGAGAGAAAGGGAGGGAGGGAGGGAGGGAGGGAGAGACAGACACTCATATGGTATTACGTCTTTCAGATTCTCTCATTTGTAACTCATTTACTCTTCAAGTGGCTTTAAACTCATTTAAAAAGTGTATTTTTAATAATCCTAACCCTAGATGGATTATCTTAATTGCCACATTGTGTAAATAAAGGTAAAGGTAAAGGTTCCCCTCGCACATACGTGCTAGTCGTTCCCGACTCTAGGGGCGGTGCTCATCTCCGTTTCAAAGCCAAAGAGCCAGCGCTGTTCAAAGACGTCTCCGTGGTCATGGGGCCGGCATGACTCAATACCAAAGGCACACGGACCGCTGTTACCTTCCCACCAAAGGTGGTGTCTATTTTTTGTACTTGCATTTTTACGTGCTTTCGAAACTGCTAGGTTGGCAGAAGCTGTAAATAGGAATCAGTGAATAAAGATATCGGACAATATCTGAAAGGTACTTTTGGAATCTTCGGTCAGTCTATAAACTTGCAAGATGAAAAGAGCTAAATAAAAAAAAGCAGGGAGAACTGATGAAGCAAGCCATATTTTCCTGATCTGCAAGGTGAACTCTTACCATATTCACACAACACACTAACATTGGTTAGCATGAAACCATTAGTAAATTGTTTAGCCTGAGAAACATTGCAGCAGATGATAGGGCTAACCATAGCTGGGAGTGGATTATCAGTCTTCCTCCTCTTTTTCTGGTATCTTAGCAACCTTTGTGGCTGCTGACTGGTTGGCATTTCCTGATTTTTTTCTTCTGTTTCCAAAAACATATAATGTAGGGTATATCTCCACCCAGCCTCCCCAAGTCAGGAGAAGGAAGATGCTACTGAGTGAATGGGTCCTATATTCCTTGGAAGACTAATAGATAGAAAAGAATATTTGTAGCCCAGGGTTGAACTATGGGGTCCTTGGTGCTCTCTGAGATTGGTTGTTTTCTTTTAGGCATTTCATTACCCAACTAGGTAACATCATCAGTGCACTGCAAATATTTGCTAAAAAACAACCAAACTCAGAAGTCACCACGGTCCCTACAGACTAATAGATGATTAACCATCAGTCTAGATTTGGATAATATTCTGGGAGACAGAAAAGTTAAGACCCCAACACATATACACACTAACCACTATTACACAGACAGCTTGGCTTTCATATCTTTGACCTAGTACCCAACTATTTAACAATTGGGTATTCGTTCTGGCAACAGGCCATAATCAGGCCTGACAACAGGCTTCTCTGAGATTTATGCAAATTATCGGTCCAGTCATTGTTACTGCCCAACCATTTCAACTGTGGGAGAAAAAACATTCTGTCACTGCCAGAATTACTAACTCTTAGGTGAATACATTATAATTTTAGATACCACCATTTATGCAAATCACCGAGTATATATTATAAGACTAATTGCATGTATGTTTGAATAGGAATATCAATATTTATAACATCTCAAAAAAATGTAGAGTGAGAGGAGGAGGAGGAGGAGAAGAAATAATAATAATAATAATAATAATAATAATAATAATAATAATAATAATAATAATAATAATAATAATAATAATAATAATAATAATAATAATAATAATAATAATAGCCCTGTTCTACAGAGTATGCTCCCTAAACCATAGAAGGAAAAAATACTAATAATCATCTTATGTATGACAGCTAGATTTCCCCTTCAAAACCCTACATTTAAGCAACATTCACCACTGTTCAACTGCCTATCTAGCCTAGGTTCATCTTTCTTGTATGCCCTGGAGCCAAGTTTAAAATTATATCGGGACAACAGGAAATCATTTGAAGGTATTGGAAATATCTAGTTTAATGTCTAGAAGGACTAGGGTGATATGATAGCAGTGTCCAATATCTAAGGGACTACCACTAAAAAAAGAGAGGGTCAACCTATTTTCCAAGGCACCAGAAGAAAAGACAAGAATGGATGAAACTAATCAAGGAGAAAAGCAACCTAGAATTAAAGAGAAATTTCATGACAGTGAGAACAATAAACCAGTGGGTGCTCCAACCCTGGAGATTTTCAAAAAGAGATTGGACAACTATTTATCCACAAGGGGATAGGGCAGTGGTGAAATCCAATTTTTTTTACTATCGGTTCTGTGGGCATGGCTTGGTGGGTGTGGTGTGGCTTGGTAGGCATGGTGTGGCTTGGTGGGCTTGGCTTGGTGGGTGTAGCAGGGGAAGGATACTGCAAAAACCAAGGTTGACTCAGCCTTCCACCCTTTATAAGGTAGGTAAAATGAGGACCCAGATTGTTGGGGGGGCAATAAGTTGACTTTGTAAAAAAAATATACAAATAGAATGAGACTATTGCCTTATACATTGTAAGCCGCCCTGAGTCTTCGGAGAAGGCCAGGGTATAAATGTAAACAAAACAAAACAAAACAAACAAAACAAAATCCCCATTCCCTCTCCACTCCTGGGGGAAGGATATTGCAAAATCTCCATTCCTACCCCACTCTGTGGCTAGCTAGAGGTGGTATTTGCCAGTTTTCCGAACTACTCAAAATTTCCACTATCGGTTCTCCAGAACCTGTTGGAACCTGCTGGATTTAACCCCTGGGATAGGGTCTCCTGCCTGAGGAGGGGCTTGGACTAGAAGTCTCTTTTAACTCCGTTATTCTGTTAAGACGTAAAGATGGTCCTTGATGATCAATGCAGAATCACAGTCCTTCAACCAGTGAATAATAGCTTCTTCAAGATCTAGAAGGTGACATCATAAATATATCAACACATTTTCTCTATTTCCCTCCATTCATCTCTTCTCCATTATTGACCCATTCCTCCACATAGTTGTAAAGAATGGGGGGTAGATTGCTTCAAAAGAACAATCCTGAACTTTTGAAGGTGCTCAATCGCACTGTAACACATCTTCACATTTTCCTTGCATTCCTAACATGGTTACATTCGTTCCTACCCCCTCCTTCTTTAAAATGAAATTATGAAATCTTCCTAAAGATAGAAGAGAAATAAGATTCCCCATCTCTGTAATTGGTCTTGTTTGGTGGGTACTGCAAAACAAATAAAAATCTGGTGGATTCCGGCTCCTGCTGGAATCGAAAAAGAGACAGAATTTTTCTTGGTGGAGAATAAGAACGTCAGTATCAGTTCAAACACGCCCCCTCCCAATCTCTCTCCCTCCCTCCCTCCCTCTCCCTCTCTCTCTCCCTCTCTCTCTCTCTCTCTCTCCTGTCTGTCTCCTTCTAAAGATTATGTTTATGCTTAGTAAATGAAGAAAAGAATTAGTGATGCTCTCTTCATTTCCTGTCTTCCCACAGATGGTGATAAATTCAAATTCAGACTCCATTAAACCTGAGTAGAGAAACTCAGCAGGTGGCTACGCTAATGGAAAATCCCGGCTTTGGAATAATGGGAATTACAACCGACAGCTCTTCTACACCACAAAAAAGATGATGTATTCCTATTGACAGGACTGCTTTTGAGTCCAGAAGGCTGATCTGATCGTTCAAGGCTGGCACGAGGGAGGCGAAAAGGCTTGTGGGCATTTTTTTTCCCCTCCTTCGGCCACACCACTATAATTTGTGCCATCAGAACCTTCCATTATATTTCATTGTACAAATCTCATTGAAGTCGGGGAGAGTAGGGCTAAAATTCACTCCATTTGGCCTTCAGGCATGGCATATATTTGTTCTCCCCTCCTCTTACCACCACCCTTGGCTTAAAGGACAAATAAAGGTTGACAGACAACAGCATTTCCAGCTAGTGCTGTATTTTCTTTTTAATGCTGACATTCCTAGCCCAAATATCTTTTGTGACTCCAGACAAACCCATCTGAGAGAGAGCTTGTGTTTTGTTTTGTTTTTGAAAAATGCATAGATTGCCTTGAGGGATAATGATTGATATTGCGCTATAATTTCTCAGAATATTGCATCTGTGGTTTGTTTGTTTTTTAAACAGATCTTAAAAACAGATCTTATAATCTTTATTGCAAAAAAAAAAAAAAGCATTGGAATTGCTTTAAACATACTATCTTCTCAACTTGACTGTCTCATTCCCCTAATTAATAAATAAATGATTATCATTCCTCTTCTGCAGGCTTACTCATCATATGAATATCTAGGCCCTCCCCACAAAAAAACCAGAACACCCTAATCTGGGAATGGTACAGTATTTATATTTATATTTACATAGAACATAGTAATACATGTATTATTAGGAGTTGAATGAAATGTTGAATTTATAAAATGTCATTGGAAAATGTCACTATCCAGTAAAATATTAAAGCATGATCAAGAACAGGCGTAAATTCTAAAGGGATTCTCAAATAAATGCGAAAACACGATATGGCCATTCAGGTGAAATAACAGAGATATTATATATTCAGCTATTCAGAGAATATTATATATTCTTGATACTGAATAATGTAAATTTGCTTCCCTTCTGTGCCTTTGAAAACTGAAAAAAGATAATTTAAGCTAATCCAATACTGGAATCAAACTCAAAATATATACATTATGTCATCTTTTAAAATTGTTTTAATAAATGAGGTATGGGTTATTTTATGTCCCTATATGATTTTCTTTTCTTTTTTCAGGAAGAGAGAGAAGTGCACAGGTGCAAAACAATTTCAAAAGGTAATATTTAAACTCTTTTATGTGGCAAAGCAGTTTAAATTCTCAAATATGAATTGTGGTGTCTAACATTTAGATTACACTTCTAATTTTACCCTATTTCCTGAAGATTGAGCTACTTCTAAACCACTTTCATTTACAATGGTTCTTAACTTCTAAAGAAAGTAGGAATGAAAATGTGATCCAGAGATTGGCAAATATCAGCAGGAGCAAACTCTGTATAGAAAGCAGGAAAATACTTCTAAGCTTTCAGTGTGTAAAAAGGGATTCCATTCTCTTTTAATGCTTATCTAACAATGTATTCGTCTCCGGAAGAGCGATCATCACTTGCTCTCTTGATCATTTGTCTTCTTCCTCCTTGATTCCAAATTGTAATTGGAACCTCAATAAATTGTTTGATTCCCATTCTCTCCCAACACTCCGACAAGAGATGATCCTGAATTTACAATCACTTGTTTAACAATCACTCAAAGTTACAAAAATGCTGAACAAAGGAACCAGTCCTCGCACTTACAACCTTTGAAAGTCTCTGCAGTCAAATTCACGCACATGACAACTAATCTGCATTTATGGCCATGGCAGCTTGCCAAGGTCACATGATCACCATTTTTTTTTTACTTTCCAGGAGGTTTTTGACAAGCAAAGTGGAGGAAGGAAGCCAGATTTGCTTAACAACCTCGTGGTTTGCTTAATGGCTACACCAAAAAAAAATAAATCATAAAATTTGGTGTGGCTTATTTAATGACTTTATCACTTACTGATAGGAGTACAAGTCCCAACTGCAGTCATAAGTTGAGGACTACCTGAAAGTACCTGAAACTTGATCTACAGTGCTTTAGACAGATGGCTACCTACTGTAAGTGTCTCAAACAAAATAGTTAGGAGGCAATGGAGAGGAATATTAACAACTCTGTCTATCCAAAATATTTTAAGAGTTTCTGGGACACAGAAAAAGCCCAGCACTGTCCATAGGCATATTGCTCTTCCATATTGCTGTCACTCTTCAGTTTATTTAAAGGAAAGGTGTTTACCTGAAAAAATAATAATGGAATTCATTCCAGAAAAAGCATGCTTCCTGATTTATTTATTTATATTTATTTTTTATTTATAATCAACTCCAATCCCAAGGGACTCTGGGTGGTATAAAATGAAAAGGATACCAGAAAGCAAAAGGAAACAAAAGTGGGGGGAACAAGGGAATAAAATCCAAACTCTTATGGTGTCAGGAAAAATAACCAACATAGATGATTTACAAATCTTAAATGGGCTAAAGTTTGCATTTCTGGAATATATTTTGCCCCCTCAGTATGTTTTCTGGTGCTCCCATGTTGCTTTATAATTTTCTTTTAAACAAATGATGGTGATTGGAATATTAAATGACATGATAACATGAGAACTACATTTGTAATTCAGATGTATATGCCAATTACAGATGCCATAAACTGTATTATTCTTGAAAGAGACATCATTTAAAAGAGAAAAGGCTTAACCATGCAGGGAACAGTCAAATTCTGCCATGGAAGTCTTTTTTTATGATTTTTTTTATTAAAGAAGATTTTTTTAAATGACAGAAACATAGAAGAGCAAATAGAAAAAGGAGATTATTAAAAAAGGTAAAAGAAAAAGTGAAGCATAGCAAAAAAGCAAGAAAAAGCCAGATATCTAAAAAAAATTATTTCCAATTTTCTTTGAAGCAGTTACAAATGTAGCAATTACTATCTCTACTTTCCCATATTGCATATTAGAGAATCCTTCACATAAACAAACTTTTTCCTCAATAAATTCCCAAATCAGCAGATAATTTTTTTTATCTATTTTCATCAAAATCTCAATAAAGAGTTTCCAGCTTTTATAAAATAGTTGTATTCCCCCCTTAATCAAACAATTCAATATGTCTATTTCTGCAAACACAGCTATTTCTCCAATATTGGTGTTTCTCTGGTCTTCCACCTTTTTAAATATAAAGAGCCGATGTAGTTCCCATCTTCAAAAAAGGAAAAAAAATAGATCCAGGAAACCACAGACCCATCAGCCTGACCTCAATACCAGGGAAGATTCTGGAAAGATAATCAAGCAACGAATCACCAAACACCTAGAAGCAAACAAAGTAATAACCAAAGCAAACATGGGTTTGTCAAAAACAGATCATGCCAGACTAATCTTATTACATTCTTTGACAAAGTGACAAAACTAGTGGACTAGAGGAATGCTGTCAATATAATTTACTTGTACTTCTGTAAGGCATTTGATAAAGTAGACAATAACCTACTACTTGATAAAATAGAAAAATGACAGCATTTTTAGACAGCATCACCACAGATGGATTCATAACTGGCTGACCAATCGCACTCAACAAGTAGTCCTCAATGGAACTGCATCTACATGGAGGGAAGTATGCAGTGGAGTACCCCAAGGCTCTGCTTTAGGCTCAGTACTCTTCAACATCTGCATCATCAAATTTGCAGACAACACCAAGCTAGCAGGAATAGCCCAAACTCCAGAAGATAGGCTTAAGATAGGCTTAAGATACAGAAAGATCTTGACAGATTTGAACATTGGGTGCTATCTAACAAAATGAAATTCAATGGTGAAAAAAGTAAGGTTCTACATTTAGGCAAAAAAAACAACCCAAAACCAGGTACCGGATATGTGGTACCTCACTCAATAGCGGTGACTGTGAGAGGGATCTTGGAGTGCTAGTGGACTATCACTTAAATATGAGCCAGCAGTGTGTTGCAGCTGCCAAAAAAGCCAACATAGTTCTAGGCTGCATAAACAGAGGGATAGAATCAAGATTACGTGAAATGTTAATACCGCTTTATAATGCCTTATAAGGCCACACTTGGAATACTGCATCCAATTTTGGTCGCCATGATGTAAAAAGATGTTGAGACTCTAGAAGAGCAACAAAGACGATTAGGGGACTGGAGGCTAAAACATATGAAGAACGGTTGCAGGAACTCGGTATGTCTAGTTTAATAAAAAGAAGGACTAGGGGTGACATGCTAGCAGTGTTTCACTAACACAGGGGTTGCCACAAAGAAGAGGGAGTCATACTATTATCCAAAGCACCTGAGGGTAGAACAAGACGCAATGGGTGGAAACTAATCAAGGAGCGAAGCAACTTAGAACTAAGGAGAAATTTTCTGACAGTTAGAACAATTAATCAGTGGAACAACTTGCCTCCAGAAGTTGTAAATGCTCCAACACTGGAAGTTTTTAAGAAGAGATTGGACGGCCATTTGTCTGAAGTGGTATAGGGTTTCCTGCCTGGGCAGGGGGTTGGACTAGAAGACCTCCAAGGTCCCTTCCAACTCTGTTATTCTATAATAGTTTGGTGTCATTATAGTATTTAAAACAATCACCATTAGTCTTTTCTAGATGATTTCCACAAATCCTAATAACAAAAGTTCAAGTTTCCTCTGATTGTTAATTTTTAAAACCCTGAATCACAATATTTGCATCCAGTATCTTTTCGCTTTTTCAAAAGTCCACCATGCTTGATTAAACATCCCTTTATGTTTTTCACATTTCCAAGAGTGATTAGAAACATGTTGATACCCCAGTGATACAGTACATCATTAAAAAAAAAAGTTTTCTTATAAATTGTAAAACAATGTGAATGTGTAGATCTTCTAACCACATCCTTTCCCAATGATCCATTTGAATGCTATAACAAAAATTATTGGCCCATTTTACCATACATTCTTTAAATTTCTTCTTCCTCCGTTTCAAAACTCAATAAAAGTCCATCCATTTTAGCAGTCATCCTTTGTATATCTTTTCATGTTAAAATTCTGTTTTATCATATTCTATTCCCGATACTCTTTTTTTAAAAAAAAATCTGTATTAAATCTTTCCCTTAATTGTGTAGTTCTGCTGTGGAAGTCTTGATCAAAATAGAGCCGCTCATCTTCCTACATTAGGGATATATCCTATTAGGATGGCTGACTATATCATGGCTTAGACAAAGTGTTGTCTGATCAACAGATTTAATGCATAAATGTCTGCAGGGAACAGGCAGCAGCAAAATGTGGACAGATGTTTGGCTCTCTCTGGAGCTCATCAGTGGAGTTCAGCTGCTTTATCTGTCAGATGGGTGATCCCCAAGACTGGATTCACAAGAGCTCAATACATTCTGATGTGGGGGAGGGTGATCCCATAAGCCACGGAGGAAATGATTTGCTATAAATAATCCTTTCAGGAAAAGTTGCCCTTCCTTGCTGCACATTCAAGAGCCATTCATGGCTCTTGGGTGGCCCAATATGTTTGTCTTTGTATATGTGTGAGAGAGGCAGATAGATAGTATGAAAAATGGTATTTCTGACTATCTGGGACATTAAATCAGCTGGCAGTTCTGTATTTAGTCCAAAGGATGATGGATCTGAATTAAAAACAACACCCACCCCAAAAGGAAGATGAAGTAGGATATGTACATGCATACACATATGTACACTGTAGATGGAGAAAAATACAGTATAATGCAAAGCTGTTCTGAAGCTCTTCTTGTCAACTCCACCCAGTTCTCATTCCCCTTGGTCAATAGATACATGCTCACACACACACACACACACACACACACACACACACACACACAGTGTGTGTGTGTGTGTGTGTGTGTGTGTGTGCGCAAAGGTTATAAATCTGCAAAAGACAGATTCCAAAAAGAGCAGGAACCCCTGCATATTAGAAACATTCACTCTCCCACACAAACCACACATTTATCTACGTTCATCTCTCATTTATTTTGGCAGAAACTGCAAAGAGAAGGGATTAAAAGGGGAGGGAACAGAAGGGTTAAAAGGAAATTAAGGTTAGGGGAGGGGAGGAGACGAGAGGAGAGGAGAGGGGAGGAGAGGAGAGGAGGGGAGGCCATTAAGATATCATAAAAGGGTGGCATTCAGCAGAAAAGCTGTCCTTCTCTCAGGTTCAAAGTTATCCATGCTGGTCATTCATTTCAACAGATATTTTTTAACCTTTTGGTAGAGCTAACAAATTGGCCAGCAAAACCTGGATGGCTATTAGATGCCAACAAAGAGTTCACATCCTTTGCCACTCTTTTGGTAGTCGCTCCTCCTTCTCTTTGTTTTCAACAGCTTTGTGCCCAGATGAGCAAACAAAATTAACCTCCTCTTAATTTACAGGTAATTGTTTTGGAAAAATACCCATATTTTAGCAGTTCTTCAGAGAATCCGTCTGTTTATATTGGCTGGATATTAACCCGACTATTTGCAAGTACTTTCATTATTGTTTTAGCATATACAGACTGGGGGCAGGGACTATGAGCTTTACATCACAACTGTTTTTTTTTCCTTCCTAGCATTTTCTACAACTGCAGGGACTGCTCTTTTTTTTTTCTCAGATCAACTGATTGTTGATCCATTGGTTGTGACAGGAATTGATCGACCAGCTTGTTGTCCAAGGCTGACATCATGGGCTGAGAGAGTGTGACTGGCTCAAAGTCACCCAGTCAGCTTTCATGCCTAAGGCAGACTAGAAATCACAGTCCCCTGGTTTCTAGTCTGGTGCCTTAACCACTAGACCAAATATTTATCTCTCTCTCTCTCTCTCTCTCTCTCTCTCTATCTATCTATCTATCTATCTATCATCTATCTATCTTTCTATCAATTAGTCTGTTTCTCTCTTCATATCACAATTAGGTCCTGCTTTTTCGATATTAACACCTGATTCTCCCAGCTCGTTATACCAGAGGTGGGCTTCAGCAGGTTCTGACCAGTTCTGGAGAACTGGTAGCAGAAATTTTGAGTAGTTCGGAGAACCGGTAGTAAAAATTCTGACTGGCCCCTCCCCCATCTATTCTCTGCCTCCCAAGTCCCAGCTGATTGGGAGGAAATGGGGATTTTGCAGTATCCTTCCCCTGGAGTGGGGTGGGAATGCAGATTTTACAGTATCCTTCCCCTGGCACGCTCACCAAGCCATGCCATGCCCACCAAGCCACACCCACAGAGCTGGTAGTAAAAAAATTTGAAACCCACCACTGGCCAATTTGGTTTAGCGGTAAGGCATCTGGCCTTACAGGAGACTGTAAATTCTATTCCTGTCTTAGATGGGAAAGCTAGCTAGGTGTTCTTGGGCCAGTCACTCTCTGTCAGCCCAGTTCACCTCACGGAGTTGTTGTTGTGGGGAAAACAGGCAGAGAAAGGTGTATCGGATATGTTCGCTGCCTTGAGTTGTTGGGCTCCCTAGCAGCTCATCTCCGTTTCAAAGCCAAAAAGCCAGCGCTGTCTGAAGATGTCTCCGTGGTCATGTGGCCAGCATGACTAAATGCCAGAGTTTCACAGAACGCTGTTACCTTCCCACCAAAGGTGGTCCCTATTTTTCCCCTTGCATTTTTTTATATGCTTTCAAATTGCTAGGTTGGCAGAAGCTAGGACAAGTAATGGGAGCTCACCCCATTACACGACACTAGGGATTTGAACTGCTAAACTGCCAACCTTTTGATCGACAAGTTCAGGGTTTTAGCCACTGAGCCACCATGTCCCACTCTAATAATAATAATAATAATAATAATAATAATATTTTAATTTGTATACCGCCCTTCTCCCGAAGGACTCAGGGCGGTGAACAGGCAGATAAAATATACATACATACAATAATTAAAAACATCCCTTAAAAAACTAATTTAAATGCCCAAAATATTAAAAAACGTACTTCCCCATAAAATCACAGAATTTTAAAAACCCATCCAATAAAAATAAGAATCAGGCTAGTCCAGCCATACGGAATAAATAAGTTTTAAGTTCGCGGCGAAAGGTCCTAAGGTCAGGTAATTGTCGAAGTCCGAGGGGAAGTTCGTTCCACAGGGCCGGAGAAGGCCCTCCCCCTGGGGGCCGCCAGTCGACACTGTTTGGCTGACGGCACCCTGAGGAGTCCCTCTCTGTGGGAACGTACCGGACGATGGGAGATAGAAGCCGGCAGTAGACGGTCCCGTAGATAGCCCGGTCCTAAGCCATGGAGCGCTTTAAAGGTGGTAACCAATACCTTGAAGCGCACCCGGAAAACAACAGGTAGCCAGTGCAGTCTGCGCAGGATAGGTGTTATATGGGAGCTCCGAGACGCTCCCTCAATAACCCGCGCAGCCGCGTTCTGAACTAGCTGAAGTCTCCGGGTGCTCTTCAAGGGGAGCCCCATGTAGAGAGCATTGCAGTAGTCCAGGCGAGAGGTAACGAGAGCATGAGTGACTGTGCATAAGGCATCCCGGTCCAGGAAGGGACGCAACTGGCGGATCAGGCGAACCTGGTAAAATGCTCTCCTGGAGACGGTTGCCAAATGGTCTTCAAAGGACAACCGACCATCCAGGAGCACGCCCAAGTTGCGTACCTTCTCCATCGGGGCCAATGATTCACCCCCGACAGACAGCCGCATCTGCAGCTGACTGTACCGAGGTGCCGGCATCCACAGCCACTCCGTCTTGGAGGGATTAAGTTTGAGCCTGTTCCTCCCCATCCAGACCCGTACGGCCTCCAGACACCGGGACAGCACTTCGACAGCTTCACTGGGGTGGCCCGGGGTGGAAAAGTACAGCTGGGTATCATCAGCGTACAGTTGATATCTCACCCCAAAGCCACTGATGATCTCACCCAGCGGCTTCATATAGATGTTGAACAGGAGGGGTGAGAGAATCGACCCCTGCGGCACCCCACATGAGGCACCTTGGGTCGATCTCTGCCCCCTGTCAACACCGTCTGCGTCCGATCAGAGATAGGAGGAGAACCACCGATAACCGGTGCCTCCCACTCCCAACCCCTCCAACCGGCGCAGCAGGATACCATGGTCGATGGTATCAAAAGCCGCTGAGAGATCTAATAGGACCAGGGCAGAGGAATAACCCCTATCCCTGGCCCTCCAGAGATCATCCACCAGTGCGACCAAAGCTGTCTCCGTACTGTATCCGGGCCGGAAGCCGGACTGGAACGGGTCTAGATAGACAGCTTCATCCAGGTACTGGGGTAGCTGACATGCCACCACACTCTCAACAACCTTCGCCGTGAAGCGAAGATTGGAGACTGGCCGGTAGTTCCCTAAAACAGCTGGGTCCAGGGAAGGCTTCTTGAGGAGGGGTCTCACCACTGCCTCTTTCAAGGCCGCGGGAAAGACCCCCCCCCGCAAAGAAGCATTTGTAATCCCCTGGAGCCAGCCTCGCGTCACCTCCTGAGTAGCCAGTACTAACCAGGAGGGACACGGATCCAGTAAACATGTGGTGGCGTTCAGCCTACCCAGCAACCTGTCCATGTCCTCGGGAGTCACAGGATCAAAGTCATCCCAAACCACCTCAACAAGACGGGCCTCAGAACCCTCGCCTGGATCTACCCAATTTTGATCCAATCCGTCCCGGCTGAACGATTTTGTCGTATAGATAACCGTTAAACTCCTCGGCACGCCTTGTAGGGGTCCTCCGCCCCTCCTGTTGAAGGAGAGAGCGGGTCACCCAAACAGGGCGGCCGGGCGGTTATCTGCCGGCGCAATGAGGAGGAAGCGAGGCAGCCGAACCCTCATTGCCACTAGGTAGGTCCTACTATAGGACCTAACTAGTGTCCGGTCAGCCTCAGAGCGGCTGGATCTCCAGGCACTCTCTAGGCGTCTTCTCCGGCGCTTCATCTCCCTCAGCTCCTCGGAGAACCAAGGAGCTGGTTGAGACCGACGCCGGGTCAGAGGCCGCAAAGGCACGACACGGTCCAAAGCTCCAGCCGCGGCCCGTTCCCAGGCCGCAACTAGCTCTTCAGTCGAGTCGTGGGCCAGGTGCTCGGGGAGCAGCCCAAGCTCCGTCAGGAACCTCTCCGGGTCCATCAGGCGCCTGGGACGGAACCAGCGCATTGGTTCCGTCTCCCTGCGGTGGTGGGTAGCGGTCAGAAAGTCTAGACGAAGGAGAAAATGATCTGACCATGACAAAGGTTCAACAACTAAATCATTTAAAACCAGATCATTAGACCACTGGCCAGAGATAAAAATCAGATCTAGGGTACCTCCCCCGACGTGGGTAGGGCCGTCAATTAACTGAATCAGGTCCATGGCCGTCATGGAAGCCATGAACTCCTGAGCTGCCGAAGATGCTACGCCGGCTGATGGCAAATTGAAATCCCCCATGACCAACAGTCTGGGGGTTTCAACTGCCAGCCCGGCCAGCAACTCCAACAGCTCAGGCAGGGCTGTAGTCACGCAGCAAGGAGCCAGGTACGTGATCAACAAGCCCACCTGAGTTCTCGACCCCACTTCACGAAGAGGGATTCACACCCAGCTATCTGAGGCACAGTGGTTTCCCTCGGCTCGAGACTCTCCTTAATAATAACCGCCACCCCTCCACCCCTACCCTGGGCCCTCGGCTGATGGAATGCTCGGAAGCCTGGTGGGCACATCTCCACTAGGGGGACCCCCCCCTCGGTGCCCAACCAGGTCTCCGTAATGCCCATAACGTCCGCGGTCCCTTCCTGAATAAGATCTGCAATCAGGGGGGCTTTATTAACCGCGGACCTGGCATTACATAACATCAGCCGGAGGCCCAGGTCCCGATTACTCTGGCCACTCGGGTCACGGGAAATTTCTGGGGGGCCGGAGCACGCAATCGCTCGTAAACAGCGAGGGCGAGCCCCCGAGACCTGATGTGGCCCCCCCCTTCCGTCATATCTGCCTCTCCCACTTACCGTAGTAATAACTCGACCCTGACAAACTGGAACGAAATGATTTGCTATAAATAATCCTTTCAGGAAAAGTTGCCCTTCCTTGCTGCACATTCAAGAGCCATTCGTGGCTCTTGGGTGGCCCAATATGTTTGTCTTTGTATATGTGTGAGAGAGGCAGATAGATAGTATGAAAAATGGTATTTCTGACTATCTGGGACATTAAATCAGCTGGCAGTTCTGTATTTAGTCCAAAGGATGATGGATCTGAATTAAAAACAACACCCACCCCAAAAGGAAGATGAAGTAGGATATGTACATGCATACACATATGTACACTGTAGATGGAGAAAAATACAGTATAATGCAAAGCTGTTCTGAAGCTCTTCTTGTCAACTCCACCCAGTTCTCATTCCCCTTGGTCAATAGATACATGCTCACACACACACACACACACACACACACACACACACACACACACACAGAGTGTGTGTGTGTGTGTGTGTGTGTGTGTGCGCGCAAAGGTTATACATCTGCAAAAGACAGATTCCGAAAAGAGCAGGAACCCCTGCATATTAGAAACATTCACTCTCCCACACAAACCACACATTTATCTACGTTCATCTCTCATTTATTTTGGCAGAAACTGCAAAGAGAAGGGATTAAAAGGGGAGGGAACAGAAGGGTTAAAAGGAAATTAAGGTTAGGGGAGGGGAGGAGAGGAGAGGAGAGGAGAGGGGAGGAGAGGAGAGGAGGGGAGGCCATTAAGATATCATAAAAGGGTGGCATTCAGCAGAAAAGCTGTCCTTCTCTCAGGTTCAAAGTTATCCATGCTGGTCATTCATTTCAACAGATATTTTTTTTAACCTTTTTGGTAGAGCTAACAAATTGGCCAGCAAAAACCTGGATGGCTATTAGATGCCAACAAAGAGTTCACATCCTTTGCCACTCTTTTGGTAGTCGCTCCTCCCTTCTCTTTGTTTTCAACAGCTTTGTGCCCAGATGAGCAAACAAAATTAACCCTCCCTCTTAATTTACAGGTAATTGTTTTGGAAAAATACCCATATTTTAGCAGTTCTTCAGAGAATCCGTCTGTTTATATTGGCTGGATATTAACCCGACTATTTGCAAGTACTTTCATTATTGTTTTAGCATATACAGACTGGGGGCAGGGACTATGAGCTTTACATCACAACTGTTTTTTTTTCCTTCCTAGCATTTTCTACAACTGCAGGGACTGCTCTTTTTTTTTTCTCAGATCAACTGATTGTTGATCCATTGGTTGTGACAGGAATTGATCGACCAGCTTGTTGTCCAAGGCTGACATCATGGGCTGAGAGAGTGTGACTGGCTCAAAGTCACCCAGTCAGCTTTCATGCCTAAGGCAGACTAGAAATCACAGTCCCCTGGTTTCTAGTCTGGTGCCTTAACCACTAGACCAAATATTTATCTCTCTCTCTCTCTCTCTCTCTCTCTCTCTCTCTCTCTCTATCTATCTATCTATCTATCTATCTATCATCTATCTATCTTTCTATCAATTAGTCTGTTTCTCTCTTCATATCACAATTAGGTCCTGCTTTTTTGATATTAACACCTGATTCTCCCAGCTCGTTATACCAGAGGTGGGCTTCAGCAGGTTCTGACCAGTTCTGGAGAACTGGTAGCAGAAATTTTGAGTAGTTCGGAGAACCGGTAGTAAAAATTCTGACTGGCCCCTCCCCCATCTATTCTCTGCCTCCCAAGTCCCAGCTGATTGGGAGGAAATGGGGATTTTGCAGTATCCTTCCCCTGGAGTGGAGTGGGAATGCAGATTTTACAGTATCCTTCCCCTGGCACGCTCACCAAGCCATGCCACGCCCACCAAGCCACACCCACAGAGCTGGTAGTAAAAAAATTTGAAACCCACCACTGGCCAATTTGGTTTAGCGGTAAGGCATCTGGCCTTACAGGAGACTGTAAATTCTATTCCTGTCTTAGATGGGAAAGCTAGCTAGGTGTTCTTGGGCCAGTCACTCTCTGTCAGCCCAGTTCACCTCACGGAGTTGTTGTTGTGGGGAAAACAGGCAGAGAAAGGTGTATCAGATATGTTCGCTGCCTTGAGTTGTTGGGCTCCCTAGCAGCTCATCTCCGTTTCAAAGCCAAAAAGCCAGCGCTGTCTGAAGATGTCTCCGTGGTCATGTGGCCAGCATGACTAAATGCCAGAGTTTCACAGAACGCTGTTACCTTCCCACCAAAGGTGGTCCCTATTTTTCCCCTTGCATTTTTTTATATGCTTTCAAATTGCTAGGTTGGCAGAAGCTAGGACAAGTAATGGGAGCTCACCCCATTACACGACACTAGGGATTTGAACTGCTAAACTGCCAACCTTTTGATCGACAAGTTCAGGGTTTTAGCCACTGAGCCACCATGTCCCACTCTAAAAGGTTAAGTCATGGCAACTGGATCAAAGTTTATTAAAACTGAAATGTTTCGTTACTCATCCAAGTCACTTCTTCAGAACGACTCTCTGACTTTCTTCCCACCCAAATTTTCATTGTGACTAAAGAAATTACTTGCATGAGTAACAAACCAAACCAAAACATCCTTATTCATTTTAATATTGAGTTGCAGTAAAAGTAATCCTTGACATATGACCACAATTGAGTCCAAATTTTTTTTAAGTTTTTAAAGTTTTTTTTAAATAAGTTTTTTAATTTGTATTTTAAATTGTATATTGTATTGTTTGTTTTTTACTTTTGGCTGTACACCGCCCTGAGTCCTTCGGGAGAAGGGCGGTATAAAAATCGAATTAAATAAATAAATAATAAATAAATAAATAAATAAAAATTGCTGTTGCTAATCAAAACATTTTTAAGAGAATTTTGCCTCATTTTATGACCTTTCTTGCCACAGTTGTTAAGTGAATCACTGCAGTGGTAGAATTCAAAAATTTAACAACTGGTTCTCTGCCCTAATGATTTCTTCCAACAATCAGTTCACCAAACTGCTCAAAAAGTTAACAACCGGTTCTCCCGAAGTGGTGCGAACCGGCTGAATCCCACCAATGCATCACTGCCGTTATTAAGTTAGTAATACAGCTTGTTAAATGAATCTGGCATTCCCATGGACTTTGCTCATCATAAATACCATCATAAATACATGCCAGTTGCCAGGCAATTCGAATCTTGATCCCATGACCATGGGGATGCTACAACAGTTGTAAGTGTGAAAAACAGTCATAAGTCACCTTTCGACAGTCCCTAAATGAACTGTTGTTAAGTCGAGGACTTAACTCTTGGGCTTCAAACACAGACCTACCATGTAGTTTATTTTCATCACTGGCCATTAGTGAAACAAACCTTCTGTCAATTAAAGAAAATGTCAGATTGTGCAAGAGGAAAAAAGCCACTCTTTTACAAGCTTCTATACGTTGAAAGGCTCCCTCTAGTTTTCTTCCCTCCTTGTTGTGCTTAACTCTTGAATACTTGCAGAACATAAATCCCGTGTTTGAAAAATGATCGGACTGCGTACGTTTAAACATTAGCACTTCCAAGGATCCCCGTGCAACAGTCGCAACTATATTATAATCCAATTCCATTCATTTTTTTAAAGGCAGGCCTATTTTTTTTTAATAAGGCAAAAAATATATATGCTTAAAAAAGGAAGCAGAGAGCAACCTGAACATTTCCCCTAATGCATCTCTGAAAGCAATTAGAGGAACTCTCTTTAACAGCACCGTTTCATTTAGCTGTCCCTGCAGCGGTTTTAACATTTTTTTTTTTAAAGAAAAAGGGAGGTGACCTGAAAGGGGCCTTTAAAAAAAAAGGTGTTTTTTTATTAAAAAAAAGAGATGTAATATATGTCCTTTTTTATGTGGCTGCTGTTGTATGCTTTTGAGCTGGCTAACAACTATGGATAAGCAAACGAAAGAGAGGGCAACCTTGTCTTATATCCTGTGAAGAGGTGAGTACCTGAAGTGTTTTTATGAAAGGAAACCTTAGAATTTTCTGAAAGGGTTTTCTTACAGAGAACAAGAGGCTGAGACCTTCATCGAACCTGAATGCACATTATTCTTAATAATGCATAGCTGTACCCCTCCTTCCTTCCTTTCTGGTTTTATTTTATTAGGGTTTTTTTTTGTTGTTTTTTGCAAGGAAGTTGCCGGACGATGTTTTACAGAGTGGAGTTGGGGGGGGGGAGAGGAAATCACGCTTCCTGTATCTTTCACAGCTCTTTAATTTGTGCCCTATCACTTTTATCTCCTCTTGCTTTAACACCAGATTTGGTTTAATTAAATTTATGTCAAATGAATACATGAAACAAGAAAGAAATCAGAAAGCCTGCAGTTGCCCATTAGTGAGTCACTGACTGCACATTGAAAAAGGCTTTTGAAGCTTGGCTCTCGGCCAGAACAAGCTTCTAGGGATTCTCAGAGACACCCAGAATGCTTTGAAGGCAAAGACTTGGGGTTGACCTGAACTTGCTCGACGGAATCAGTCCCAATCCTCAGAGGCTGGGATCTCAAGTCTTCTATCTTTAACAGTTTGCCTGTCAAGGCCGAGCAGCAGGGATGGGGAAAGCACAAGCAAGGTTCATAATTAATTAGATCAGATCCTTTAATTTCGTTTGTTTTACTGATAAAAGCCACGCTGTCTGTAGCCATTTCATCACGATTAGGAAATACAACAATATGTCATAATTACACCTCCAGCTTTTTTTTCTTTTTTTTTAAATCCGCAGCGCTTGATCTCACTAGGAGGCTAAAACCTAGGCCTCGGAAGTCTATAAATATCCGAGCGGGTTATCGGCGCCGTGCTTATTCGATGGTTTGTGCCGTCTTTGGTTTTAGCAGTAACTTGAAAACACATTGTAGAGGTTTGCACCAGCAGTGTCCAACCTTGGCAACTTTAAGATCTGTTGACTTCAACTCCCAGAATTCCCCAGCCAGCTTGCTGGGGAATTCTGGGAATTGAAGTCAACGAGTCTTAAAGTTGCCAAGGTTGGATATCCCTAGTTTAAACATTTTGCCATCCCATTCTGTACCTGATGAAACCAAGGGGCTATGTCAAAAACTGTGCCACTTTTGTTTACCTGCAACTTCTTAAGAGTCTCTCTGATGTATGTAACTCCTTGCCTAATATTATGGAAGGTCTCATTTGATGGATCTAAAATATAATCCTATTAGGATTTTCACTCACTTCCGAAGCCAGAACATTTAGCTACTGTATCTATGAAAACATGCCAAAAGGCTATTTAGCTGACATTGTCTTCTTCTGCCAATTGTGTGTAGGGTTTTCATATAGCAGAGCATCTCCAGGGAGAAAGTGACACCTAGCATCGCCACAATGAAGATAACACTTGGATAAGTGTGTCATGCTGCTGTTTGGAAACACTCGTGTGAACATAATCAGATATAATCAGATAATTTGGAAAGGGACACATATGGAAAGGCAGAAGTCTCACATTTTCTATGATTAGCCAATGAGATCCCAAATAGGAACTTGGCAAATTCCAATGAATTAACAGAGACAAGAAAGAGGGAGCTTTCTGTGTAACCCATTTTAGAAGAATATAAAGTATATTCAGAACCAGTTATGATGCTGCATACAGGTGATCTTCAATGGCAACCCCATGTGAAGTGCATTGTAGTAGTCCAACCAAGCAATAACTAAGACATAAGTAATTCTGAGAAAAGCCTCCCAATCCCAGAAAGGAGGAGGATCCTCCCTCCATCCCTCCCCTGCTCAAGAAGCCATCTCTGGACTTAGCACTGATGGATAATTTTTGATTGGTCTCTAACCTCCTCCATTTGAGCAAGGTTGTGAAAAATGTGGTTTGGCTGCTGGTTCAGAGCACCTTGGAAAAAGGGGATTATTTGGATTATTTCCAGTTGGATTTGAAGCCTAGGTGTAGCACTGAGATGGTTTTCATTATGCTTGTGGATAATCACTGCTGGGACCACTCATCATGGTATTATTCTGGACATTCTCCAAGAATTAGGAGTGGAGAAGTACTACCATCTGCTTCAAGAAAGGTATAAAGTCCAACAGGTAGTTAAGACTGAGAAAGAACAACTGCAGCTAACCTGCCTTCCATAGAAGATCTGTATATATCTGTATATACACGGGTCAAATATTTTCCATAGAAGATCTGACCCATGTTTATGGCATGGATCAGAAAGAGAGCTGAGAAAATATCTGCAGACCCATCACATCCTGGACATAAACTATTTCAACTACCTGTCCCCCCCTCAGGACAGGGCTATAGGGCATTGCAGGCCAAAAGAATTAGACAGTTTCTTCCCTCATGCCATTACGCTACCTAATTCTCACAGTGCTCTCTAATGTCTACTTGTATGTAGTGTGGCTGTAATGTTAATATTTATCCTTATTATGTTCTTTTCTTGCCCCTCTATTGGGGCAGTAAATAGTTATTATGATTATCATTATTCTGTTCTGCTGCGTGTACACTGAGAGCTTCTCCACTGGAGACAAATTCTTTGTGTGTCTAAAGACATTTGGCCAAATAAAGTATTCAATTCAATTCAAGGCAGGCAGGATCATCCCTCTGAAAGATCAATGTACAACTTTCACATAGCCACAAGTCACTTCCTGTATGGTGTTAATCAAAACAGACAGATCTAGCATACAGCCTCAAGTACCCTGTCTTTTGCCATTTGCTCAAGGCTAGGTAGGACCTGCCCACCTCAGAACAGATTTAATTGCCTAGAGCAGGGGTTTCCAACCTTGGCAACTTTAAGACTTGTGGACTTCAACTGCCAGAAGCCTCCCAGCTTTGTGGACTGCGGACGTTATGAGCATTACGGAGACCTGGTTGGGCACCGAAGGGGGGGTCCCCCTAGTGGAGATGTGCCCACCAGGTTTCTGAGCATTCCATCAGCCGAGGGCCCAGGGTAGGGGTGGCGGGGTGGTGGTTATTATTAAGGAGAGTCTCGAGCCGAGGGAAACCACTGTGCCTCAGATAGCTGGGTGTGAATCCCTCTACGTGAAGTGGGGTCGTAGGAATCAGGTGGGCTTGTTGATCACGTACCTGGCTCCTTGCTGCGTGACAACAGCCCTGCCTGAGCTGTTGGAGTTGCTGGCCTGGTTGGCAGTTGAAACCCCTAGACTGTTGGTCATGGGGGATTTCAATTTGCCATCAGCCGGCGTAGCATCCTCGGCAGCTCAGGAGTTCATGGCTTCCATGACGGCCATGGACCTGATTCAATTAATTGACGGCCCGACACATGTCGGGGGAGGCACCCTAGACTTGATTTTTATCTCTGGCCAGTGGTCTAATGATCTGGTTTTAAATGATTTAGTTGTCGAACCTTTGTCATGGTCAGATCATTTTCTCCTTCGTCTAGACTTTCTGACTGCTACCCACCACCGCAGGGAGACGGAACCAATGCGTTGGTTCCGTCCCAGGCGCCTGATGGACCCGGAGAGGTTCCTGACGGAGCTTGGGCCGTCTCCCGAGCACCTGGCCCATGACTCGACTGAAGAACTAGTTGCAGCCTGGGAACAGGCCGCGGCTGGAGCTTTGGACCATGTCGTGCCTTTGCGGCCTCTGACCCGACGTCGGTCTCAACCAGCTCCTTGGTTTTCTGAGGAGCTGAGGGAGATGAAGCGCCGGAGAAGACGCCTAGAGAGTGTCTGGAGATCCGCCGTTCTGAGGCTGACCGGACACTAGTTAGGTCCTATAGTAGGACCTACCTAGTGGCAATGAGGGTTGCGAAGCATTCCTACGTTTCCTCCCTCATTGCGTCGGCAGATAACCGCCCGGCCGCCCTGTTTCGGGTGACCCGCTCGCTCCTTCAACAGGAGGGGCGGGAGGACCCCCTACAAGGGCATGCCGAGGAGTTTAACGGTTATCTATACGACAAAATCGTTCAGCTTCGGGACGGACTGGATCAAAATTGGGTAGATCCAGGCGAGGGTTCTGAGACCCGTCTTGTTGAGGTGGTTTGGGATGACTTTGATCCTGTGACTCCCGAGGACATGGACAGGTTGCTGGGTAGGCTGAACGCCACCACATGTTTACTGGATCCGTGCCCCTCCTGGTTAGTACTGGCTACTCAGGAGGTGACACGAGGCTGGCTCAGGGATTACAAATGCTTCTTTGCGGGAGGGGTCTTTCCTGCGGCCTTGAAAGAGGTGGTGGTGAGACCCTCCTCAAGAAGCCTTCCTGGACCCAGCTGTTTTAGGAACTACCGGCCAGTCTCCAATCGCTTCACGGCGAAGGTTGTAGAGAGTGTGGTGGCATGTCAGCTACCCAGTACCTGGATGAAGCTGTCTATCTAGACCCGTTCCAGTCTGGCTTCGGCCCGGATACAGTACGGAGACAGCTTTGGTCGCACTGGTGGATGATCTCTGGAGGGCCAGGGATAGGGTTACTCCTCTGCCCTGGTCCTATTAGACCTCTCAGCGGCTTTTGATACCATCGACCATGGTATCCTGCTGCGCCGGTTGGAGGGTTGGGAGTGGGAGGCACCGTTTATCGGTGGTTCTCCTCCTACCTCTCTGACCGGACGCAGACGGTGTTGACAGGGGGCAGAGATCGACTCAAGGTGCCTCATGTGTGGGGTGCCGCAGGGTCGATTCTCTCACCCCTCCTGTTCAACATCTATATGAAGCCACTGGGTGAGATCATCAGTGGCTTTGGGGTGAGATACCAACTGTACGCTGATGATACTCAGCTGTACTTTTCCACCCCGGGCCACCCCAGTGGAGCTGTCGAAGTGGTGGCCCGGTGTTTGGAAGCCGTGCAGGTCTGGATGGGGAGGAACAGGCTCAAACTTAATCCTCCAAGGGAGTGGCTGTGGATGCCGGCACCTCGGTACAGTCAGCTGCAGATGCGGCTGTCTGTCGGGGGTGAGTCATTGGCCCCGATGGAGAAGGTACGCAACTTGGGCGTGCTCCTGGATGGTCGGTTGTCCTTTGAAGATCATTTGGCGACCGTCTCCAGGAGAGCTTTTTATCAGGTTCGCCTGATCCGCCAGTTGCGTCCCTTCCTGGACCGGGATGCCTTATGCACAGTCACTCATGCTCTCGTTACCTCTCGCCTGGACTACTGCAATGCTCTCTACATGGGGCTCCCCTTGAAGAGCACCCGGAGACTTCAGCTAGTTCAGAACGCGGCTGCGCGGGTTATTGAGGGAGCGGTTCGGAGCTCCCACATAACACCTATCCTGCGCAGACTGCACTGGCTACCTGTTGTTTTCCGGGTGCGCTTCAAGGTATTGGTTACCACCTTTAAAGCGCTCCATGGCTTAGGACCGGGCTATCTACGGGACCGTCTACTGCCGGCCTCTATCTCCCATCGTCCGGTGCGCTCCCACAGAGAGGGACTCCTCAGGGTGCCGTCAGCCAAACAGTGTCGACTGGCGGCCCCCAGGGGGAGGGCCTTCTCTGTGGGGGCTCCGACCCTGTGGAACGAACTTCCCCTCGGACTTCGACAATTACCTGACCTTAGGACCTTTCGCCGCGAACTTAAAACTTATTTATTTCGCATGGCTGGACTAGCTTGATTTTTATCTTTGAATTTTAATTGAATTTGATGGGTTTTTTAAGTTTTGTAATTTTATGGGGGAGTGTGTTATTTTAACATTTGGGCAAATTTAAATTAGTTTTTTAAGGGATGTTTTTAACTATTGTGTGTATCTGTATTTTATCTGCCTGTTCACCGCCCTGAGTCCTTCGGGAGAAGGGCGGTATACAAATTAAAATATTCATTCATATTCATTCAGTTAAAGTCCACAAGTCTTAAAGTTGCCAAGGTTGGAGATCCCTGGCCTAGAGTATCCCTCACAATGGTCCTGAAAATGTTCTTCATACCTTTGTTTCTGGAAGAGAAACAGAAAAGAAAAGAAATCATTTAACTTAAAAAGGTCCACCTGTAAACAATCTGCACATGCAATCAAAGCAGAAAAATAGCTAGCTGTATGCTGCCATTCTTCTCATCACGATGTAAGTTTTAATATAGGCTCATTCATTTCTTCTGTCATACACAATCTTCATTTTCCTCCAGTGGCACTCTAAATATCCCCTCTGACTCTTCAGCACCCAGAGTTCTTCAGATAACTAATGAGCCCTCCAGGAGCAGCAGAGAGAGAGAGAGAGATGCCACTCAGGTGTAACCTTATTCAAAGATTGTCATCTCTCATTCCAGGCAGCAATTAAGACCTTAATCTAACTGACCCATCAAAGCTTCGGGAAAACCTCAGGTATCTTTTGGAAACCAAGTGATTCCATTTGGGACCTGATCAAATGTGACTATCCTCCACATGTGAGACAATGGCAATGAAATCTAGACTGTGTGTTGGCCATAAAAATAGATAGAGGTTAATAGCTCCTACTGCTGTCATCACTAGTGCTCAGGACTTACCCAAATTTCAATATTTCTAACAATCTCCAGAGAATCTTCATATTTACAGTAATGAACAAAACTTCACCTAAACTGCCTACTTCTGTTCCCATTATAAGTGACCTCCTTTCCCCAGTTCCATTATAGAAAATAATGTTAAAATACTGAAGTCTTAAATTGCCATTCTAAACAGTAGAACTTTATCCCACTTATTCTGAAAGATGTTTTAGTTGTTGGATGGTCACCAGTAAGAGTGGTTCTTAACTATTCTTAGCCATAGAGGTTCACTTAACCTCTATGAGTAATTTTGAGGTAGTCACTCTCTCTAAATCCAGATTCGCCACTATTGCTATTGTATGGAATAATAGGAGGACATAAGACTACGAATGACTCTTTGGACTTCTGAATGTAAAAGGGGAGTATAAATCTAGCAAACAAACAACCATCCAAAGAGATTTCCTGAATGCTGCAAGATTTAGTTGCAAATTACAATTCACAAGCTATTCCCACTGGTGTTGTCCTGTCGCAGGCTATTACAAGTGCAGAATGTTAGACTTAGGTCTCTGTTCTCCGTAACAGCTTTAAGTCTCAGCCCAGTATAAGAGTGTAAAAGCTCAGGAATACTAAGAATGATTTTTTTTTCATGACTTCAGAAAGTGAGTTTTCACCCAGCCAAATCCAAGTTCCAAGAATCAAAGCTCAATGTTGCTTTGTACCAGTCTGGAGGTCAGCCAAAGAATCAACAATAAAATACTCAAGAAATCCCATCTAGGTTAGACAGTTGTTTGCCAACAAAACTCTGACCCTCAAGCATCAAGCCCTTCTTTCATAACGTTGACTCAGGCCCGCCTATTATTCTGAATCATGTCTCTTTCTTTTAAGGAACATCCTTAAATGTTTTTATTCTATTTACTTGATCTTCCTGTAAGTACAAAAGCTGGGGATATTTTGCATCTCAGAGCTGCGACTCAATAGCTATGCTTTTGCAACTGGTGGCTGGTGGCTGATGCCTGCCTGCTGCAGACCTCCAGATTCACCCTCCAACAGGTCCTGCTTTCCTTGGGTCTCATCTACAGGTACTGGGGAGCCTTTGGGCTCCTGCATGGCATGGCCAGAACCTGCCATGGGTATCTCCATCAATTCAGAGTGCAACTCATCAGACAGTCACATAGCGTGGCGTCTTCTGAATCTCGAATTTATTTATTTATTTTATTTATTTGTCAATCATATATAAGATAACATGTAAAAGTATAAACATTATTTGGATACATAAAAAGAGTAAGTAAAAAAGGAATATTAGGACAGGGATGGTAGGCACGCGGGTGCACTTACGCATGCCCCTTACAGACCTCTTAGGAATGGGGTGAGGTAAGGTTGATTATTAGAGTTTAAAATGGTTTTAGCAGTCCTCCTGAAAACACTCACATTCTTGACCATGTTTTGATGCCTTTAGTTATTCTCTTTACCTTTACTGTAAGATTCGGGGCATGCATGCGGCACGCATATGTTGGTGGAAAAGAGAAAAAATATTCACCGCTCTTCCTGCAGTAAGCTTTCCCCACTAACACATTAAATTAGGACCTCGGATTATCAATATTTTGGCAGCTTTGCTTTAAATAAGGCTGTTTTAACTTTTCTTTGTAGTAAAGCTCTAGAGGGGTTTTATGCTGCTCCGAGAAAACCGTACGCTTCAACTGTATCATTGAATAATTTAACCCGCTATTTTAAACAGCTTTTGTTTTGACAGTGAGAAATTTTTTTTTTGAAGAAATGATAGCCAATGCCATTAAGTATGTAAATGAATTCTATACTGATAAGGGCATTTATTCAGATAATTGTACCAACCATAACCCACGCCGTAGGCTTGTGTTAAGGGCAAGATTTAGTACAGATCATGCTTCAGAAGGGAAGTGACTTTCTCCAGAACCATTCTGGGTATTATTATTTGCACTACCTCCTATTCACAGTGGTCCCTCGCTTTGGACATTATCCATGAAGTAAAATGAGAAAATGAAGAAATGACTTTAACTTCTTTCAGTCTAATTCTTGGCAAATTTAGATGAAATTTGCAGGGATGGGAACCCCTACTGAGAGAATGGTACTGCCAAATTCCTGACATGAGATGAGAGCACTGTGCATGGCTGAATTTTATGTCTTTTTGGAAAAAAGAAATGACTTTATCCTCCCCAATGGTTCCCCGCTCCCTGCAAGTAGCAAGCACATATCAAACAATATTAGCCACTAGATGAATAGCCTAAAAGAGCCCTAGAAGAGACTAGGAGTCCTTTGAAATATTGAAATTTAGTGGAACCAGTGTCATTTAGTGATTGAGAGGTTAGAATTAGAATTAAGGGGATCTGGGTTTAAGTCATGTTATGGAAGTTTTCTGAACAATTTGCGGAAAGCTCTTTATTCTTTAGTCCAGTCTTCCCCAAAGGCCTGATGGTCTGCAAAATTTTAGAAATGGAAGTATTGTAGAGCAAGGGATTCTAAAGCAGAGGTTCTTAAATTTTTTGCTATCACACTTCCCCTAAGCCTGAAAAATCAAAACACCAAAATGAACACAAATGAACTACTGTATGAATAGAATGAAACTTTGGGGTGCGGAACTAAATGGTTCTTCACCCCATCCCTGGACTCAAGGGAGGTATACTTTACAGTTGGGGAAATTCTTTTCTAGAGGAAAAATGAAAAAAATAATTATCTCAAATTTGTCTATCATCTCTCTCATTCCCTCTTGTCCATAGCTGCCCATCTCCATACAAGATTCTGGGCATCTTTCAATCAAAATAAATAAAGTCTGGAAGTTGAGTTATGGCAACTGGACTTCTTTCCTTTTTCGGTTTGAAACATTTTGCTGCTTATCCAAGTAATGAAGTGAAGAAACAGTATCCCAGACAAGTCTACCTGGATGACTGAAAATCTTTGTTGACAAAATAAATAAAGCTTGAAAGTTCTTTCCATTATATCTGTGTGGTCCAGTAGTTAAGGCACCAGCTTAGAAAGTAGGAGACTGTGAGTTCTAGCCCCACCTTAGCCAGGAAAGCCATCTTGGGCCAATCACAATTTTGTTTTGTTTGTTTTATTGAAAAGGTTTTACAAAAACAAAAATAATTTTTTTAACAATTATTCCCCCACTCCACCTCCCACCCCCTCCCTTCCCCTTCCCTCCACCCTTCCCTCCCCCCACCCCAAGACTTCCCAGAACAAAATACAGGGTATAAAGTCTAACAACCATAAACTAGAATACAACAAAAACCATAGGCCAATCACAATTTTTGAGCTCAACCTACCTCACAGGGCTATTGTTGGGAAAACAGGAGGAGAAAGCTATGTTGGATATGCTCGTCACCTTGAGTTCCTTGTAAAAATAATAAAGGCAGGATACAAACAAACTAACAAATAATTGTGTGAAAGTGAGGAGTGTGTGTATGTCACTGAATAGAGTGTGGCTATTGGGAAGACCAGTACAATATCTAGTCTTACTTGGGGATTTAGCCACACCAAATTTACTTAAACTTTCCTAAAATCCAAGTGGCTTTTGACTTAAAGTAAGTTCTCAGTTCACACTTGATTCCAAAAGTAGTCTTCAGGGTTGCTACACAACAGTGGGAGGGAGGAAGGAAGGAAGGAAGGAAGGAAGGAAGGAAGGAAGGAAGGAAGGAAGGAAGGAAGGAAGGAAGGAAGGAAGGAAGGAAGGAAGGAAGGAAGGAAGGAAGGAAGGAAGGAAGGAAGGAAGGAAGGAAGGAAGGAAGGAAGGAAGGAAGGAAGGAAGGAAGGAAGGAAGGAAGGAAGGAAGGAAGGAAGGAAGGAAGGAAGGAAGGAAGGAAGGAAGGAAGGAAGGAAGGAAGGAAGGAAGGAAGGAAGGAAGGAAGGAAGGAAGGAAGGAAGGAAGGAAGGAAGGAAGGAAGGAAGGAAGGAAGGAAGGAAGGAAGGAAGGAAGGAAGGAAGGAAGGAAGGAAGGAAGGAAGGAAGGAAGGAAGGAAGGAAGGAAGGAAGGAAGGAAGGAAGGAAGGAAGGAAGGAAGGAAGGAAGGAAGGAAGGAAGGAAGGAAGGAAGGAAGGAAGGAAGGAAGGAAGGAAGGAAGGAAGGAAGGAAGGAAGGAAGGAAGGAAGGAAGGAAGGAAGGAAGGAAGGAAGGAAGGAAGGAAGGAAGGAAGGAAGGAAGGAAGGAAGGAAGGAAGGAAGGAAGGAAGGAAGGAAGGAAGGAAGGAAGGAAGGAAGGAAGGAAGGAAGGAAGGAAGGAAGGAAGGAAGGAAGGAAGGAAGGAAGGAAGGAAGGAAGGAAGGAAGGAAGGAAGGAAGGAAGGAAGGAAGGAAGGAAGGAAGGAAGGAAGGAAGGAAGGAAGGAAGGAAGGAAGGAAGGAAGGAAGGAAGGAAGGAAGGCTATGTTGGATATGCTCGTCACCTTGAGTTCCTTGTAAAAATAATAAAGGCAGGATACAAACAAACTAACAAATAATTGTGTGAAAGTGAGGAGTGTGTGTATGTCACTGAATAGAGTGTGGCTATTGGGAAGACCAGTACAATATCTAGTCTTACTTGGGGATTTAGCCACACCAAATTTACTTAAACTTTCCTAAAATCCAAGTGGCTTTTGACTTAAAGTAAGTTCTCAGTTCACACTTGATTCCAAAAGTAGTCTTCAGGGTTGCTACACAACAGTGGGAGGGAGGATGTTAGATTCGGGCAATAACGAGGCAGGAGACCAGATGAGTGACAACAGCTCTTTAGTTTATAGTGAACCCAGCAGCGAACAACAGAAAAACCCCTCTTTATATACAGTTCAGTCGGAGGCAGCGGCCAATCAGCAACGTGCTATTTCCCGCTCTAATTTCCCTCCAAAACTCTTAAAGATACATTACACTCCTTCCCTCCCAGAAAACATTTTACCCCTATTTGCATCAAATTAACATCTTATTTCTCTACGTAGTCACGCAAGTAGACTGGGCGTCTCCTAACTCTTTCGGACCTGCGCAATTCATTCTCTGGGAGTGAGTCGAGCTGGCCGGAGGGACTGTTTGTTCCTCTCAGCTCCTCCTCTAGGCCATCCGGCCCTGGATTATTTGCAGAATCGTCCCTGCTTTCTTCAGGAGGGACCGGTTGGTGTCGCTGGACCTCATCGAACTCAGATAAGTCCCGCTTGCCCGGGTTTGAGTCAGCTGTGGATTCAAACATTGGATAGTCAGGGCCTGTTTCTGGACTTTTGGTTGTTCTTTTCTTAATTGGTCTATGTGGCGCTCCAAACCCGCCATCCTCTATCTCTACCCGATACGATTTGGGTCCGTTGTTTCAAGGATTGTCCCTTTACCCAATTTGGGCCTTCTCCGTAATTGTGTGCCCATACTGGACTTCCCACTGTCATTTCTCTTGTTTTACCGCTTGTCCCTTTGTACCCGCCTGGGGTGTAGTTTGGGTTTAACCGGTCTAATGGGCACCTAAGCTTCCTGCCCATCAGTAGCTCTGCTGGGCTGCGCCAGTTGCTACACAGGGGTTCTGTGTTGTACTGCTAGGAAGGTGTCAATTTTAATTGCCAATCGCCTGGCCTGATTCTGGACAATGCTTCCTTTGCACTCCGACGAAACGTTCTGCAAGGCCGCTCGTCGAGGGTGGAACGGCGCCGAGGACATGCCGGATGCCCTCTTCTGCCAAGTACCCTCAAACAGGGTCGCTGTGAATTGAGGGCCGTTGTCGGAAACTAGGTGTCGGTAACCCGTGGGTTACAAATAGGCGCCGCAGGACTGAGATTACGGCCTCGGCTGTCATGGATCTCATAAGAATGATTTCCAGCCATTTGGAATAGGCATCGACTACCACTAGGAATGTTTGCCCATGGAAGGGCCGCAAAATCGATGTGGATCCTAGACCATGGGCCCTGGGGTTTCTCCCACTCCCGAGTTGGGGCCGTTGGTGGTAGTGGTCTGGACTTCTGGCAGGCTTGGCATTTTCCTACCCTGTCTCTAATCTCCGTGTCCATCAAGGGCCACCACACATAGCTCCTTGCTAAACCCTTCATTCTCACGATCCCAGGGTGGCCTCGTGCAGGAGTTCCAAAACTTTTTCCGCAATTTCTCCGGGATCACCACTCTATCCCCCAGAGCAGACACCCTCCTTGAGCCGACAACTCCCGCGCTTTACATATTCCTTAAACGCCGCCCGGCGCAGCGGCCATCCTCTTGCACCCAACCAATTACAGTTCTTATTGTAATGTCCTTGTAAGAAGCCCGAGCCACCTCCTTGGAAGTGACTGGACCCGAGTCCAAAGAGTCAATTAGCAGGACGGTGTGCCCGGAGTGGGGTCTTCGATAGTCTCTGGTAGTGGGCATCTGCTCAAAGCGTCTGCATGCCCTAACTCTTTCCTGGCCGATGCAACAATTTGTAAGAATACGCAGCCAGAAAGATAGTCCATCGGGTCAGTCTAGGCGAAAGTGCCACGGGCGTTGGGCGGTCGCCTGCCAACAGGCCTAGTAGGGGTCTATGGTCTGTGACGATTTCGAAATCACGGCCAAATACATATTCATGGAACTTCTTTACCCCGGAAACTATGGCCAAGGCTTCCCTATCTAGCTGACTATAGTTTCTTTCAGCCGATGACATTGTTCGGGAGTAAAATGCTATAGGGGCTTCTGTGCCATTTGGCAACCGGTGGCTGAGCACAGCCCCCACCCCGTAGGGAGATGCATCACAAACTAACACCAATGGCAGCGTGCCATTGTATTGAATCAGTAGGCTATCGCTAGACAGAAGGTTTTTTACTGCTTCGAATGCCCTAGCTTCCGCCTTTCCCCAAGACCACACAGCTGTCTTCGTTAGTAATTTGTGTAGCGGTTCGCTATGGTCGCTTTATTTTTAAAAATACCGCGTAAAAGTTGACCAGACCTAAGAACGCCTGTAACTCCGCTTTGTTTTGGGGAGCTGGGGCCTTCCTGATTGCCCTAACCTTGCTCTCAGTGGGTGGATTCTTCCTGTCTATCCGATAGCCCAGGAATTCCACGGATCCTACCCCGATCTGGCATTTATTCAGTTTGACTTTGAGACCGCGGACCGGAAAATGCCCAAAACTTTCTCAGCCGTACCCCTAAGTCTTCTAGATTGTCGGATACCAGTACGTCATCAAAGCACGGTACCACCTCGGGAGTCCCTGCAATAGCCGCTCCATTAGGTTCTGAAATAACCCTGAGCCACACTAACCCCAAACTGTAACCGGGTGCATTTAAAAGCACCCTGTGCGTTACGATCGCTTGTGCTCGCCGTGTTGCTATCTACGGGTAACTGCTGATAGGCTTGGGCCAAATCTAGCTTGGCAAGACCTGGCCTTGCCCCAAAGAGTGCAGTAAGTGTTGTACTACTGGGGCGGGTAGGCACTCTTCTGCAACGCTTTATTAAGCGCTGCCTTGTAGTCAGCACAACCGGACCGACCCGTCCGGTTTGATTGGGGTGACTATGGGTGTCTCCCACTTTGCATGGTCAACTGGCACTAGTATTCCTGGCTTACTAGTTTGTCCAGCTCCCGGTCAATTTTGGGCTTTAGGGCTAACGGAACCTCCTAGCCTTTAACCGGATAGGGGCAACCTGTGGGTCAAGGTTAAAGGAGATCGGGGTCCCCTCGCATTGCCCAAACAGTCTTTGAAGACGCCCCCAACTCCTTCATTAGTTCGCCTTTAGGTCGACGCGTTCGAAGACTCGTCACTCCCATGCCCAATGCCCGAACCAGTCCAGTCCCAACAAGCTCGGCAAGGTTCCGTCGACCACGGTGATGGGCAGGGTCTTGTTGTGCTGTCCATACTTGACTTGGACGGACGTTACCCTCGGACGGGATCGATTTCCTTGGTAATCTTGTACCTTAGTTTCTGTGGTTGCAGCTTGCGCCGCGATGGCTGGCAAACGTTTCACGAGAGTGTCCCAGGACATGATCGTGATCGATGAACCGTGTCCACTTCCATTCGCACGGCACCCCTTCAATGTGTGTTTTAGTAAAATCTTTTTTCAAGGCGCGCTGCTTGGCCTACTCTCACGGCAGTCTGATTAAGTTTCGCGCTTTTTGAATCGACCAATCACGGGCCTCTTCGCTGCTCTGGCCTGATTGGTCGGTTTGAATTTTGGCGGAAGGTTGGGGCGCCGACAGGCCTGCGCTATGTGCCCTTCCTTTCGCACCGCCGACAAGTCGCATCCTTAAACTTGCAGTCTTGTCGTTTGTGTTGTCCCCGCAACTCGCAGATTCGCCCGGTCTTCTTTCTCTGGCCTCCCGTGTGGAAGACTTCTTCCTCTTCCTCACCTCCTCGGCCTGGACTTCTCATTGTGGACCGGGTTGTTTCGCCAGTCCCCGCGCGATCGGTGTTTGCAGGGTTTCTGCCGCTTGGGTGGACATCTCATGAGCCCTGGCCTCGCCCAAGGCGACTGCCAGTGTTAGGTTGCTTCTGGACAGCAGCCGCCGCAATCGGATGTCTCTGACCCGCAAATGAGTTGGTCGAGTAATGCGCCTTCCAAGTCTCGATATTCGCAATGGTTGGCGGCTTTTCTCAGCGCTGCCATGTACACGCCGAATCGATTCGCCTCTCGTTGCATCCGCTGCGCAATTCAACCTTTGAACAAATTTTGAGGGCGCCGGTGCGAGTGAGCCCAAGGGCGGTCTGCAGGGTTTGCCACGGTACCGACTGTACCGGGCGCTATTCGAAGCGACTCTGCGGTGTCGAAAACTTCCGAACCGCAGTGGCTTAGGAAGTACGCCTCTTCCTGTTGTCGGAGACCCCTGAGTTCGCTTGCCGAGGAAACACTCGAAACGAGCCATGTATGACCCCATTTTCTTTGGCTGGGTCGAATGGCGCTGGCGGTGTGTAGCTGGACATCGCTGCTATCCGCCTTATTTTGCTGGGTTCGTGATTCCTGGTTAGCTCAGCTCTTCCTGGCGCTCTTTTGCCTCGAGATCCCACCTTCGTCGCCAGTGTTAGATTCGGGCAATAACGAGGCAGGAGACCAGATGAGTGACAACAGCTCTTTAGTTTATAGTGAACCCAGCAGTGAACAACAGAAAAACCCCTCTTTATATACAGTTCAGTTGGAGGCAGCGGCCAATCAGCAACGTGCTATTTCCCGCTCTAATTTCCCTCCAAAACTCTTAAAGATACATTACAGAGGAAATAGTTAGATGGGGTTTTGTAGCCAAAACAATAAAGTTTTCCTGTGGGAACCGAGGACATTCGCATAGGTGGTTGGCCAGAAGAGGAGCAAGTAACCAGACAACAGGACAGCACTTGGATTGGACAGTGTGATCAGTGACTTGGGGGGAAGGGGGAAACGTTTACTTTTAATTAGGTGAAAGGCACTGGAAACTTTAGATTCTGCTTTCACCAGTTATGCCAATATGAAGTATTCAATAAACTGTTCTTTGAGGAACCTGCCTGCCTCATAGTTCTGTTTCTATGGCAGTGGTGGGATTCAATTTTTTTTAGTATCAGTTCTGTTGGTGTGGCTTGGTGGGCGTAGCGGAGGAAGGATACTGTAAAATCTCCATTCCCACCTCACTCCAGGGGAAGGTTACTGCAAAATCCCCATTTCTTCCCGATTAGCTGGGACTCTGGAGGCAGAGAATAGATGGGGGCGGGACCAGTCAGAGGAGGTATTTACTGGTTCTCTGAATTACTCAACATTTCGGCTACCGGTTCTCCAGAGCTGGTCAGAACCTGCTGAATACCACCTCTGTTCTACTTGGTACACTGACACACACACTTGTATGCACAACTATATGATAACTTGGGAATGGTTTCCTTCTGTCCCTTCACTTTCTCCCCATAGTGGAGGGAGGCAGAGCAAGATGGAAAATTGCATCTGGAAAAACCAGAGATGATTCTAGTGAAGAGCTTCTGACTATGGAATAAATTTACCTGTGAGTCATCCAGTGATCACTTCCCTTCAGAGCAGAGAAATTGATTAATGATGGTCCCTTTGAGAAACAGGTTGAAGAGAACTGTAATTCCCTTTTATATCTACACCCAACATGTAATCTTTGTCTTCTATTCTATTCTATTCTATTCTATTCTATTCTATTCTATTCTATTCTATTCTATTCTATTCTATTCTATTCTATTCTATTCTATTCTATTCTATTCTATTCTATTCTATTCTATTCTATTCTATTCTATTCTATTCTATTCTATTCTATTCTATTCTATTCTATTCTATTCTATTCTATTCTATTCTATTCTATTCTATTCTATTCTATTCTATTCTATTCTATTCTATTCTATTCTATTCTATTCTATTCTATTCTATTCTATTCTATTCTATTCTATTCTATTCTATTCTATTCTATTCTATTCTATTCTATTCTATTCTATTCTATTCTATTCTATTCTATTCTATTCTATTCTATTCTATTCTATTCTATTCTATTCTATTCTATTCTATTCTATTCTATTCTATTCTATTCTATTCTATTCTATTCTATTCTATTCTATTCTATTCTATTCTATTCTATTCTATTCTATTCTATTCTATTCTATTCTATTCTATTCTATTCTATTCTATTCTATTCTATTCTATTCTATTCTATTCTATTCTATTCTATTCTATTCTATTCTATTCTATTCTATTCTATTCTATTCTATTCTATTCTATTCTATTCTATTCTATTCTATTCTATTCTATTCTATTCTATTCTATTCTATTCTATTCTATTCTATTCTATTCTATTCTATTCTATTCTATTCTATTCTATTCTATTCTATTCTATTCTATTCTATTCTATTCTATTCTATTCTATTCTATTCTATTCTATTCTATTCTATTCTATTCTATTCTATTCTATTCTATTCTATTCTATTCTATTCTATTCTATTCTATTCTATTCTATTCTATTCTATTCTATTCTATTCTATTCTATTCTATTCTATTCTATTCTATTCTAT